>NW_019174343.1:13135431-13694770 GCF_002260705.1 Seriola dumerili
TGTGTGTGTGTGTGTGTGTGTGTGTGTGTGTGTGTGTGTGTGTGTGTGTGTGAGCCAGTGGGAGCTTAGCAAGGGGCCCTGTGTTTTGTTCTGTTCCACATCAATGGGACGTCAAGCCGGGTTTGGGCCTGACAGCACCCGGATTAAAGGTTTTCTACCAGACTCTCTCTACCCCTCCCCCGACACACACACACACACACACACACACACACACACACACATACTCACAAACACACAAATACACACACAATGGGTTGAAAGAACACAGTCTTAACTCTTGGAGTACTAAATTGTAATTTGCAGGTGGCTACAAGCAGTGGGACAGGCCCTCCCAATAATGAGAAAAGGGGTTACAAATAGTGTGCATCTGCTTGTGTGTGTGTTTTATGTATGTGAACATGTGTGTACATCACAACAAATGGGCACAACTAAATGTTACAAGATACTGCTACACTTGTAAAAACAAAAAAAAACAACAAAAAAACACAGCAACATTTTGTTTAAACTGTTGTTAATAATCTCCCAGCAGACTCCCCCCTGCTCCAAAAGCTGCTCATTCATACATAATTTGCTTAAGGATTCAAAAAGAATATGCTTGTAGTTCAATAACTCTCATTAATATAACAAAGAGTAGGGAATTAAATCAGATAAACAGGGTTGGAAAGAGAAACAAGCAATGGCATGTGTGTAAGTACATTTAAACATTTTTGTTAACACTGATGCTGATGTTGGGCGTGATGACAGGTGAGATCTACACAGTACATCAAATCAGTTACAAATATCAAAAGGGGAGATATAAGGTAGGAAGCCCGGGTAGAAATATTAAAGAAATATGCATCCAGGAAATGTAAGAGCACAGAAAGGCCATGCTAACATAAGGACAAATACAAAGATAAACCAAACCCTTTAAACTCTTTGTATGTGTTTGTGTGTTTGTGTGTTTGTTTGTGTGTGCGTGCATACACATGTGTATATATGTGGTCAGTCACAGTTGTCAGTGATGTGACATCGCACCAGCTGATGCATATTCATGTAAGATATACAAATGCAAAGACATGATCAGTAAATCACATACACTTAATACAAACTCTCGCTTATTTACATAAACCTCACAGACACATACACAAACACACACACACATACACACATACACGCACACACAATTTTACAAGTTCTGTCTCTTCAGTGTCTACCGAGGTCATAGAGCAAACAATACTGACAATGCTTCAGTGCTGGCTATTCAGAGCTCATGATCATGAAGTATGCATGATAGTTAGTAATAGCCACTCTATGAACTCCCATTGGTTTGTATTTGAAAATTGGATACAACACGCTGACACTGACCTGAAACATAGGTTCATAGCTTCTCAATTTTACATTTTACAGGGGATATTAAAAGTCTAAATGTTCTTTCTATCTGTGTAATTTTCATTGCACTAAGGAAAAAAAAAAAAAATGAAATCAGATTTATTTTTCATGGCAAGTGGAAAAATTCAGGTTAAACCAAAGATTGAAACACAGCAGTCTTTGAAATTTCCCTTCCTGCTTCATTATGTTAACATGTATTTAGATTTTTGTATAGACCTGGCTGACTTTATATCTTCATAGAAATGCTTCACATCACTTAAAATATAAAAACAATATAAAAACACTTTCTGCATTGACACACAGTCAGTGGCTGTGTTTTCTCTTCACACAAAGATGGCATTCGGAACAACTTTCTAAGCTCTGCTAGGGGCAGTGAAATTTGGGGGGGGGGGGTGTAGACAAGCCTATCAGTGCTCAGGCTAAGAAACTGAAGCCTCTGCTTCTTTTTCCCAGGTGGCTTTGCAGATCCAGCGGTTCATGCCTTTACCGGACATTCAGCTGACAATAAACACGTTTGATGCTGACTGCTGTTGGGCTGTAAAGTTCCCACTAAACCCCCATGGTCTGGGCGTTGGGGAACACATCCATGCCGACCGCCTCGGATCCCCCATGACTTAATTAGTGCTCTCTGATTCTCCGCATTAGTTTACCATATAGGAACAACTTTTATCCTTAACTGTAATCAGCTTGCCCAGAAGAATAGAATACAATAAGATGCCTGTTTGAAGTTTTCTTTGTGTTATCTTGAGCACTTCAACAAAAGCCCTTTGCAGCTTGTCTCAGAGTATAATGCTGGGCCACTAGGCAGCCCAGTTGTTGCAAACCTGCACTGTTGCATGTGGAACCTGCAGCTCTGTTTCCCCAGACCAAGCATGGAAAAGCAATTGTTTTTATTATCCCTTAATTATAAAGCTAATGTTCTCAAGCTTATGGGCTCATTAGTTCCAAAAAGATTTGTTGTTTTTCGTGGTTAAGTGATCATATTACATATAAAATTGATTTAGTTAAATTATTTAAGAATTCAAGCAGCCTGGCCTACCAGTCTCATGAAAGTTTCCTCTCCTGATTAAAAGGATTATTCCTTAACTGAATAAATTCAACCATTTATTACAGTTTGCCCTCCTCACCCAACAAAAAAAGATTTTTGTGATGAATTCAGGAGGTGTCATTAATATGCATAATCAAGCAAAGCTGGACGTTAGCCTAGCCTTTTAGGTCTATTATCAGGAGATGACCATGACAGACTGCAGAGCTTTTATGAACCTCCTTATATTTCTTATAAAATATTCTGTTCCCTCTGATGATCAAGGTGACCGCTAATTTGATGGCAATCCTCTTCATCTTTCCTAACAAGTATAATAATGACATCTGGAGTATTTCAATGCAAACTTTTCTATTTTATATAAAAGGTAAAGTAGTTCAGTCCATTTTAATGGCCGGGATAGAATTCTGTTTTTTGAGTTGAGTGAAATCGTTTAAAATTTTTATATATTTCACAACCAGTCTTTATGAAAATCCTGACTTCACTCACTAGTAAGAAAGAAATGTGTCCTTGAGGCTCTTCTGTCATTCCAGAAATAACATACTACTATTAGTGACACAGCAAATATAAATATACATTTTTCAGAGTTAATTATTTGTCTTCATTCAGATTTGTTTCTTTGACACTGAGGTATTGAGTCTAGCTGTAAGTGTACCCTGCACCATTGCCTGGTGGGAGCTTCCATAAGTGGTACAACTACTCCATCTAGTGTCAGGAAGATAAAGTAACTGTGGCTGCGCAGAGGCCCTGAACTCTTGGAGCAATTTTAAGAAAACACAATTAGTAGCATTTTACAAGGGAAACCAACTGTATTCATTATGCAGTGCTTATAAGAAATTGCTTGCTAATTTATTGGTAGACCATTGGAGCATTTCTGAGTTTTGCTTAATGAACCTTGAAAGTACAATCCATGACCCAAATGTAAGCAAAAAATTAATTGGTCTTTTAATAGAAGAACTAACAGACACTAACTAAACTACATCTAGGTTATTAATGTTTTCTGTTAATAACATTGATTTGTTTGAATATGTAATTTTGCCAATGCTGCGGCAAAATATCAGTCGAAAAAACTGTAACAACAAAGTAAATATAATGTAATTAATGTAATTTATATGGTCGAGAGATCAAACCAAATCTCTCTCTCTCTCTCTCTCTCTCTCTCATACATATACACATATATATATATATATATATATATATACACACACACACACACACACATGATACATATACAGTACATTAACTACACACTATAATAAGCCTTTATTTGGTAGATATAGAGATATTTTACATTTTCTTCTGATATTTGTGTTCTACTGGGTATTTCATTACATATCACATATAACATTGATATTGTTTGATAAATATTATTAATATTTCATATTGACTTTCATAAATTTTCTTTTATTTTTGTCGAGACCTAAGGGACATTGAGGCCTGAGAAATGAGCACTCTGCTCTCAGCTGAACAAATTCATTTGCAGCTAGCATCATAACCAATAAATCACAATTTTATTTTCCAAATAACAGCGAGATTCTTCCTCTAAAATCTGTACATTGATAATGTTTCCTTTGCTGCAGCTGCTTCTTTGTCACGTGTTACATTTTATTATGTTTTTGTTAAATTCTTTATTCACTTGTTTCTCTCCTCATTTATTTAAATATTTATCAATCCTTGCTCTATGGTTTACCACAGAAATGGTTATTGGTTGCGCTCTCATTATTATTTTACAAATTCATTTTTCCCTGTGTTTGGATGTAGGCCAATCATGACAACCTGAGAACCACGCTGTTCCTTGATTTATAGAAAAATCAAAGGCTGACATAATTTAAATCTCAATTGTATCAGAACATCATCTTTTTTTTCCCCTTACAGATCACCATAGCAGTGACAGGAATCTACAAAAGCTGCAAAAACCAGCTGTGTTTTCTCCCTTAATTAATCTCTGAAGAGAATCATGCAAATACATTCAACAGTCAATTAAAATAAAATTATAGTTGTAATGTAATGTGATGGGAGCCCAGACTATTTTTACTATACTCATGTTTGGAAAATGATAAATTCACTGACATATAAATCAATTTATGACTCAAATACATTCCTTACTTTAAATTAGACACATTTACCATCTCTAATACACAAACTTTTGTAACTGATAATAAGACACAAAAACTTGTGTAGTGAACTAGAGTTAACCAGATCTTCAGTGATGGGTTGTTTCTGTCAAGACTTCTGTGTGTGTCATTGCACCAGGCATCCAGCAGAGAGCACCAGAGTGCCCACTCTAAGATTTTCCACCTGAGCACCAGGAGGCATCAGATACTGTATGTCCTGTATACTGGACTACTGTGTGATGTAGCACGATGGAATACTGTAGGTCTGACTTCAGTATTAACTAATAATGAGATTACAAAATGATTTTGCTTATTTTTGGCAGATTAGACCTCCAGGACTGTGTGGCACTATATGCTTGATTGATATCTCCCCGTTCTCTAGTTAGTTTTATTTCACCTGTTAGAGCAGGGCAAGTCACACCCTTATCTCTCTTATAAATACACAGAGTCTTGTGTGTCATTCCAGCACAGCTCCATCCAACTTCAGTCTGAGGAGAGGTCTAATCAGCCAGGATTGAAAACACCTGTGGGGGACGTGCTATGCCAGTAAGAATATTTTGAAACTGATTGTTCCCCGAAGCCTGTTTTTACTTTTATCTCAGAAGTTCTTCTTATATTAGTGACTTTGTTTCAACAGATCCATTTGGCATAATTCTGGTCATGTTATAGTAACCCAACAACCTAAAAACCAGACAAAATGGATTTTTTTAATATGGAAAGATTTTGAATGATTTTTATTTAATTACATACTTGAGTTTTATTATACCTGAGGCACTGAATATTTGAATAGTAAAGGACTTTTTTTCCATTCAGACTTTTTGCCCTGCCGTAGAAGGAGAAACAGAGATGTAATGAACTACATTAATTATTATGATGTCTGTCTCTGGTATGAATACAAGGACATTTAAACTGAGCAGACTGTCATTAGTGTTATTCATTACACCTGTGCTTCTTGATGAGTCACAGTCTGTTTCCATGTTTAACTAATAAGATAAAGTGTCTGTGAACATGCTCTCATTTGAAAAACATAATAATGCTGAGTGGGGCCATATGTTATTGTGGCAAATCAGTGAACTTAAGTTTCAATCAGCATATCCTGATGAGGCCATTTGAATTATCTGTTCCCAGCTGGAGGCCGCCTTATCCTCGCCTGTGTGTATACACCTGGCAGCTGTTTCTGTTAAACAGTTGTGCACATGCCCTCTTAGCTGTTATATGTTCCACACACCTGTCCACCATTTACGCACAGTTCACTCAAACAGCTGTCATATTAGCTCCATACCTGTCTGCCTGGTTTCCTTCTTAGCTGAAAGCTGATGTGTGTGACTCAAGAACAGTCAACCTCTGCTATTAGCTGGCGTGACAATCTATTTGACACTATTAGCACAGTCATCTTTACGTCATTGCTTTTATTATAGACACCACAAACAGGCTCATTTCAGCCTTGAAAAGCTGAACAGATGGTAGAAACAAAGACAAACTAGATTATGTCACTTTAATTTATACCGTGATAACCAGCTATTCCCAACCCTGTTGGTCTATGATCCTTTAAAGGGCTTGAATGAATGTGTCAACCAAAGTATGATGTTCCCCTCTCAGGCTTTCATTCGAAAATGTTTTATAAGTGTGAAGAAGGAAACTAATGAGTATATGATCATTTAAAATGCAAAGATTTGAGAAAAGCCCAAAATATTTTCTTATTTCCCATCCCATCAATTAACTCACAACCCTTGGTATTTACCCTGCACTCCTCGGAGGATCCTAGCCCCCAGATTGGGAACCACTGATCTACACAGTGACGTGGTTCAACTAAAGGAAAAATACAACAAAAATAATATAAGTTGTCAACTGTGCTGTTCTGTCATTTAAATGTCATCTTCTTATTAATCTGATCATTGTCGATGGCCAATAACAAACTTTTACGAATGTCTTATAAACACCATTCAAACAGTCAAACCTTAGTAAATAAGGTCTTGGGTGTAAATACATTGGTTGTCCTCTATTTGCCAACTCTGAAGTCCACTGACTCATACAATATAAAAAACTGTACAATTCCATTGATGATGTTCTGTCTATACTGAGCTTTAGCTTTCCACGTTGAACATGCTATGATTTAAGCTTTGTGCATGTTAAAACTTAAAGCTGTTATGTCCTGTGAAACACTAAATTATTCATCATCAACATTAGTTGACTACTACTTGTTTATTTGTCTAACACACAGGTGTGATGAGACAGGATCTGTTGGACTTTGCATGTTGTTTTTTCATGTAGCAATTTCAAAAATCTCTGTTTGGTGACATCTGTTTGGCGAAACCTATGCCGATGCATGGTAATTGAAGGTCTGTTTGTACATGAACCACAATTATGATGCTACACATCACTAACTTTGTGATAGTCACTCATATTACTTGTAATTTTGCGCATTAGTCATACCAGACACCCAGTTCATAAAACTGTAAAATGCAAGGACTTCTATATAATTTCATCAGTGGGTCATAGGCTCAGTCACCATCATGTTACCTCATTCAGCGATAGATAGTGACTTAAAAGACACTTATTTAAATTAAGATCTTTGAGATTGCCACTTAAAGCTGAGTCCCTGCCTCTTTAACCAGCCTGGCAGGCACCGAGGCAGCATACTCGATTTCATTTAACCTTTATTTGTCTAAAGGGAAGGCAGCCGTGCACAGAGAACTGTATATTCTGTTATTCAGCAACACTCTGCTTCATATTCATTCAATCACTTACACACACATACCTGGAAGCTGCCTAGAGCAATCAGTCTTCTCCTGTTGACCACTGGCTTGAGGGAACATTGACAGTTTAGTGTTTCTCTTCTAGGCCACAAAATGTCTCAAGAGTATATGTAGTTCCCCATTACAGGAGTAACTTGTGTTGAAGGAGGGTGGGAACATCCACACCATGGTTTTTCCTGACCGTGATCTTTCGCTCTCTATAGGGAAGTCTGTGGAGAAGTTATTGTATTGCACAGGAAAGAACAAGCTGATACAGACTGTGAAATTATGCAAGATAAAACACATACATACATGGAGCTGATGCTGTGCTGGCACGATTTGTAATTTGCTCTGCGTTAATAAAAACACAGAGCAAGCCACAAGTATTTGTTTCTGATTTTTCTTGCCATCACTACCTTAAATTGCCCTGTTCATGTTTCAACAGCAGCAGAGAATTCCTGAGAGGGAGGTGTGTGAAACAAATGACTAAACTTCAGTAAGATCATTCCAAAAAAGGACTTTCTTTTCCTCGCTGTGTGGTCACCAACACATGCTCCGTTCTGAGAAGAACACAATGCACAGGGCCACAGATCAGGTAACACATTTGAAATTACAACATGCTTTTTGCCAGGCAAAATAGCAAAGGTAAAAAGCGGTTATTTTCCCAAATCTGATCATTTGCATGTATTATAGGTTGAAGTATATTTTCTCTTTATAGTATATAATATATGAATTATCAGGATTTTCAGTACATGCTGCCCTCACATTATGAAAGTGCTCACCTCCAAAACATAAGACTGTTGTTGATGTATATTATAAATCTGTAAAGCGCATGAATGAAAAGACCCAATTCCAAACCGCAAAAAGCAGAATACACATAAACTCTGTAGGTCAGAGACCAATAAAGTCCCCTGCTGGGAGCATAATTTTACCCAGTTTCTTCCTTCTAAATGTTTACTCGCTAGGTGTAGTGACCCTGGCAAATACATTTCAAACATCATAATGACAATTGTGGAATCAAAATGTCCACCAATGAGATCATTCACATTTTCAGTCCATTTTAATCACAAATACTGTGTTGAACATCTGATCAATTTACAGATGCTGGGTGGGAGGAATTAGGAGTTTTACACTTGGGCCTAAACAGTTTGATTTATTGCATTTAATATTTACTTTATGCTGTATGTGCTTTAGATGATACTTTTCTGGTTTATGTAATATTGCAATTCACCTGTTACCTGTTGCATGTCTTTCCATCCTCGAAGTTGGAGTTCCTGTTGCTTTGGAGTTACTTTATTCTGTTTTTCCCTTATCCCACACAGCTCTGACGACAGATGCTGGTGTATGTTGTCCAAGGTGTGAAGCCCTCGAAGAGTTACTTGTGATTTGCGGCTATAGATAAAACTGACTTGACTATTTGATAAGTTCATCAATCTTGGCAGTGATTTCTGCATTGTGAATTAGAGAGAGCTCAGTGTCAGGAAGTGCAATATACCACTTCCTAACAGCAATGTTTAGATCATTTTGCACAGACATTTTTGTCTCATTCACATCATGGGATCTTGTGTGTACAACAGTGTGATGAGGTATAATTAAAAACAGACACAAATGGCATTTGGGAGAACTTTTCCATGATGTTCTGTAGTGCAACTTGAGTGTGTAGGTTATGTGATGTCAATTTTGTCTGATAATCATTTTTTTGTGGAGTAGAAAAAAAAGAACCAGACCTAACGAGCATTTAAGGTATTTTGGAAAAAAAAAAAAGTTTATTAATTTAACAAGCATACAAAACAACAAATCATTTTTTCAAACTACCAATGCAGTTTCAGTGCAATTCCAAAATATACATTTTCAGCAGGGCATGTTAATCAAAGTTATTCACGTCAGAAACAGCCATTTAAATAATTCTTTTGATTATCATTTGACAGTTGTCCTAGCCAGAGGAAGCTCGCAAGTGATACCTTCATGAGGTAAAACTGTACACATCCAACCTTTTAACGTACAAAACAAAGCACTACGTCACAAATGAAATATTAAATACATGAACAAAAACATAAGTACTATAGCACAATACAAACCAACGCATTTGTAAACAAAATCTGTAAACAAAAAGGAAATATGTGGTTATAGATATTTGGTTTGTGGATTTAATAAATACATAGCTGATGCACTGTATCCTATCAGTTTACCACATAAGACAGTATTTGGTGTGCACGTGTAGCAGACTGTCAGTTATAACTTTAAAGGTGAAGGACGTGAAATTCTGGACAAAGTTTTCCCCCTCTATGTGTGTTTTCCCACAACTAAAGGCTATAGCATAGATAAACACAGAGGCCAATTATTGATTAAAAAACACCAACTTCCTTTATCCTTTTCCTTCAGGTAAGAAGTGACATTCTATGCTTGCATCTTCAGAAATCCTTGCCGAGAATACAGGCAAGTCTCATTCACTCACAGAAAGACTTACTTTAAGACAGGATCATAGTATTCGCAGGGCACAGCAGTGAAACAATAACAAGAGCTCGAGGATGGCACTGCCAAAAAAGGACTGATTTGAGTTAAGTCCCTTATGGCTGGAGGATGCTGAAACTTGTGTCTGGCACAACAGGCTGACAAGAAGGCCTGGTCATTTAGTGATGACCAACTAACATACAGCATCATCTCCGAGTCCACAGCTTGACAAAGGTTCTTTCTCTGCAATCACAGCATCAGTAAGGCCAACAGAACACTGAGGGTTGAGGGTTTTGTGGCCAGCTCTACTGACTTAAGCCTAACTCCACCACAAATGACTTAAAAATGTGTAATGCTCTTTTATAAACTGGCCAAAAATGACATAAGTATCTTTTTAGAGGGGCAGCCAGTCTGTAAGCTCAATATCGATACGTTACATGATTCTTTGGAGTTGACTTTTTCTTCTCATTAGATGCTACAATTATGCTGCTACATAAAACTGAACAGTGATGTAACAAAAACAGTGCATGGATATTGAAATCCTTTTGGAACTGTTTTCATAATTTTGCCTAATAATCCACATTGAAAAGCTGTGGAGTTGCGCAAAATCACACCTATGTTAATTTCCATCCTAGCTTTCCTATATCATTGATCAAGTAACGTTTTACTTTATTTGAACTCTTAATAAAAGTAGGACTTTAAATTCGGCTGCTCCAGGCCTTTGTGGAAGCACGCACTATGCATAAGTTAGCATGTTAGTATCTCACGCTGCTACAGTCAGATTCATCTGGGTGTTAAACACATACTGCTGCTGTCAGGTGTATAACAAACACTATATTAGCCTATCAAAACATATCATTTGTAGTTTGTCAGATTGTAATGCAACCTAAATCATATACGCCCTTAAAAAGCAAGGAACTCATAGATATATATATATATCATTCAGTAATTGTGCTATTTCTCCAATACATGGGATTCAAAAAGCACTCAAACGTTCAGTCAGCACCCAGCCACACAGAGAGAATACAAGCCTTTAAGACATGACTGTTAATGGGAGTTTTTGCTTATTACAGCATATTCGAATGTACAGATTACTGTAGAACTGCCATCAAAAAGAAGATAAGCGAATTGCGGTCATCTCATCAGAAAATTGGACTTAACGTAAACAGCATGAAAAAAAAAAGCACAGCATTCACTGGTAAGTTCCATTGACTTATCATACCACACTCCCAACTTCTCATGAGGCCAATCAAAACCATGAGCTCAGTGGAGACTCTAATGAAAAGTACAACGCACTAGATTAAAGAGTCTAGTTGTCTGTTATTTTCAGTCTACTTCAGCCACATGTTTTATAATAGCCCACGCAAATATACAAAAAGGAGAAAAAGAGAGAGGAGAATGTGTGTGACAGTGTGTGTGTGTGTGTGTGTGTGTGTGTGTGTGTGTGTCTGTGCTTTAAACAGTGAATAGTGATGAGAAAAGACATGTTCACAGGTTAAAGGGTAATTCACCATTGAATTACATAGGGCCAAACACTTCTTACTTCCATCTTAAAACTGTGGAGCATGATGTGTTTATGCCCACACCTTAGTCAGTGATGTCAAGACAGGTGTTCTCCATCAGCTGTCAAAGGCAAAACACCTGCTGTGACATCACTGTTTGGGGTGTGGAGAGAAGTACGCCATGGTTTAATATTTAACTCATGCAGAGCAGTAAAGCAGCACTTTTCAACCCTTTGTGATTCAGTTCAATTACCCTTTAAGGTTTCTCTTTTCTCTCTCATCTCAGCATGGTTTGTACACTCTTGTAGCTCCACCTCTCAAATGTTGGCCCTCTAGATCTCTCACATTGTCCGCTTCCCTCTCTACCTAATGCACTCCTCCTCTGATGGGGTTTCTGATTCTTCGTTCTCACTGTCATCGAGCTCGGGAAGATCTCCCCACAGGAGCAGATTCAGACCTGCAGACACATTTGGAAGGTGACAAAAGCTTATAAACACCACAAATAACAGACTGAAATTCCGGTTGTTTCAAGGGGGAACTTATACTGACCTGTCGCATCCAGTCTGTTGAGAGTAGACACAGCATCGCTATTAAACATCCAGAAATGGCCGTTGTTACAGGAAAGCAGGCAGGGTTTACACGGGGCCACAACATGATAGCCCACAACATTACCACTGGGGGAGGGGGGGTGAGAGAATAAAGAAGGAACATGTGTCAGCACTTTACTGGGGTCACTTCTGAAAAGTGCTAACTCCACTAGTGGGCGTCTATTATCTAACATATTTGTTTTTGCCCTGTATACAACAACAAAGGCCTGGGAATACAAAAGAGGTTCCATGAAGCCTCACTGCAAACCCAAGCTTTAGGTTAAAATCAGAAATGAATGACAAATATCAGAATTTGTTTCATATCTTTGGACTGTTGGCCACACAAAACAAGATGTGAAGATTTCAACTTGTGATGCACATTTTTGACTACTTTCTGGTGTTTAATTGACCAACAGATGAAACAAGATGACAATAATCATATAAATCAACAATGAAAACAATTGTTAGTTGCAGCTCTACAGGTGCATATTATGAAAAACATCTATATAGGTTGGACTTGCTTATTTGTTGTGCTAACTGTAGTGGCTGTGCTTTTTTATTTAACATCTCACATCAGTAGATGGTCTTCCTAAAGAAAACCCTGCAGGCTACAGAAGAGCTTTACATACCACTTGAGACATGCAATGTCTCTCAGTTTGCATTTGCAGCTTTCAGTAGAGTAGCAGCTGGCCACAAAGTCAACAGTTCTTGGGGGAGGGTGCGTGTAATGAGAAACAAACATGGCCATGAAAGATTAAAACCCACACTGATTTCACATTTTCATGCAAACAAAACCTGATAATCAAGGTTTGAGTTCCAATACTCTGTCCCTCCTATCACTGTACCTCTGCATATTATCGGTGAGCTTCAGTTTTGTCAAGTACATCTCGCCCTGGCAGCAACAGCAGACATAAACAAAGGCTAGCTAAATTAGCACTTACCTATTGGGAGGTATGTCAGTCGAAAAAAGCTCAACTTCAGTGTCTGCAAGAAGCACTGCTTTCATGCCTCTCGTGCAGAGCAGACTGTCACAAAAAATGCAGTTCACCTGTGTCACACACTTGTTTTTGAAATTAGCGTTGGATGTAGACATTGTTGTCCTGCTAAAATGGACGAACTCGCTCGCTGTTTCTGCCCCCAGACAGCAAATGCAGCAACAAAAAAACAAAACAAAAGAAAACACAAGAATCGGGAACTGTTATTGCTCACTATCCGTTCAAATCCGGATAAAAACAATCGATCTAAGGTTAACTTCGCAGGCGTTAACGCTAGCTGTAACGTCCTTGTGCAAACGTTAGCTTTTCCCTAACGACAAAACGGAAGGCAGCTAACGTTAGCTTGTTGAACAAACGCACGGACGAATATCTATTTCCGCGAGACGATCTCTATATAAAAGAAAATGGTAAGCTGTATAATTGATCGATACGCGATATCGGCGAATAACTAGCCCGTTTTACACGACTGGCTCAGCATCCATTCAGATGCAGTTAACAACTAACTGAATAGCTGTCAGCTTTGTTTACAACTTCCTGGTATTTAAGGGCACTTCCTGAAACTATCTTTAAAAGACCTATGACTTGACTTTGATTGGATACACTCCATAGTAACTGACACCATTGGCCGCCTTCATTACAAAGTCTAAAACTGACTGGTCATAACTTAGAGAAAATACGCCCACATTCAACGGTCCTGAAAGCCAATTGGTATCATCCGTGTCATTCAAATTCTGTTTCACCAATCGTGGTGTGGGAAGAATTGCTCTCGTCCTATAAAATTAGGCGGGGCTGTAGTTTTTTGTCGGTGTAAAAAAAAAAAAGAGAGAGAAAGAAAGAAAAGCTGATGCCTTGACGTTTAAGAGGAGGGATACTTTCTTAATAGCCTGTACAAATGTTTTATGGTACAAATTCTTATCGTCCAAACACAAGACAAGGTTAATGTATTTCCATTGTGCAAAACTACTGTCAGTGAGTCTAGATGACTAGTTGTGGAATTCTTTGCTAGCAAGCTAAAGCTAATGATAGACTCTTAGACTAAGTTTGGGCTAATGTTACCTATAGTGGTAATTTGCTGTTTATGCCAGTTTGCCAGTCAGTCAGTCAGTCAGTTAGTTAGTTTGCTTGATTGTTAGAAGTTTTACAGTCACCTAAACTGAGCATGGGGACACATGTCAGATAGTTTGCCTCCTGTCAGGAGTGTTAGTGAAAGACAACTAAGGAATAACGTTAGCTTATAAATATTAAACCCACTTTTCTTTACTTTGCCCACCCTGGAATACATTATCCCCACATTTCAACTGGTCTATCATCCTACGAGAAATTATGGTATAACTATGTGAGACATATCAGTTGTGCTTTTTTGTTTCAAAAATCCCTGTGATTATACTGCCATTGCCATACATTTTAATGAAAATTTAATTGAAACTGCAGCAAATGTGGTTCATACCCAAATGAATCCCATCCATGTGTGTATCTATGCCTGTCCTGCGCATTGGGGCTGACCAGCAGCCAGCCCCTCCATCTCCACTCGGTTCCTTCTCTCTCACTTCAGGAGAGAGAAGAGGGGAGCAGTTTAGTTTAGTCAGACGGAAGGGCTGCTGCGAGACCGATTCCCGTTCAAGGCAGATACACACAGGCACACATATATATATATATGTTTATATATAAAACTTTTAGAAGTGCTGACTGACAAGCTCTTGCTGTTTGTTTCTAAGGGGGAATGAATCTTCTTTCACTTGAAGTTGTTTGCACCATAACCGGTTTTGAAGAGGAGGTGAGGCGCGGCAGCGGATGGGAACATACAGCAGCAGCAGCAGCAGCAGCAGCAGCGCCAAACTCACAATGCGCCCGGAGTGAACAGAGGCAGGGAGACAATACAGATCCGCGGGCACACTGAGGAGCTGCAATCTCTCATCTGGGCTCTATTTTTCGTTTCAAAACCTCTTCCAAAGTGGCATTTCCTTCTTCCAAGGCTGAATTATTGATTGATTGATTGATTGATTGAGACAAAATTGACTTCGCAACGAGAGCAAGTGGTTTGATCTCCAAACTCAGCCATGACGTCTCCGGCGAAATTCCGAAAGGACAAGGAGATAGTGGCCGAATATGAAACTCAAGTTAAAGGTAAAACTTTTTAAAAGCTTTTCACGTGTTAAAAGATGGGACAAGCTACATCGATGTAGCCTTAAATCTGTGCTTTCTTACTATATGCTGTGTTTCCCTTGACTTGGCTGACTGCATGGTTGTCGTGGACCCTCACCTCTCCTATCAGGCGTAAAGGGTACCGTTGCTTTTGTATTTCACCAACGGTTTGTGAAGGTTAATTGTCACTGTGCGGACGTGGCGGATCAATAATGTATCGGTAATTGCAATCTTAAATAGAACATCATGATCAACGTGTCTCCAAGCGTGTGATCGCTCGCCTGTAACTCAGCACACAGATGGCCAACAAAGACAGGGAAAAATCGCTCAGAAACCGGCGTTGTTGTCCAAATGTGGCCTCTATATGGTCTGTAAAGAAAAGCTTATGTGAAGGTGGTGTGTGTGTGTGCGTGTCTGTATGTATGTATGTGTAAGTGTGTGTGTGTGTGTGTGTTGTGTAGACTACCCAGAGGGCTGGGGTTTCGACATGGAACAAGGCAGGGCGTTTTCTCTCCCTCTCTGTCTCCTGCGTGTCTGTTCTGCTGGTGTGCACTGCCATTCGTTCATGCTGCAAATGTGTGTGCGTGCGTGTGCGTGTGTGTGTGTGCGTGGCTTAAACTCAGATAGCAATTAAATGATCAATTTGTGCTAACGCTTGTCCATTGATCACAGTTCATTGGTGTCGCTTCTGCCGGCGATCAAGGACGTGGGAGAGCAGATTGTAATGGTTAGAAAGGGGCGTTCAAATGTTAACTGTTTGCTGGCCGATTGGTGTGTGTGTGTGGATGTTTTTGTTGTCAGGCAGGCACACTATTTGGCTGGGCACTGACAGTCAGGGTGACAGCCGTTGCTTATCAGATCTACGGTTTTAGTGGCATATGTAGTTGGCTGGGAGGGAGAGGGTAAGCACAGAGGTGGCAGGAAGAAGGAGAGGGATGCGGACAGAGAGGACAGGATATTGCCCTCCTCAAGAACAGCATGTTTCCACTACTCCTGCAATGCCAGATCACTAGATAAGATAGGATAAGATGACTACCTTCGTCATCATTACATCTACTCATTTACATTTTGGAACAGGACACAAGTCCTCTCCCCAGCCTTTTCTTGATCTTGTCACCTCACCGCCCTCCTGTTCTCCTGTGCAGCCGCTGTCTCCTGTGACTTTGTTTGATAGGGCAGCAAGTCAGAGAGAAACAAAGTGGTTGTTGAGAGAGTTATCATAAATCACTATGTTGTCATACTGGAATTCCTGGTGTTAACGTACAGATGGGTGACAAATTAAAGGAAAAACCAACATCAAGTGTTTTAGTAAGGTGTGTATCCGCCAAAAGCTGCTTTAATGCTGCATGGCGTAGAGTCAGCAAGTTCCTGGAACTCTACCAGAGGTATGAACATCAGTCTTCTAAAAGATTTTCAGATGTGTTCATTTGAATTGACATCTGATGACTATGAACGCCACCATGATTGAGGTCTGTTTCATATCTGAAAACCCAACAGTCATCCCTGTTTTCTCTGATTTGTCACTTTATCTTTACATCTACACAGCAATCTGCACTGGGGTTTGATTTGGTGGCATATTCTAATGGTTAGTCCTGTAAGTTAACCTAATGGACAGAGCAATCCAGGGTACCTCGACTCAGCTCACTGTGGACCACCTCTTATTAACTGCTTCTTTTTGTTTACTTGCCTATCTGCAAACTTAATTTAGCTGTCACCACAGTGACATTAGTGTCATGGTAGACCGCTGTTTATGCTTGGCGGCCTGTGTAAGGCTTTCTGCCTGTGCTACATTCTGAGAGCTGTCTGCTGTTTGTCAGACCGTGGACTTAATGTTTGTCCATCGACCCTCTGCATTGATTCCTCCTGTCAGTTACTGCACTGCTCCCTAGTGAACAGCTGTGTTGGACTATCTCTCCTTTCCTCACTCTGTCCACATTTCTTTCCACATACCATCTTCCCCACCTGGAATGAACAGACGAAAGGGTAAACCTGCGCATCCACATAACTGTTTGAGGTGTGTGTGTTTTTCCATCTGCCGAGAGTCGTCTCTAGATGCTGTGTGTGTGTGTGTCTGCTGTGACATTCCCAACAGTCTGCCTTCTGTGGGAGACACAGACAGTCTGTCATTACCCCGTGCACTGCTGTTAGAGATTCTCTAATGGAGGGTATCAAGCAGCAATACATGAAGCAGCTACATATCAGATCTGCCTCTCTTGTATTTGCTGAAACGTGTTTGATAGTCGTGCTTCATTGTTTCAGTCCACCTAGCTAAGGTGAGAGACATACCTGCACGTCTCCTCTCTAACCAGGCAGCGGGAATAGTCTGAAGATGCTGCAGCCATACACAACAGCATCATGGGCGAAAATAAATGTAAATCCTCCCATGGCTTACATTCATAAAGCTCTGCAGCAGGAGAGGAAGATGCATGATACACTGTAACGTGTACACATTCGCACAGAGAAGGGCCTGACAAAATAACTCAAGCACTTGATGACTACATTTGTCCTAATTATTTAAGACTCTCCCTTGGTATATCAACTACTATAATTATATGTTTTATTTGGTATTGATTGAACACTTCTGCAGCACTGTTATACTTTCCTGTAGTATTATGTACTCCACTAAAGCACCATTGTACTCCATTCAAAATAGTTATATGTGTATTTCTCATGCAGTATACCGTATACAACATTTGGTGATAATAACATGGCATTCATGCTCAACATACTCTGGAATTCTGGCGAGATGCCTGAGATGATTTACCCTCTTAAAATGGGACTCTGCTAATGCTTTATGTTTTTAAAGTTTGAAAACACACACTTTGTCTACTCCCCTATACCTATCTGAAGAAAAAAAAAAAAAAAAATGACTGACTCCTTAAAGTAGGTATGGGAATGTCATTGGACACTATCACCTCACACTGTTGACGTGGGAGCTGAAAAATACTGCATGCTTGAACACCACCATCCTTTTCTCAGTCTGTTTTTCTCACAGGCGAAGTGCTGATACTCTAATATGGGATTCTGGCTGATGCAAGGAATGTTCCTAGTGCTCAGGAAGAGGGTGTGTGTGTGTGTGTGTCTGTGTGTGTGTGTGTGTGTGTGTGTGTGTGAGAGAGAGAGAGAGTGTGCATGTAGAAAGACACAGATCGACTGAAAGGTGGAAGAGTAAGTAAGATGGCGAGAGAAAGACGGAGAAACAGAAAGAAGGAGAAAAATGGAAAAAGAAAGTGAGACACATTTAAAGAGGGATAGGAATGTTGTAACACAGACGTAAATGGTTACACAGCGCTGAAATGGAGTTAAGGAATGAGCTTATCGCCCGCCAGTCGTAGTTCACAAAGCACTTACTTGGAATTGAATCCAGAAAGCTACTTTTGTTTTAGAAAGACTCCAAATTACTCTGAGCCTTGTCACTATTATAGGCTTCATTACGTTTGACCATTCAGTGCACATCTACCAGCTATCACCATCCCTCGTTTACCAGTCTGCAAGCTCGCCATATTGATTAAATGGAAAGCTTTAATTCAGGCAATGGGAAACATTTGAGTGGAAAATTAGGGAGTGCTGAGTCTTTAAAAAAAAAAATTTGACAGATGTCACATTTTTCAAGTACATTTTGGCTCCGTGCCTCAGCATCTGTTAGTGTTTTAACGAGTGATTCCCTTTGCAAATAGTTAGCATTTTTACAACTGATAAAATGTATTGATTATGGTGGTTTCTCAGAAAATACAGTGAGGTATGCATGGTCATTCAATCTGATGATGTTCTGAATAACTTATTGATTTTGAGACTAAAATCTGACGGATCAAAACACACAAAGAAGCAGGCAGTATCTCCAAACAGCTCTTAGCGATTGTAATTTTCCAGACTGGCTAATGAACTCATTCGGCTCTGCAGGTAGGATGTCAGTCTCTCTCTCTCTCTGAAGAGGGATGAGTGCCTGTGGCTACAAACTAAAACTGTGTCTGCCTGCATGTACTTTACCAAGCTGTCAGAGAAACATGATTTTGGATAAAGGGCCGCTTGGAATTGCACGCAATAGAAAAGTTGGTGACACGGCAAGAGGTCTGTCTGCATGCACGACTGTGGGATTGTGTGTGTATGTGAAGCTCTTTGCCTGACTTATATTTCTTTTTTTGCAAGTGTATTGTGGCTGATTGATGCATATTTGATCAGGAGGAGAAAAATGGATCCTCTGACATAAATGGCAGGGAGGTTCTGTTTCTTGATACAGTAAGAATCAGAGGGAAGAAATGACAAAACAGAGGGAAGATGGATGCAGCATAATTGTTATTTTAACCTCTTTGCCGCTGGTGCTCTCACATCAGCTGTGTGTGGTTGGAAGGATGTGGGCAAGAGATCTTTAAGCAAATCAATTAGGAGTACATTTAGGGCTTTGTGTGTGTGTGATCTTTTTAACAATCCCTTGTCAATTAGGGCTGGACTGTATTGACTGAGTCCAGTGGTACAATTACCAACCACAAGTCAATCGCACAACTTGGTATTGTTTAGTCACTATACACTGTGCAAGCGTGTGGATGTCTGTCAGAGTGTGTTGGTGAAAGGTGGAGGAGGGCTCCTGGATCTGTGTGTTTTGTACTGCGAGATGAATTAAAATTGCTGACAGAGCTTACAATAAGGAAGGATGTTTGTGTGAAACTGAGGTTCAGGAGTCCGGCTGGAACACACACGGATTATACAGGGAGTGTGTAATGCTTCCTGTTTGGGCCCACGGCTGTGACTGCAGTCAGCACACTAGCCTCTCAGAATAGAAAGGAGTGGAGAGAAAAAATTAGTTTTTTTTTTTTTTTTAAAGAACAAAAATTCTCTATTCCCTTTGATAAGTCACAATAGAACAATGTGTTCCATACCTGGTGTCCCATTGTCTTTTAGGTGTGTGTATAAACAGTAACAGTGGCTGTGTGCTGTGTCAGCACCACAGTCGACGTGGCTGAAAACACTCATTGATTTTCTGTTCTCCTCTACGTATCTGCTTCCTCATTCTTTAGCATTCAATATGACCATTTACTACCGAGCTGCTGCGGCACCTGAGTGAAAACACAATTTTCTGAGACTGAGTGCTGAGTTGGCCTCCTTCTGTGCCGACACACACACACACACACAGAACGCTGGCTATAAGTCAGTGAGTGTGTTATTGTGATTTGGATTGTGATGTGTAATCCATCTCTGCCTACCCCCTTATATTCTGGATACAGTTTATAGATGAGACATAAAAAGAGGAATGTCTGCTATGATAACTGTAGTTTCTACCACCATGATATGCAGATGAACCGGAGAGTTGTACAACACCCACAGCTCATTAACGTCGGTGTCAGAGAAATGAAGGGATAGATTGAGGGGGGCTGGAGAATGAATGGAAAAAAAGAAAGAAAGAAATGTGGAGAAAAAGAAGAAGACAGCCAGTAAAGCCGAGTGGGGTAAGGTCAGAGTTCAGCTGCTAGATGACTGCCGTTCATTGGTGCCAGATGTTCCAGATGCTATGATTGGGCAACAGATGTTCCGTCTGCTCTGGTTGGCTTATCCTAACACTGTGGCTGCTATTAATTCACTAAACCTTCAGCACTGAGGCATGTTGGGATTGGCTGAAATATTCCCTCCCACTTTTCAGGTGATTCCTCTTTGATGTTGAAGGTGTGTGTGATAGACATGTGTGTGTGTGTGTGTGTGTGTGTGTGTGTGTGTGTGTGTGTGTGTGTGTGTGTGTGTGTGTGGTAATTTGTATGTCCAGTCAGTGGGTTGCTTCTTATGTTGACATTATGCAACACGATAAAGCTGATGTATTCATCAAAAACACACACAGACAGATGCACACACACACACACCACACACACAGACAGGCTCTCTAGTCTGGCAGACTTTGTTGTTACCTGCTGAAGGTTTTTTTTTGCATAATGTCAACTGTAGCATTCCACTCAGACAGTTGGCTTCTGTCAGATGAAGATGAGAGGTATAGATAAATACCCAGAAAGGACATATTTAGTTTACCATCACAGAAGCTTATCATCCATCAAGTGTTCACATGTTATAAGCTGGGACCATTTAATTCTGGGCATTTTGCTCAAACAATTAACTAAACATTCATCAGAACTGTTGCAGGTTAATTTTCTTGTTGTTTCAGCCGTTTCTGCAAAATATATATGATCACATCGCCCAACCCTGTGTGTGTGTGTGTGTGTGTGTGTGTGTGTGTGTGTGTGTGTGTGTGTGTGTGTGTGCGTGTGTGCGCGCGCGCGCGTGTTTGAGATTTAAGCCCATAGTTAATACAGAGGCCTTGACCCCTGTTAGGGTGCCTCATTCAAATTTCACTTTCTTTATCTGACACACACACACACACACACACACATACACAGCAACAGCAGAGCAACCGGTGAGAGTGTGTAAAAATGTAAAAAGCAGAGCCGTACTCTGGCCTTCCCCCACACACACACACACACACACACACACTTCTGTCTGTCAATCCCCTACTCCCTCTCCCTCTTTTTCAATCTTTCTCTCAGCCTACATCCAATGAACAATCAGACCATTGTGAAAAGAACTGCTGGTCTTCAACTCAAAACTCTCTGTTTTTCTCCCCCTCTCCTTCTCTGTCTCACTGTGTTTCTCTCTCATGATGTTTGTCAGTTGTGATGAAATGTGACACACACGTTTTCATCACGCGGCCTACGGCAGTTTAAACCAATAATCACCACTTTATGATTTCAGCATATGCGACACACATATTGTGTGTGCATGCATGAGCCTCTCTGCCGGACACTGACCCACAACCAGCTGAGAAAGAGGATGTTTGTGTGTCTGTGTGCGTTGGTGAGAACATCTTTAAGAACAGAGGGATCTATATAAAGCCGAGCGGGGCAGAGACAAAGCACACTCATATCCTCTGTAAAACAATCAATTTGTAGAACAGACATCCAGCTGTAAATAAATAGCAGAGAGGCAGAAAGAAGGGAAGGGGAGAAAACACAACAGTAGAAAGGTTGGATAATGCTCCCAAGGGACGCTAGAGGAAACAGGTTGTGTTTGAACAGCCCTCATACATGGCCAGAGAGCAGGAGGAGAAAAAGCAAGGAGCCTGACCATGGAGGGAAAAGGGAGGAAGGGGAGGGGGGCAAAAAGAAGAAAAGAAAAGGAGAAGAAAGAGAAGGAGGGATCTGGGAAACATGCAAGAGACCTGAATAGAGAAAAGAGACTTTTTGAGAAGTATAAAGGAGGGAAGAAACCCTGCTACTCCCAGACTCTATAATCCATCTGCTCGATTTACTATATTTGTGTGTACAGTATGCACTCGTATTAGCCTTTTCACTCCCCATCTCCGTCTCTCTCTTCCTCTCTCCTTCCCCCTCCATCAGCAGCTTCTCTCTGCACGTAGGCAGAGTTGGTTGCTAGGGTTACTGAATTGCCCCCATTTTTCTGGGTTTGCGAGGAGCAGAGGGAAAATGAGAAAGAATAATGTAGATTTGTCTCCCCTGTAGGCTCTGGCTAATCAGGTTACCACTATACACATATACACACAATTCCATTTTGAACCTTCAGACCTTGGTCTTTTCAGGTTTTCTTTCCCTTCTCTTTTGCTTTCTTGCTTTGCACTTCTGTTCTCCTTAATTGATCTCCTCCACCTCCTTTATTCCTTCTTTTCATCGCTTTCTTTCTCCTTGGTGTCACTGCAGTTTCCTCATCTCCCTCAGGCTGTGGGGTGGTATGCGCTGTGTGTATGTGTGTGTGTGTGTGTGTGTGTGTGTGGTGTGTGTGTGTGTGAGAGAGAGAGAGATAGAGAGACATGAAGCACAGCGCAGTTTAATTAAAGGAAATTCTGAATCGTTGCTGTTGTTTCTTGAAAATAATTCTGCTTGTCATTGATGTTTCAGGCTTGATATTTATGAAAGCCTGAGGTTGCATTTTAAACTTGCATTAGCATCAAATGTCGTAAATGAGTAGCAACTGAGAGCTAAGAGGTTGGGTGGATTGTGCTGGTATCAAGGAGAGAATTTCATTAGTGTGTGTGTGTGTGTGTGTGTGTGTGTGTGTGTGTGTGTGTGGGAACTGAGCGATCACTGGATGCTGGCACTCACCATTCGGGTTCACACCTCTGCTAATGCTGTTTTAATGAAGCCATTCATCACCTCTTCTCAGCTGAATCTGCATCACTTACACACTCACACACAGCCTCTTGCTGTTCTCTCTTCTTTACTAATGTGTGTGAGGACACGGTGTTCTTCCCCCTGGTTGCTATGTGGATGCACCAGTTCTATTTTAGTTGTTCCCAGCATCAAAGCTGCTCTGGTGGAGATTTCTCCCATTTTAACTCCCAGTGTTTGTTGCAGCACATATGCAGACTTAGAGAGGCTTGTTTAAAGTGCAGAGTCCTAGCTTTACTTTAAACCTACTTTCAGTGTGGGAATACTGTAGTTTTCTTTCCCACAGTCATCACACAGACACACTTTTTCTACAGTATGATGATAAAGCCGGCACGCTCTCCTGTATGGCTAGGTGGCTGCCCTGAAGAGGAGCTCTGCTCTGGTTCTGAAAAACGTAGGAGTCAGCCCTTCTCTCCCTGCCCTAGTCCCCTCATATCCCCTCACCTCACACTCAAACCAGTCGCACTACCTCTACACACAACCACACACACCACTTCTACAGTGATGATGGCTGTGTGGGTGTTGTTTGTGTGTGTGTGCCGCTAACATGTGGACCTCAGCTGGAGGTTACATGGAGGTCACTATTACCTTGTTATGTAGCAGCAGGAAGTAGATGTGGAGATCAAACCCCCTTCCTCCAGTCAGCTTCCGTTTCACTCGACCATGTGGTTCAGCTTGTGACAGAAGGCCCTGCGGTGTACAAACAACGAAACGGGCATGTAGACATGCGGTTCAAAAGCTAGGAAAGGTAAATGTCGTACATACTACCGGACACAGTGACATGAATTGAAACCTGCATTAGTGGTTGATCTGAACTGGTTTTAAAGTCTCAAAATCATCCACCAAACCTTGGGTTGCACATGGGTCCGGTACTGTCTGGGTCGACTCTAAAAATTGAGGCTGATTGAATGTTTCTTTGACATACCAACAACATTTAAACAATGATTTGAAACACAAGAGCCAGTGCACAGTATGAGTGTGTGGGCCTGCGGAGAAAACTGAAACTGAAACATTTCTTTATTGGGTAACGAACTTCATTTACAGATATGAGTTTCTGTGAACAGTAACCACAAGAGGTTTCATATGAATGTGCCCATACTTGAGTTAAATGCACGGTCAGAGGAGGTGCATCATGTATACACTCGTCTCCAGTCTCGCATCAGTACATGTTGGAGGGTGTGTTTGTATGAACATGTCTGATTGCTTTCCTTCCTGAATTCATGCATTTGTGTGTGTATGTGTTTTGGTGACATGCTTGGTGTGGATGAACCCACCCTGGAAATGTAGTTTACCTGCAGCAGACATTGGACTTGAACTGTTAAAGGCAGCAGCACATACCTGAGGCCTGATATTTATCTCACCGGTTTGCAGGCGCCTGTTAGCAGACTCTTTCTCTTGTTCTGCCGCTCACTGAGCGTGGCCAGGGGGCAATGGTGTGTGTGAAGAACATGCTGATATGTGCTCTTCACTCATGCATGTTTAAGCGTGTCCTGGGGCTGTTGAGTATGTACTGTCAAAGACTCTAAACCTGTCATGGACAAACACAGAAGATACAGTATTTGGATCTGTGTCGTGCCACCACACAATACATTTTAATCCACCACGCCTGGGTGGCAAGTACGACATGATCTGCATGGTGTCAGTTGATACTGAAGATTATCATACACACTGAGTTAACAGTTTATTAGATACACATGTGTAAGCTAATGACATTCAGTACAATAGCCCTGCAATACATCAAATCTTTGTGACGCTTCAGTAGATCAGTTTTTGTTGACACTGTGTTAGTGTTGATTGATCTTTACTGAATCAACAACGACTGAAGTGTACGTGCTGTACTTACTCTGCTATTGTCTTTACACTTTCATTGGAAGAGTTGTCATAAAGAAACACCGGCTTGCTGGTGCAAAGATGACTCTTTTTCCCTTTTGTTATGTGTTGGAACTGCAGTAAATACAGAAGTGGTATGTAAATTTGGACACGGCATGATTTTGTAAAAAAAAAGTTTGAGAGACCTTTTTTTCTTCCCATGGTTCATTGCACTTCCTTTTCTCTCTTTCAATTCAGTCCAGGTGTTGTTTTTGTGTCGTATTAGGTCTGTATGAGAATGCTTTAGTAAAAGTATTTTCAGTTCCAGTTTTTGACATATCAAGATCCAATCACAGACAGTAAGCCACGTGCAGCCTCTCCGCAGATTGCAACCTTTAAAATTTCAAGAGGCAGCCTTGCTAATTGCAACGATGCAACTGCCAGACTATAAGCCAAGTGAGCCAATACCAGAGTCAAATAGTGTTAGCAAGAATCCCACAAAACAGGAGCGAGTGGATGTTTTGTGTGTGTGTGTGTGTGTGTGTGTGTGTGTGTGTGTGATTATGCAGGATAAACTGTGTTGTATTGAATGCCAAAATGGTCATCGTCAAAGTATTTTAAGTGAGCAAAACGGTGAGGCGGAGCTTACAGAGCGCTTAAAGAATCGAGATCCAACAGCTTTCCATCATTACTGACAACAAATTGCAGTAATATGTTCCGAGACATTTCTTGAATAACTGAGGTACAAGCCACTCTAATATTTTCATATACTGTATGCACAGTGTGTACTAGGTTGGGCTGAAGTTTAAAACTGGGTATATAGTGAAGAAATGAACTCAGGTGATGCAATGACGTGTTGACGTGTTATCATCATCGTCCAAGTGTCCAAGTTTGTATTGTATTGTATTTCCACATTCTGCCCTGTGCTTGAAAGGGAAATGGTTTCTGCCAGTGTCCCTCTCTCTGTGCACTGGACCCGCTGTAGAGTGCATAGACCATGTGCTCGCCTGCACTGTGGGATACCCCTCTCAGATTACCGCTTTCGCCTCTCCCCTCTTGCCCTCCCCCTGCTGCCCCCCTCCCCCTTTACATTCCGACTCAGACCATGTGCTTCAAACAGAGTGGAAATGGGAATATCCCTCCCCTTATACATGCACACACACATACTCATTCCTGTTGTGCAGTGGCCCATGTGGTACAGGGGTTGGTCGTGGAGCTGATCGGTGCTCCACATATAGATTATACACAGTGTGCTAGACAGTATATAGTCTCTTTGTCAGGAAGTAGACCTCTGCCCAGGCCTGCGCTGTGCTGAGCTGAAAGTCAAATAAAACCAAGTAGTTTTTCCTTTGACATAAGCAAAGACAAGCCCTGAGTACTGAGTTGATGGAGAGGTTGGTGAGGAAGAGAAGAGGAGAGGGTACAGAGGAGGGAGGGAGGGAGGGGGGGGGGTGCCCTTTAGCACACAGCCTTCCCATCAATCACCTCATCACATTTGTTGCATAGCATCTTGACACAAGCATGTTCTGGTGCCCCATCACTCTTTTCTTCTTTCTCTTTTCTCTGAATTTTGCCTCTCCCACTCCCCTCGTCTGTCTGTGAAATCTTTCTGTCTGAGGGCAGTGTTGCATGTTAAAGGTTGCTGTCCATGACACATATGCACATACACACAGGCATTCTCTGTGTAAAGGTTGCAGTGGGAGGCAACAGGCTAAGTGGCTGAGTGTGAGTGGAGCTCTTGTCATGTGCTGGTGGTATTCCCTCTGAGGAATGTGGAGGAGAGAGTTCCCCAGTCTGGAGTGGTAGATTCCCACTGCTTGGTCTGAGCATGAATGTAAGCCTTCAGGAACCCATTTGTTTTGTACATGCATTGAACCATCAGTTGTACATTAGCTGTGAAAATGTCCTATTTGGAAAAATTGTTTGTATGTTTCACCTGCAACCTTTTAAAAGTTATAATCTTTAAGTGGTTGATGTGGGTCACCTGTAGCTACTGGTGGTAATGGCATATGTCTTTCAATAATACAGACTCAACAGTTTCTTTCAAAATCAGGCCTTTTTCGATCCTTGGGGGCAACAATCTCACCTTGAGCAGCTACTCTAAGAAGCCAAACAATTGTGTAACTTAATTTTGACTGACTATTGTCTTCTGCATTCTGTCCGATATGTGCATTTGCTGTTTTCTTTGAATCTTATGGGAGACAGGCAGACTCCACTAGTAACCCCCGACAGCATTTCATACAGAGGTAATTACAGAATTTGATAACCATGAATGTTTATTTGCTGAAAAACGTTTGCCATAAATATAATTAAAATTACGCTTGATCTGAAGGAATATCACTACCATACAGCTCACCCTCCTTTTTTTTTTTTTTTTGTCTTTTAAGTTGGAGTATTCAACAACATTTCATTGTTTGTCAGCAACTGACTCTAAGCTCCTGGATGTCAGAGCATCTTTGAGTAGATGGTTTACTTTGAAAGTTTGCTGAAAGTTAAATATACTGTAGTTAATGAGATGTGCAAAAACACTGAATCCAGTAAAACAAAACAAAAAAAAACAAAAACAAACTTGCATCAAATATTTTTGCATGACTGTCCTGTACTAAAGCAGCTATTGTATCTCCACACGACACATTGGCACTTAATGCCCATTGTTTTCAGCGTCTTTGTTACTGATAATGGCCAGGAACACTTTCAGTATGTGTGAGTCAGGTCCCTGGCTGTATCCCTCTCCATTGTGTCCCGCTCTTGCTCGGGGATGACAATGATGCCCACTGTCCTCTCGGTGAAATACATCGCTGTCATAGATTACATTCTACATGGTCCATATGCTCACAACACAGCTGGCCTCACCACAGAGTCTACGGCATCGAGGCCATTTTGAATTCATGAATTATATTGTTGTGTTTGGTACAACGGGGAGAATGTGTCTGATTTCTAGCAAGGGGTGGAGTAGGGGTGGGGGTGGGGGGGGTGGTGGGTCTGTGATTTTTCCTTGTTTTTGTGAAGAAGTGGGAGCATAGAAGGGAAAGGAGGGGAGATCTCGTCTTTGGTGAGTGAGTGAGAGAGGAGTGTATGCCTGACGTCTGGGAACAGGAGAGTCAGAACAGCAGGAGGACTCTGCTATAGATCAAACAGGCTTCCTCTGCAGATATGAAAGCAAGCCAGCCAGGGAGAGAGAAAAAGGCAGACGGGGAAGGGATGTAGGGAAGCAAGAAGAGAGCTGGTAGTGTTTCAAACTAGAGAGAACCCTTGAACAGTAAACGGCACTAATGACCATCTCACTTTACCTTGCGTCTGGCTAGCGGTGATCTGTCTGTGTGAGTCTAGTGAGGCAAGTTGAGAACAGGTGTGGGCCACATGTCTCTCTCTGGTCTGCCATGACCCTTGACCTCTTCTCTTCCCCTGCCAGCCACAGACACCCCCCCCCACTCCCCAGAGACCTGCTTCCAACTCTCAAGCCTACCCTTAAGAAGGGACGATCATTGTACATATATTTGCCACAACCTGACAGCTCTGTGTGTGTGTGTGTTTGTGTGTGCGTGTATGTTTATGATGCAGAGATTACACAGTGTGAAAGTGCTCCCTGTTCTCGCCCTTCAACTCTGAGGCAGCATCAATAATTCAGCAACACATTGCGGAGCACAATGCTACACACGGCATTGCCTTTTCTCTCTTTCCCTCCCTCTAGATTCTTCAGTATTTATCTGTCTCCTGTTAGACTGTTTTTATGCCCCCATTTTGTTTCTCTTACCCCCTCCCCCAGTCTGCTCAGTTCTGCCCACTTTATGTCTCTCCGCTCGCTGTCATGTTTCCGCTACTAGAGCTGAGAATCTGTCAAACCTCTCACTTTTTCTTGCATGCATTAGTGTCTTATTTTTTCTTTCCTCTCCCTCCTGTTTTCCTACTCACTCTCTTATCCCTGATTTTCTTCTTCTTCTTTTTTTTTTTTTTTTTTATATCAGGGATTTCATTCCTGACTTGCCTGTGTGTGCACTCCCTCCCTTCTCCCTTCACTGTCCCTTTCTTTTTAAAATCTCACTGAGGCAGTTTTGAGGGGCCGGAGAGGAGGCCGTGGAGGGGAGCTAGGAGGGAAAGGGTGTGGCCGCCCACACTGCAGCACTCTATTGTGTTGCACTGATTCTGACACGTCCTCTCTCTGACACACACATCACATCACACACAAATTAGGACACGCACGCTGTGTCGAGTCATCATGTCCCAGACTCTCTCTCGTTGGAGAGGCGTAGTCTCTCGGTATCAAGGCAGTCCATTCCTGAGTACAGAGAGCTTTGTTTTCTATCATAAATCCGTGGCTCGCGAGACACTGGGTTCCCATGGTGTCAAAGGGCAGAAAGACAGAGAGAGGAATGCTTGAACAGTAGGACTTGACTGCAGCGTCTACCATAGGGATGTCAGGCGGAGGACACTCGATGTTTTAATCTAATAGTCTAATTCTTCCAGAAATGTGCCTCATCATTGACCCTCCTCCACGGGGAGGTCAAAGCTCAGGGTCAGCTAGAGAGCAGCCAGTCTTTACTCAGCGTCTTGCTCATGCACATTCCAACAGACACTTTGAAGGTGGATTGAACACAGAACGTTAATCAACTGACTGACTCGCACTGCGGCAAGTGAATGCAAGGAGCTGCGTGGGCGTGAGCGTGTTGTTGCAGGTACTCATAAGAAAATTAAAACATGAACCAGGAAGTCCAGTTTGAATAATACGTCCATGAGTTTGAAGGTTCATCAGAGGCCAAAAAACACTGCTCAGCAGGTTATACTCCTTTTGAGGCAGGATTTTACAACTCCAGAAATCAGTCATGGCAGCAACAATTTAATCCCGTCTCTGCACGTAGGAGGTAAATGGCAGAATTGGCATGACACAACAAAGTGTTATGATTGGCCTGCAGAGTGTGTTGCTGCATGACATTAGCTTGCACTGTCATAAAATTTCAACCAGGACCTATAACATTTGATGACCTTGCATGTCTTTGAAGCCCAATGTGGTGGCGCCCCCATTGTGCCAACTTGCTGGTCTCATTCAATCCAGGAATGTCACCAGTTCCTAGGTTAGCCACTCAGTTGGTTCAGCCAGGAGTGATAGTCAGCCAATAGTCCTGTCCTTGGTTGACTGTGGTGACCATCAGATGCTTGTTATGGCTCATGACATGGCGATATTTGAGCTGAAGGGACAATCATGTGGGTGGTAATGCTTGCTAAGTAGGCAGTTATGTGTGAGAAAGCAAAACAACAGCGTGTGTGTGTGTGTGTGTGTGTGTGTGTGTGTGTGTGTGTGTTTGAGGAGCACAAAGGCTGTGTTTATTGTGTATCAGGGTGTCCTCAGGGTGACCTCAGGTGAGCTTTCCTCACCCTGCAGTGGTTTACGAACACATCCTCTGAGCTTCCTCTCAGCCAGACTTTATCTCTGAGGATTTGGGGAGAGGTAGTTTATTTTGATCAAGTCCTCCTTCTGACTTGAGTGCTGGCGTTCTAGTTTATACTTTCCAAGTGCAGGGAAGATTTTGTTAAGGCTTACTTGAGTGTTTACTTTCACACTGTGGAATGATGCAGCCTGTAACACTAAGCTATGTAAGGACATGGAGTTTTATTTAGGCAGTGAGCTCAAACTGACCCCGATTTGCACTGCTGCAGGGACATGAATTTATCATGATGTATCCCAACCACTCAGTGAGGGTACACCAAATCACACACACCTGCCTTGCACGAGGCTCCTCTGCACAGTATGCAACAACCTGCGTTACTAGTCCACTTCCAAATTCACACATTTGTGCAAACAAACAATCATGTTAAAGCAGCTCTAACTGTTATCAACAAGCAAGATGCTGATCCGCCAACCTTGTCTGGTTTTCCACTTCTACTGACGTTGTAATGGCTCCAGACTGTCACAGAATACCAAGCTGTAAAGAAGTGTAACAGAGTGCTGTTTCTATACTACTGGCCTGGTCTTTATATAAGTTCTTTGGGCCTTTGGGTTTGTTGTTTTGTTTTTTTCTTCCAGTGATGTCAAGCTACTCAGTGGAGGGGTAATCTCTAATTCAACCTAATGAAGTTTAACACCGTGTCTCTGTGGTGCAGCTCATCCTGTCAGAGGAATTAGAAAACATAATGCTCTACTTCTAAATCCTGCTTCACTCAGCCAGTGTCACTGCGCATCTTTGAATGCTCAAAATAAAACCTTATTAATCACATTACATAATAAGGTATATATTTTATGTAGTAGGTATGTATTATTTCATTTTATCCATATGAGTATGCACAGACTTTGTCCAACTAGCTATCAGACACTGATTAGTGTAATTGGTCTCACTTTCATGGTAAGCATGCTGAAATGAAAGACCTGTCTTATACATTTTTCTATAAGCTCATTTTCCTACTTCTCCTACGATGTCTGGAAGCCCAAAATATTCATTTAAGGGCTAAGCTCTAATGAAAAGGTCTGAGGCTTTAACCTAAGAGTGTGGTGAATTGAACAATGACCTGAGTCAATTCTTATCACACAGGGTCTCTGTTACACTAAACCTGATGACCCATGGTGTCCCTATGTCACAAATATATCAATTACTGTATATTAGTGCAGTGTACAGCCACACCTATAGACTATGACATGTCTTCTACTAATTACTTTTGTCTGAGGATTACTGTGATCACATTCAGAGGAGCTAAATGTGATCTTCACAGCTTACGACCCCTCTTTATGAAATAAAAGGGAGAGAGGGATTGAAACAGTAGCCTGCTGTATTATTATTACCCACAGACCTAAGCAGCAGAACAAGTGTATCACTTTGCTGTTAGTAAGCCTTCACTGGTGATTGGATAATGTTAACCCACTTGATGCTGCAAGCATCTCATCATGCCTTCACATGACAACAATAAATCATCCAGTTAATTAGATGCACCTTTTAGTGACCATTTCTTATTGTTTATACATAAACTATGCATAAAGACATTAAGTTCATTAAATAGTGAGACTGACATTTCTCTCCATTCTGGTTTGTGTGAACCTGAAACTACGTTCTCAGTTTGTTCAGTTTTTGCTATTGACCATTAGAGAATATATGCTCTGTCTATCTCAGCCAGTTGATAATCACCTCTCCCGCCTTGTTTCCTCTCCTTGACTCAGTTTAAAAGGCACTACATGAACTAGTTCGTCCTGTAGTTGGTCTACCTCAGGAGAGCAGGGTTGTTTTATTGTCATGAAAGGAACTAAATGTAAAACCACCTAAAGATGGAACAATGCTGCACAAAAACAGAATGAGAGGAGCCAAAAGAGTCTTTTTCCCAGCCGAGTCCCCTGAGCCGTTCTTGCGCTGTTCACCGAAATTGTTGTTGCGGTGGTTTGTTGTGCTGAGGTGTTGAGTTGTCCTCCTCTCTGGGAGCCTCTTCATGCAGCTTGGCCCAGTTTATCGCTATCCCCCCACCCCCATGTCTCTGCAGCACTCAGACAAATGCCTGGGTGGGAATGTGAGCGGGTGGGATTGAGAGTGAAGAAGAATTCAACTTGCTATCTGAATGTGATCTTCACGGTGGAAAAAAGGCAATGAGTTAACAGCATAGTAGCACTGAAACCATAGTCGTAGCTCTGTATGCCTCTTGTTTCTCAGTGATAGTATGTTTACCACGACGCTACGCTCTCCATGCGGTGAGGGGCAGGTCGGGTGGGGCTCCGATCTTGTCCCATGCACCCAGACTGTGGTATCTGCAATGGTTGTAGTGACTGACTGCCTCCTGGTCGAAATTGTGGCCATATTTCATTGGCCAGCCCGTCACTGCTGGGAACCCCAGCTCTCTGAGCCGTGCCTCTGCAGGAGTCATTACAGAGCAAGGCCACTGCTCCGTAGTGTGCAAACACATACATACATGCACATGTACAGACATTAGCAGGCATGAGAATGAGTTATTCCTCTGGAGCAGCGGGTTGGAGAGAAGGGTGAAATGGAGGCAGAAAAGAGGAGAGAAGGAGGGGTTTGTGATTGCAGTTGCTGCATAGGTTGATCCTGATTCAGCTTTTTTCTGCTTTTAGTGATGAAAGGATTAGAACCAAACATTGTTCTTCTCTGACTCACACACTGTTCTCTAATAATGATCTACACCTTTACCTCCACCATAACCTTAGCTTTCACAGCTTTATTGTAAGACTTATACTTCCATTGCACACTCAGATCCATGTGTGTAGATGTGTTCCACAGATGCTGTTTAAGGGTGTTTCAGGGCTGCAACCAATGAATATTTTCCTTATCAATATGAATAATGGCTATTACAGATCCTTGTTTTGTCCGACCAACAGTCCAAAACCCAAAGTTATTCAAGATTTACAGTGATACATAAATTGGAGAGAAGCGGCCTCACATTTGATAAGCTGCAATCAGAAAATGTTTGGCATTTTTGCTTTATAAGCGATTAAAGCAAATTATCACTTCATCAAAATTTGATCAATTTTCTGCCAGTCAACTTATCAGTCATTTCCCTTATCTAGCAGTAATATTATTCTAAAAATCTTTTAAGATTCCACAAGGAGATGGTGGCAGCAGAATGCAAAAAATATGTGGCTGCAAGAAGGTAGAATATATTCCATCACAGGATCTGACAACACATTCATTATGCGCACACACACACACACACGCACACGCACACGCACGCACGCACACACACACACACTATATTAAAGTGGGCTACATCTGCATGTGCCTGGCACTCCTTCCACTGCATCACAAGATCTTGTGCACATGCCCCATAAAGTCTCTCCCCGGCCCTCCCCTCCGCTGTCTGGGAAGAAGGCTGCAGCTGAGGACGGCGACGATGTGACCTCAAGGTGGATGCGGCGATAGTATCTCATGTAATCGGCTGCTGTTCTGGGTCTCATCCTTTGTGTGACGGAACATATTCCCCTGCTCTGTTCTCTCAGCCTCTCTGCCTTCCACTGGCACTCAGATAAGGATCGGCAGACATTAGCAGATACAGCTGTTAACTCGCCGTGCTGCTGCCCGCCCGCCCGCCCTCTCTTCTCCACTCTCACTGTATCCTCTGTCTGCATCTCTACCATTTTCCTACGGCCATTTTCAGCATGCCACTGCTGTCTCTTGGAATGCAGTGATAAGAGTTTGCTGCGTAAGGACGTTCATACCAGTCACGTACACGTTTTAGTATCATGCATCTTTTTCCCACTGGGGTTTGTGTGTTTGCGCGTGTGTATGTGTGTACAGTTCTCGCCGTGACAGAGGCTGTCATACACAACTATTAGATGACAGAGGGAGGCTATTACACACTGTGTTAGGCTTCAGAGCGCTGATGCTTCCCTCTGGGGGGGCCTTTATGTGCATGCGCACATGCACAAAAGCCCTCAAGGTCCCCCGTGAATCATCGGTGCTGACTGATGTAATTCTGACAGTGAAGTGAAAGGAAGACGAACAAAAAATGAGACGGGATGAGTGAGCGATTCATGAGTGTTTAATCTAGAAGCAGGGAGTCATTACACACCGTCACTCGTTCACTGGAATTATAACAAGCGTTGACCTGCTAATAGGGATGGAGGTGTCCACGCCCATCCATCGCTATTCGAAAGTCGTCCTGGATGATTCTTGTAATGCTCGATGCTTAGAGAGAGTGCTGTCCACGACTGTCGAGGGTTGATTTAACTTACTACACACACTGTCAGACAGACAACTCGCGCAGACAGACATACACTCAGCGGGCTCCTTCCCATGCTTGTGTTGTGGATTATTCAAATCCCCCGACTGGCTGCTAAGCTGATTAAGGGGGGTGTTATGCACTGGCCATTTGGAAACACTGGAAAGAGTACACACACACACACACACATACACACACACAGTGGGTCAGCTCCACTTAATATTGTGTCTCCTGCTGGACCAGGGTGCTTTAATAATAATGTGTGTGCGTTTTTTTTTTTTGTCTGATACCTATCCATACCTCCTCAGACAGATGGTGGAGAACACTATATGGTCATGATTTGCATCCCTACAGCGAACCTGTGTGTGTGTGTGTGTGTGTGTGTGTGTGTGTGTGTGTGTGTGTGTGTGTGCGTTGGAGCGAGAGCGAGAGAGAGCGAGAGAGCGAGATGATGAAGGCTGTTGGAACAGACTGAGGTCCAGATGGCTGTGTCCAGCAGAGACAGGAAATAGAGGTGACACCAGGTGGATGGTACCCTTGAGGATGAACTACACACACACTGACAGACACAGGCCTAGAAGCCAAGAATTTAGGGAGGTCTGTCTCAAATCAAGTGACTTGATGAGTTGTAAACCAGCGTGTGATCTCATTTAGTGCTGACGCAGTTGACAAATTGATTCACTATTAAGTAGTCTATCAATTAGTCCGTCAATTTTGATAAAGAATTATTTATTTTTGTCATTTATGAAGTAAAAGTGCAGAATATTTGCTGGTTCCTGTATCTGCAGTGTGATTTCTCTAATTTTCTCTGTTGTATATTGGTATAAATGGATGCTTTACAAGAAATTTAGAGACACCACCTTTTGCTTATGTGCATTTTTCCACAATTTGCTGACATTTTACAGATTGAATGATCAATGAAACATAGTTGAGAGATTAAGTGATACTGAAAATAACCATGATCTCATCTGGATCTATCCCCAGTCTGCATCTGTGTGAGACACACCCCTCCCCCAACACACACTCTGTCAGCTTCTTTTCCAGACTGGGTTAGTAGAACAGGCAGAGGCTGTAAATGGGTGAGGAGCTAGTTAACTTTTGATAAGCAGCCTATTTCATTATGCATAGAGACCCCAGCCCCCAATCTTCAACCCTTCCAGCCCCTGTGCCACCACATGAGAGGAATCAGAGCATACAACGATTATTTGGTAGAAGAGTGGATTCAATACTTGAAGCTCCTTCAGCACTAGTCCGAACTGAAACTGATGGATTGGATTCCACCAGTTGGTTGACACGGGAGACTGACCCCCCCTCCAGTAGCTTTGTGACCCCTGACCTCTGCTCCAAACTCACAGAGTGTAAGGAACCCCCAATGAGAGCTCACATGGCTCAGACTGTGGGCCACAGATGCTTTAACACAAACACACACTGTCTTACAAACACACATCTCATCTTCCTCTCTGCATCCTGTTGCGTCGTTCCTCCAGCTGGAGATAAAGCATCTTGCTGACTAGTAAAGGGTTAATGACTCCCTGATCTGACCAGAGAGGTGCAGGGTAGTGCAGAGGAATTTACCCCCCCCCCCACATACTTAGTGCCACCCCCCATAGTTACCCCCCCACCCCGCCCCTTCCCTGTCACCTCCTTTTCACTCCACTCACCTCCTCCTCTGACTGCTCCCTCACCATGAAGGGAGCAACACGGACAAGGAACAGTGATTCCCACACACACACACACACACACACACACACACACACACACACACACAGCTATGATTTAGGGGGGAGGTGAGGTATATCAGCAGGCCCCAGTTGTCATTTATCACTGGGAGTAAAACACATAATGATCTAGAAAAATAAATATAATATTTAGATCTCTAATGCCTGACACCCCCCGTAAAAAAAAAAAAAAGCAAAGCCACTTAGAAGTTTGTGACAGATGTAATTATTTTACATTTGTATTAACTTTTTAAGCATTCGGTCACATTTGCTAGTTGAAGCATCTCTCGTTTGATGTCCAGTATCTTCATTTAGTGTAGGTACATGTTGTTCATCTTTGTGCATTTTCCAAAAATGTCAAACTTAACTTTTAGGGGGGGGGGGCTGCTCTTTTCCTCATCCATTGTTAATAAGATGTTTACAAATGATGATGGGAAATATTTCCTGAAGCTCATATTGTGGCATTTTATGTCAGTGAGTCCCACTTTCATAGCCCATTTTTGCGTTTCCTGGGTCATCAGTGGTTTAATTGATGCTTGCTGCTTGTTTGTTTTTTGTGTGTGTCTATGTGTGTGAAAGAAAACTGAAAGCTGAAAGGTCAGGAGTTTGTTGAAAGCATCCCTCAGCACTTTCTTCTCCATTATGGAGTTGGGTTGAAAAGTGAAATTTCTAAAGTACTAGAAAGACGCCAATAACTTTTACTGTTACCCTCTGAAATCTCCTGTTCTTTACTTATTTATGCCCTGTCATCGCACAGAGTAGCTTTTTATACCTCTCATATCCTCTGCTCTCTGCCTGTGTGTCTCCTCTCCTCTGTCACACGCAGCAGGTCTGCCGTGGTTTGGCTTCAGCAGAGTTTTCCATGTCTAAAAGTCAAGAAGCTTGTAAAATTTCCTCCTTAAGACGACACTGCTTTTCCTAAATTTTTAAGCTCTGGGTGAGAGAGGAAATGCCTATATAAGTTTTAGTGTGTGTGTGTGTGTGTGTGTGTGTGTGTGTGTGTGTGGGTGTGGGTGTGTGTGTGTGTGTGTGTGTGTGTGTTTGTTTTCAGAGGAAAGGCCCAGATCCAAGGAAAAGACATTGGCTGGAATCTTCCCATTCCTGCAATAGTTTTCCCTCCAACACTTACTGTACTGTAATTCTATCTTTTCCTCTACTCCCTTCCTCTCTCTCTCTCTCTCTCGCTCGTGCGTGTGTGTGCGTGTGTGTACATGTGTGTGTGCATGTGTGTGTGTGTACAGTGAAGCAGTATTAGGCAGGCATGTCTGGAACTAATAGATTCCACCCGGCTAAAGAATCTTGTGAGGAAATACTACCTGCAACCTGAGGCTTCAGACTACCGACTCGTTCAACTGCCTAAAAATCACGTCCCCTGGCCCCACCATCCCCTCACACACACACACTTACTCACACACACACACACACACACACACGCTGCTTGCCCCCCTTCAAACTGCAAACCCCTGGCCCAGTTTCTCTCCTGCAGTCTCTCTCTCTCTCTCTCTCTCCCCTTTTTTCCTGCCCGGTTTCAGGTTCGGAGGGTTATATTGGTGAACTCCACAGCTGCCTGTTTTTCTTCAGGCTCTTTCATTTGGAGAAACAGACGCACACACACGCACAAATACACACACACACACACACACTCACACACACACCTCAGTCCATCCCCCCATCCTGCTGCACTCCGTCTGTACACACACACACACACACACACACACACACACACACACGCTTCCTGTAGTTGTTTTAGTATGACCCTCCCCTCCCGTGTGCTCCCTACTGGCGATGAACTGGTCCTACTGACTTCCTGTCTCTCTGTCCTCTCTTCCTGTGTGTACAGGGATGAATGGACATATTATTCACTGTGACGCAGTGCCCCCCACCACCACCACCCAATTACTCACCCTTTACACTGCTTTCTGTTCTTTTTCCCTTTCTTTCTGTTTCTTTCATTCTTCAGAGGACAATAGTATGAGCTCACAGTGGTACAACTCAAAACTATTACCGCCCCCTTTCTGCTCCCCCTCCTCTTCTCCGCCGCTCTGTGCTGCAGTATCAGCCCCTGGAGCAACAAAGACCAGGCCTTACTGCATAAACACAGCATATACGCGCGCTCACACGCACACACAAAAACACAAACAGGAAAAGAAGAATGGTAAAAAGAAGGTAATATTGTACCTTGCTGGTGGCTAGATCTCCTGGTTGGATTTCTCAGAACTACTTAACTGCTGTATTAGTGTGTGTGTTCACGCTGTGTTCACTGATTACCTGGCATAGGTTGTAGTTAGTCACAGCCAATGCCGGCAAAGCAGCTTGTGTTTAAAGGATTATCCTGGTTTATTACGACTTGAGTCTCACATTTGTTGCTGTGGGCGTTGTTCCTATTGCCTACGATGACATATTGATGTCAGTTGCTGAGATCTGTGAACTCTGATATGTCACCACGATGTGGAACACAACAAGATACAAAAGTGGTCAGACAGAATGGTTTTGAACAAGACTTGAGTTTCCATATTTATCTAAACCATTTCATTCCTCTCCACCAAATAAGTTTGACTAACTTGGTGGTTTGTTTAAAACCGGTTTGATCATCAGACTTCTCGTGTTTCCCGCCTGGTCTGACTTGTTTGTAGTGATATTGCCATGTTCCCAGACTTTCACAGTAGAGTTGTGATCTGGATTCTCATCGCAAATGTTTCTTTTTGTAATATCTTCAAGATTACTCAACATAGAAACACAGGAGTCTCCCACATAATGCGACACTTCTACAGACACCAGTTTTAATTATTTGAATGTAACTTCTGAGCGATGAAGTGTTTTCAGTCAGTTTTTTGAGAAGTAGAGCTGTAGCGGATCTGAAAACCTTCTGTCAAAGAACTGGATACTTTCTAATGCAGCTGTTCATCTTTTGTACTGATGAGTCAACCAGGAGAGTGTCATGCCCATCCAAACTGTGGAAGTGTTTCAAATGTGAGTTGCGTAACATTATCTGTGGAGAAACTGAATGGGACTTTTACTCCAGGAACCGGAGGAATCTAAAATGACTTCTGCCACTTTGTAACTTAAATCTGTCGGCAGCTGTGTTTCATTACTGATAGGAAAGATGGTTGAAACTGTAGATATAATACTCGTGTTGCAATAAACTGAAACTACCTTTAAGTGAACTGAATTGTTGTTTCGGTCTGGGTCTGTGCCAGTCTGTTGTTCCTCTGTCGTTTGTACCCTCCCTTCACACTCCCATTCCAGCCATTTCAAGCCTTGTCTCAAACACTCATCACGTCTAGTTGTAAACACTTGCCGTGTGTGTGTGTCTCTTCAAGCCCAGTCCAATAACAGAGGAGGACAGATCTGTCCTAGCTGGAAAGCTGCCGTCAAAACGGCTCAGAGTGACAGTTTGGATTCGCTGTGTCCCATCGCTGTAAGTGTGTATGTGTTGTGCCCATAGCCTGGTTGTTTTCAGGTATAATGAGTGCTCGCAGCAGTGTGTGTGGCTCCTGTATCTAGGCCAGCTCAGAACAGCATCCAGGGCAACCGTCACTTCTGTCAGCTCCCAAGAAAACAGCCCTAAAGCTGGTGCTGTGTTGCTCCAAAAGAAAAACTAACTTTAGCTACAAAATGTAATGTTACAGGAAAAAACGACTTTTGGGTTCCACATTGTGCTTGCCAAAAATGGGATTCGAATATTATGTGACTGGTTGGATTGTCTTTTGGCAGTGCCTATTTCCTTTTTTAGTTTTGTTTCCTTCTGAGCGTCCATCCAGACATTTGTATGCAGCAACATGTCTGACTGTAGTTTGCTTTGAGGCAACCCAGACCAGCTGCCTTCAGCCCACTGCAAAATTTACTGCAGGCACTGACCGTGGTGGTAATGTCATTCTAGCGTGGTTATGCTGTCTACATCCATCATCTCTCTCTATTTTTGCCTTCCTTTCTTGGGATCAGGACAAGCAAACTAATCAATAATGGATGATTAGGAGCGGCAGGTTTGGGTGAGGCAGAAAAAAGAGATTGCACTCCTCAGATTTCGACCATTTCAAGCTAGTTTGTGAAAGTCGCCGTTTTCCTACATAGAGAGAGACATATGGATGCATTGATGTCACTTATTCACACGATACCACCCCCCACCCCCCCTCTCACCTACACTGAGTGCCAAAAGAAAAACCAACAGGTGGCTCCTGTGACTGGATAGAATTGCGGTAACGTGAGGAAAATAAACAAAGAAAGAAAAAGAAAAGGTACTTTCACAACACGGGCGTAAATGTGAAGTAACGTTACACTAAACAAATTCTGAAGGGGTATAGATGCCCGGTCTTGATTGGTCAACTTGACCGGGTTCTTCCTGTGAATGACGGCAGATGTTTACTGTTTCACTGGACCTTGGTGGACGGTTCACACCTTCTATATGTAGACAAGTGAAGTATGTCGACGGGTTTTGATACAGGGACATGAAGCTCTACCGGAGAGAAAGACCAGCTCATCCGGTATTGCTGAGTTGTTTGTGTGTTTGGTCGTGGTGCAGCGGGACTGGTGCGCATGTGATAAGTGTATGGACGAGGCTCGTGCAGACTGAGCCAGACAGCCCTCGGCACTACAGACTGAGGAGGCGTAGAGGGGAGGGGGAGGGGGAGGGGGAGGAGGGAGGGAAAAGAGAGAGGAGAGCATCAGTAAAGTAGAATCCCAGAGCCCGATTACAAGACCTGCTCTCATCTGCCTGGAAAATGTGACTGGGCTGTCTGGAGGGGGTGGAGGCGTCACATTTCAGTTCACATCCCACTTCTTACTGGCTCAGGGGATGACGACCGTTACAGGGGGATGAGACGGAAAGGAAGACCTGCATCGATCTTTTCTGACGGCTTCTCTCCTCTTTGCTCTACCAAGCTCCATGTCTCTCAGCTAACACTCCTCTCCTGATGTCAATAACAGCGTTTAGATGGAGAAAGACTTTCTTTTTTTAAACATCCCTCGCAGGAATTCATTCAGTTTAGCAGCCAGTATAAACGGGGTATGGTGTGCAGAGCTCAGGGTTAGCTTTGGTTGGTTCATACTCCCATATATTTTGTAAATGGAGCGTGCTGCCAGAATCATTCTTCATCCTAATGTGACAGTTAGGGGCCTGAGAGGGGTTTCAGGGCATGGCCTCCCTATTAAATTCATTTTACCCCCATTAAACCTGCTTTCTAAACATTTAGACCACATGGGACTGCTGTCGCTTTTTTCCTCTACATATCCTTCACCCCTCAACCTGCTGATTACCTTATGCTTTCTGTCACCTTCTTATTCTCCTTAAGGACGGGAGCGCTTGTTTTCACTGCGGTGTTTGTGCGCGTGTTTTTGTGTTGTCGTCTCCGGTCGTCTAATTACAAGGCCGCCATGTTGAGGTTTTCTGTCGCAGCCTTGAGAGGCGGTACACTGACTCACCCCCCATCATTGACGACGCTGTGCGATGAGGAAATTATACACAAACACACACACACACACACACATGTGCAGACCACGGGGACAATAACACATGTTGTCAAAGCAAATATTCACAGCAGGTCATTAGCACAGTCACTGGCTGTGTGTGTACGCATTTATTTGGCGAGTACTTGAGTGTTTGTGCCGTAGTGTCATAATGCCACAAACCTGCTCTGCTCCAGCCTTTTCAATCAGCAAAGAATGTCTGTGAGTGGACACAGCCGCTGGTTAGTGGCACAGTGTTTAGGTCTGTGTTTATGAGAGAGCGAGAGAGAAGTGGGAGACGGGGGTGGGAGGAGTGGGGTGGTCACAGACACATTTAGATATCCTACTTCTCTTTGTGGTAATGAGAAACTGCACTCTCAGCTGTTAAACACAAAGGCAGCATTAACAGTCGCCGTCAGCCAGAGGCTCAGTTTCTGCCTGCCTGTGAGGGTGTATGTGTGCATGTGTGTGTGTTTCAATGAGTGTGTGTATGTGAGGGGAGTCGATACTGCACTGAAGCCAGGATGGAGGCCAAAACCGTCCGCTTTCTCTACAGCCAGCGTTGTAAAGGTAGGACATCTTGAGTATAGACTTGCCATGATGGAGCTGCACTGGCTGGCACTTGGGGTTTGTGTGTGTGTGTGTGTGTGTGTGTGTGGGGGTGTGTGCATGTGTGTGGTTGTTGTTTTTCTTAACTTTTTAAAAGGGTGCATGCGCAGCCTACTCAGCATTGGCAGGCAGCTATGAGAGCATAGCATTAATCTGTCAGCTGTCAGCACTGATCCCGCTTATCACCATCCTGTGTGTGTGTGTGTGTGTGTGTGTGTGTGTGTGTGTGTGTGTGTGTGTGTGTGTGTGTGTGCGTGTGTGTGTGTCTGTGTGCGTGTGTGTGAGTCCTTGGGTGTTTACATGTGTGCACGTGTTGCTGCGGATGCTTTGTGTGTCTCAGTCTATAACTGCAATGGGCAGGACTCTCCAGAGGACGTTTCTGTAGCCAGTGATTGAATATGGTTACCGAGTGTGTCTGCACTGAGTGCACTCTATTAATTTGAGGCCAGACTGGAGAGCAGCATGGCGGAGGGAGAGGGGAAGGAGGCAGGAGGAAAATGAAAAGTGATAAGCTGGGATAAATGACTACCGCACACATGTGAATGAATATGATGTACACACATACGCAGCAGTCGGTGCTTTAGGAACTGGTGGGAGGGGAATGAATTTCAGCCAAGACTCCAGGCTGATGTGTCAGGGCTCTGGCAGGTGTTTTCACTGGAGCTGGGTCCATCCTCATCAGCTGTAAGATCTTAACATCTTACATGTTGTTGTGGCATGTATCTTATGATGATATCACTGTACTGTCAACAGTAATGTATGCAGCTTTCTTCCCAGTTCTATGGCTCATTGCCTGTTGTTACCATTTTTTAAGAGGAAGGAGGCCTTTGATTCTTGATTTATTTTCTTTTGTAGCTTGAATGTGCTGACTACACCTGGATTACACCGTAATAAAGCCAACAAATAGGTCAAACTCTGACGGTCTCTTTCTCTCTCCCCCACTCTTCTCTTGTCCCTGGCAGAGATCCGTGCCCAGCTGGTGGAACAGCTCAAGTGCTTGGACCAGCAGTGTGAGCTGAGGGTGCAGCTGCTTCAGGATCTGCAGGACTTCTTCAGGAAGAAGGCGGAGATTGAGATGGACTACAGCCGCAACCTGGAGAAGCTGGCTGAAAGGTTCCTCACCAAGACGCGCAGTACCAAGGACCATCTACTCAAGTATGACACATTCGTATTGCACTGCCGCACTGGGCTGCAGATTGTTACCGTTTACATTTTAGTATTTTTGTATACAAGTGTCCGAGACAGCTCAATATTCTTCCCTGTGAAAGTTTCCAAGTAAGATGAGACTTCACCCAATTTCCTTATTTAGCCTTTTAAACAGTAGTTTAAGAAGTAGTTGGAGGGTGTCTGGGAAACTGGTGACTTACTTCCTTAGAAAAGAGAAGTAGAGGCAGACAAGAAAATGAAACAGAAGAATGGCCGAGAGGCACGGTGATGGAGGTCACATTGGTGTTAGTCACTCTGTAAAGTACTGACTTACATCACTGACTGCTTTCCAGTTTGATCTAATGTAACATCTACTGATTTATAGCTGGGACATTCCATTAAGATCCTCATTTCTGTTGTGAATCTGTGTGTGTGCGTGAGTGTACGCACGTGTGTTTGTTTGTGTGTGTGTGCGTGAGTGTACGCAAGTGTAAATGTAGCCAGAAATGGGCAGGTGGTGATTTTGTGCTCTGACTCTTTTGCAGTGTCTTGCTGTGAATGTCACCTTGCCCAAACAGGGATTCTCCCTCACTGAGGAAGGTCTCTCTCTCTCTCTCTCTCTCTCTCTCTCTCTCTCTCTCTCTCTGTCTCTCTCTCTTCTGCCTATCTCTCTCACTCTGTCACAGATACATAAGATCCATTCAGATACGCACTGGAGCTTATCAGCTTTAGCAGCGTGATATGTTCTTGTATAATTTATCTGGCAGTTTTTGGTGGGAGAGAGCAGTCTGTTTCCATGTGGGGAAGGATACTGAACTGCTAAACACCCTCGTGCAGACACACACACACACACACAAATTCCGTGGAGCAATGGATAAATGGAGGCAGAGTGTGCTTTCAGTTTACTTAATTATGACTCTTTGCGTCCTCGCTCCTCTATCTTTTAGCCTGTGACTTGAAAATTGACGGGTGCATCTTTCTTGCAAAAAAAAAAGGGAAAAAAAAGGAAAAAAAAAGGCGCTTTGCAGAGGAACTTTTGACAAGAAAACACAAATGTATCTTAAGCAGAAATGTTCAACTGCTTGGCAACATCCTTTTGATGGAAATTTTCCTGTTCTAATGATTGATTACTGCTACTGATGTGAAGGGGCTGTAGCTGCAGTAGCATTAATGTATCATTACTGCAGTACCGTTTTTTTTTTTTTTTTTTAATATCAACCTACAGGGACACGAGGAGCCTCACCAAATTGTGTCATGATTTGTGAGACAGCTGTGCCTCATCAGTAATTGCTTACTCTTTAAAATGATGGTGTTGGATTGAACAGCAATGACCCCTCAGGTCAATAACATTCCTTCCATCCTTCCCTGCTTCTCTCTCCTGCATCTCCACTGGAAGGAGCTCAGACACAAGTGCCCCTGGAAACAGGGAGAATTGCGAGAGAAAATGAATGAAGAAAGAATAGAAACAACAACTAGGAGGAACTGTTCTGTTTTTATTTGTTAACCTGATTTGTTAACATCTCCTGACTCTTGAATAGACTGTATCTTCCAGAATTACTAAAACTATTGAGAAGGACTGGACTCTTTCCTCTTGGATTCCCATTAACTATGACCTCCTCTGCAGCCAACTTCCTCTTTTTTTCCCCCTGGTCTTTACTTATGCATCTTTCAATTTACCAGAAACATTCATTTCTCTGCTGGGGGCAAACACACACCCCTGCTCTCTGACACATGCAGGCACAGACTGAAAGGAATCGATAGGTCCTCTAAACGAAACCCAATTCCAGCCAAGAGGACATACCCCCAACATGCACACACATCTACAAAATACACACACACACACACACACACACACACACACACACACACCCTCTAGCTCAGATCAATACTGAGCCAGTTGCAGAGTGTATGTTTCCCTCTGTTGCGTATTGGGGGAGGGAAGGAGAGCAGAGGAGAAGGTAGGGCAAAGGACAGACAATAAAATATGTGGTTAAGCTGTTCAGCTACTGCAGCAGGTCTCCTTACGTCATAATCTATCAACATGTCATAATGCAATAAAAATACAGCAGTTCACTGACTGACAAGTGTTCAATCTCCATTTTTCATATCTCTGTTTGCTCCTCTCTCACTCTCCTTTTGCTTCTCTGTTCTTCTAACATCTGTGTATTTAACAGTCTCCCTGCATCTGCTGCAGCTCAGTCCGGGTGCCACGCTGGAATTTCAGCTATTTTCCGGTTATGTGTGCGTATTTTTGTATGTGTGTCTGAATGTAGGTGTGTGTGTGTTTGTGTGTGTGTGTGCGCGTGTGTGTGTGTGCGCGCGCGCGCGCGTGTGTGTGTGTGCGTGCGTGTGTGTGTGTGTGTGGGTCTGTTTCTCCATACAGCCAGGCGTTGATGGTGCTCCAAGAATTGTGGGGTGTGATGGTTGTGTGTGTTTGTGTTGATCCCATGGAGACTCCTGGTATTCCTGCTATTTGGCAGACAGCGTACAGCAATGGTGGGGGGTTACACTGTGTGTGCGTGCTATTTGTGTGTGTGTGTGTGTGTGTGTGTGTGTGTGCGTGCATGCCCTGAGGCTGACAGGCAGATTGGTCACATGAAGAAGCCCTCACAAGTTGCACCCTGACTCAAAGCCTACCCTTATGCTAAATATTAGCCCGGTTTCACTGTTAACAAGTTGCAGCCCCTTACACAACTCTTGGCCACAGCTACACATTATTTCAATGTGGTTTTTGGGATCGTATGACCACACGTGGCCGGAAAATTGCTGTTTTGTATCTTTTGTGGTTGTATTCATTTAAATCTGTCAAGTGTTTTTTGTTTTGTTTTTTTTCTGCTTACCCTTTCATACAATATTTAATCAAACTTGGAATATGATATAATTAAAAAGTGATTTTTGATATGACTGCCTTGATTATTTTTGTGAGAAAAAGAAAAGACAGAATGTAATCTAGTAGGACAATATGGAAAACATGTCAGTATATCCCTGCTCTGACTGTCTTTGTGCACATTGTGTCAGTGTTTTGTGCAGCCGGACCTTTCTCTTCATGCATCCTGTTGTTAGTCCAATCATTAAAGCTGTGCTCAAACAACAAGTGTTTCTGTGGTACAGCTGGTCCTAGTATTTAGTTTGGTCAGTGCAAGAACAATTTGCCTGCTCAGCTTGCTTCAGTTGTATGAAACTGCCAGCAGTGATGCCCTGTTTAGTGCTATGCAGTTTGATCCTGAATGTAAATGACTATTTAGCATTTTCCCTCCACTGACAGCACCTGACCCTAAGACTCACTGTGTTCCCAGCGTGCACCATGTGACCTCCAGAAGGACCAATGACATTTCAGTGTTTGCGTTGCGATAGCTGAGGGTCAGAGAGAGTTAGGTGATATTTCACCCAGTTGCTGCAGTGCCATTGCCATGGTGATCATCCGCGGTGGGTTGAGGGTGACATGTCACATGGAGGCAGGGAGGCTTGCCAGTTGAGCAAATAGAGGAACTGTGGCCCTGTTTTGGTGGAAAAAAAAAAATGTTGTGCAAACAGTGAAGACAGACACAACGGAAAAGAAACAGACAGCAGAGAGAAGTTGCAGTAGAAAGTGATACAAACACACGTGAGCCCACATTATCATTGCTCAAGTTTAGCATACAAAATGTAGTTCATGGAGTTTAACTATTTTGGCTTTGTGATGTGTGTAGGTGGATTTTTTTTTTTCTTTGAAATCATTACACTCCGTTAGTCATCTGACCAGTGACAGCCAGTACCAGCATATCACATCACTGTTTATGACTCATCTCATCAGATCCCACTTTCTCACAGTCACGCGCACACACACACACACACACACACACACACACACCTCCCCACGGACACTACCCCCACTTTATACCCCCCGGTCAAAGACTTTCTCTGTGTCTCCGACCTTGTGTATGCTTGGGTCAGTGCTCTACTTTTCCTGACCCTCATCTGTGTGTGTGTGTGTGTGTGTGTGTGTGTATGTGTGTGTGTGTGTGTGATGTAAATGCCTTGCAGCTCTTTGCTCTCTCTATCCAGTTAAAGCTGCTCTTAACGGCACAAAGACCTTCTTTCATCCACTTACACTCACTCATAATCCATTTTGCCCACTAGATCATCCATGGATCATCCATAACACATACTGTACACACTCACACACACACACACACACACACACACACACACACACACACACACACACACACACACACACAGTCACACATGCTGGTGCTGATGTTGTCGTGTAAGCAGGACATTGAGAGCCTTGCATTTATATATTGGCTTTATGGGGACCTGACAAAAGACAATGAAACACTATTGGACTATCACACCGAAATCATTACAGTCTTTAAATCTCTCTCTTTCTGTCTCTATCTTTTCTCTCTCTCCTCTTTCTCTTATCCCTTTGTGCGACAGCTGTACTTGTGGGGGGGGAGTCTTACCTCTTCCTGCTGGGTTTTGTATCCTGGCTGAATCCCCTGTTCCCTGTTTGGGCTGGCTGTGTGTGTGGGTGTATGTGTGTGTGTAGGTGTATGTGTGTGTGTGTGTGTGTGAGAGCGAGAGGGTGGCTGTTTTGAGCATAAATCTGTCTGGGCATTTGCTCCCTCCCTGTCTGTTATCCCAATGCCTTGTCTGATCTTTACAAAAACACTGTGTTGAATAGTGTGTTTTTTATGCAGTATTCCTGTCTCTACATTTTACATGAAGAAAGTCTTCGTGTTTATGTGTGTGTGCATCTATCAGCAGCATGAGACGGAAACTTTAGAAGATGAAAGTGACTTTATGCTAGTCTTTTGTCTAAACATTTGCTTTGAGCTCCTTGAATACATTTTAAGTCTCTGTGTGTGTGTGTGTGTGTGTGTGTGCATGTGCGCTTATAGGAAGGAGCAGAGCATCTTATCACCAGTGAACTGCTGGAACCTGCTGCTGCTTCAGGTGAAGAGGGAGAGCCGCGACCATGCCACTCTGTCCGACCTCTACCTCAACAACATCATTCCCCGCTTTGCACAGATCAGCGAGGACTCAGGACGCCTCTTCAAGAAGGTAAACACACACACACACACACACACACACACACACACACAGCAGGACTTAACCCACTTTGGTTGTTCCAGTGGAATTTGACTTCACTGAGGTTTCTTTGAGGTTACCGTCACAGTGTATGGCACAAACTTCTTTCAAAGTCTTTTTCATGTGTGGAGGGGTGTTTTTGAAAAGGTGCAAAGGAGCAAAAGAATGCACCAGCTACAGACTGATATGCTGAAAACCATGTCCATATTTTTTCCCTGTCCATTTGTCTCTCCTGCATCTGTTTTCTGTCTGTCGGGCTGTTTTATTGACTGACAGCAAGTCAGCTGAACCTCAGGTCAGCAGAGTTTAGGCCGTTTGTTCATACAGTAGCCTCATTCTTGTCTCCTCTAATCTCTGCCTTGCTTGACTTAGTGAAGAAAGAGACGAGACCGAGGAAATGTGGAGGGAGACCAGAAAAAGGAAGAGAATTGGAGTAGAAAGAGAGGGCATCATGAGAGGACAAGACAAGGGGGGGTGATTTCTCTGGAAATCAGAGCTTGCTTGACCTTGTAGAGCAATATACCATGGCTGAGCTCTCCCCTGGGAGACGGTCATTCATCTCCAGGCTGGACAAGTTAAACCAAATACACAAGTATTTGGAGCATTTGAGAGGCAGTGCAGAGGATTGGAGACTGAGTTTAGTAAACATACACAGATATGAACTTTTCATGTTTTTCAGAGTTTCAGAGCGAGAACATTTCTGCTAGGTGAGGTAATTTCTGCTAATTGTTTTCAAAGAATGAATTCATACAGCTTCAGTCTGGATTTAAGATTAGACTTGGGTTTAGATTAAACTAACACGGGTTAAGTTTAAGGTAAAGATGGAAGTGAAGCTCGTAGTGAGGATGGAAAAGAATCTTATCAAGAGAAAGCCCTCACAAGTGTAGTAAGATAAGTGTGTGCGTGTGTGGAAGGCAAAGTGAAGCAGTCTGTGAGTGGAATGTCATGGCAGAGGCTGCTGATTTTCTAACCAGATAGGTTGTCTTTGAACTACATTTACAGTCTGATCGCAGGCGATGAGAACACACACACAAACCTTCACCCTCATTTTACTGCCTGTCTGATACACCAGAGCAAAAAAAAAAAAAAAAAAGGAAACCTCACTTTTTCTCTTTTTCCCTGCCTCTCACTTCTTGGTTGAGTCATGGACGTTGATTTCTATTTTCATTCTTCTCAAACACTGGTTTTTCTTTGGCACGAGGACTGCTTTCATCATGTCTGGGTCATGAACAGGCTGCACAAATACACACAGAGAATACTCTGTTGGCTAATTAAGTAGATAATTAGTTCATTTATAACATTTCCAGTCAGCAGCATGAATACCAGTAGTGCCAGGGGCCATGACACACACAACTCATGTGTACACAACTCACCAACGCCACGACCCATATTAGAGAAGTCAACACATTAATTTCAGCCAGTGTGGAAAGTAGTGCAAAATTATACTTTTGTTGGAGTGTGTGTGTGTGTGTGTGTGTGTGTGTGTGTGTGTGTGTGTGTGTGTGTGTGTGAGAGATCTTGTCACTGACAGAGAGAAAGCTCTAATGAGTCAGACTGCATTAATGAGTACACAGTCTCAACCTGGACCACAGACATCAGGGCTAATGAACTGTGCTAGTTACTAGTTTCTGTTGTGAGCCAGACTAGACGTCCAATGGTAAGTCCAAAGGTCAAGATCCATGGTTGATAGATATGAGGGCTCAGCCATGGCTTATTGCTTTTTGAGTGGCTGTAGTCTGGCTGGTTGTCACCTAATCTGAGCCTCGTACTGCACTTTAAAGAGTGAGGACGGGACAGCCTCAGCGATCCTGTTACCTCTTTTCGTCTACAGCAGTATCCTAAATCTCTCTAATGTCACTTTCTCCCCCTTGCAGCAGGTATCCCTCTGTTCCTGACCTTCCTGCTCTCTGTAATTCTCCCACATAAATTCATCATTAGGATTTTTTGGAGTCCTTCCTCTCCATAAACCCCTCGACCTCTTTCCCACCATCCTTTTCTCACACCTCACCACAACCCACGCCTCTGCTGTGCCCTCTTCCAGCAGAAGACAGATGCTCAACATACGAAATCTGTTCTTGCTTTTTCTCTGCATTCCTTATCCATTTTTTTCAGTTGGCTGTCTGCTTTTTTTTTTCCTCTTTTATTTTCCCCCATGCTTGTCTTTTGCTTTATCTTATCTGTCTGCTTTCAATTTCAGTCAGTTTCATTTGTATATCCCAAATTTACAAATTTGTATAAAGTGTAATATGTAGCTGGTTTATGCCTCTCTTTTCATCGTTACTAAAACCCAGTCCGAATGACGTGATTTTAGTAGTTGAGGTGAATCCCACCATATTCCCGCTAAAATATGAGAGGAGCTGTGAATTCATGTGTGTGTTTATGTGTGTACATTTGTGAATGTGTGTGGAGCCTGCTGATGTGTGGGGTTCCCGTGAAGTCGTCAGTCATTAGTAGCTCCCGGCAGTAATGTCTGGAGAATGGTACTGCCTGTATTACTCCCTGTTCCTCCCACTTTGTCTCTTTTTTTTTATCTTGTCTAACTGTGTCATCTTGCTCTCTGTCTTCGGCTCTTTTTTTTCCTCTTGCCTCCTCTGCGTTGCGCTCTCTGCCACCCTGCCATCATGTAGCGATCGGTATCTGTAGCTTCCTCCTCTGTCTCCACATCCATCAAGTCCACTACCGCCTTGCTCATTCATCTGAACCAGTGACTCATCCACTCCTGTTCAGCAAGATTGTCTAATCTTGATTGATGATGGGGCTGTTGATCACTGGCTGAGCCTGAGTGGGTATGGGTGTCATTAGTTGACAGAGAGATGACCAGGTAGATGGACAGTGGGTAGAATCTGTGAATAATGACGCTTAGCGAATGGTTGGAGCTTTTCATTCATATGAATGCGTCTTGTTTTTCTGTCTCTCCAGAGCAAAGAGGTTGGCGTGCAGCTGCAGGAGGACATGATGAAAGTTCTTAATGAGCTTTACACGGTAAGAGAAGCCACTGCCATCACACTCACACTCACAACATATTTAACGGCATATTTCAAAACCAAAGGTACAAAGTACTTTACTACAAGGACCAGCTGCAAATAAAAATTCTTTTACAAATGTAACAAGAGCTAACAAGAACAAGCTTATAGACGACACAAAAACATGGATATTAATGAGGCATTTTAGCTACAATCATTTTAGGATTAAAGATTTTTAGCCACACTAGCAGCTTGGTTCTAAAGCAAAGTCGGTCTATCCACCACTTTTGTGGGTTAAAGTGAAATATCACAGCGGTAAACTATTGGATGGTTTGCCATGACCTCTTTTTTTTTACAGATGTTTACGGTCCCTAGAAGATGAATCCTACTGACTTCAGTGATCCCTTTTTTTCTTTCACCAGCAGGTTCACATTTAATGGTTTTGAGTGAAATTCCTTTTAACTATTAGATTGAATTCTGGTAAACACATTCATGGTTGCCTTTGAGATGAATTCTAACAACTTTAGTGACTCTTAAGTTTTCAGTTTGAGCCATCATCAGGTCAGGTTTTAAAGTAATTTGTTTTATAATCACCTGCAATGCCTGCAAAACTAATGCAATTCTCAACCTCTGTTAGCAAATGTTTTCACGCTAACATGCTAAATAAATCATGGTGATCATGGTTAACATTATATCTGCTAAACATCAGCATGTTAGCGTTATCATTGTCAGCATGTTAGCATTTAGCTCATAGCAACACTGTGCCCAAGTACAGCTTCACAGAGCTGCTAGCATGGCTCTTATTGATGTTTTTTTTTTTTTTTTTTTTAAGAGATTTAAGGAGTGATATATACTGATACACTCATGCTGCTGTAAAGCATTGTTATGCACATTCTTACAAACGGGACAGTCTGACTTGATTGTTGATATTTCACACATCATCACTGGCCTGTCTGTTGTTTTGGTCTTCTCACGCTGTCAGGGGCATCACAATGCTGGTTACACATGTCCATGGTGCTGCCAAAAGGACTGCGGCAATCAGAGTGTGTTTCACTGTCTGTTTGTGTGTGGGCAAAGTTTCCTACTACATCATGCCTCTGACCAGCAAGCAACCATACAGCTTCAGCCCAGCAAGGCCCATAAAAGCAGATCTTAAGCTGTAATTATAGTGTGTAGTAAGAGATAGAAATAGATCTGGTTTGAGTGACGCGCAGATGCTCACATGTATACTCATAGACCAGTGTGTCTGACGGTGGCGTTTTGAGGAGGGTTTGAGCCGTATAATGATGGCTCTGGCGGTGGTCACCAGAATAAGGCTGACACTGCACACACACATACTCGTTTCATGTGTTTAACTCTTCATGTTAAAGTCATACCGCCATGTCCAAGTACAGTACAGGAGGTTGTTTGTGACTGTAATATTGCGGCGTGCCAGTGCTCGGGGGTTCATTCCAAAAAGTCTGTCTGCGTACCGAGCCTCTGTGCTACACTCTCTTCGTGATGCTGAGTGGCATAATCCCACTTCTGATCCGGGGCCAGAACTGAAGGGAGGAGACCCACAGAGAAACACGCATATTCATGCTTGTCTACAAATCTCAACCCTTGTTCCCAGGTGATGAAGACGTACCACATGTACAACACGGACAGCATCAATGCCGAGTCCAAGCTGAAGGATGCGGAGAAGCAGGAGGAGAAGCAGATGGGACGCTCCGGTCGACAGGACGACCGTCAGACGCCGCGCTCCCCCGACACCCTGGCCAGCATCAAGACTGACGAGAAACCAGTCCGACGCTCCAGTGTCAAAAAAATCGAGAAGATGAAGGAGAAGGTGAGCGAGGCCTGGCTGGGGAGGGGAAATGGAGGGCAACGAGAGGAAAGCTGTTTCAGAGCACTCCACCTGTTGTCACATTGACTTGTGTGTGTGTGTGCGTGTGTGTGTGTGTGTGTGTGTGTGTGTGTGTGTGTGTGTGTGTGTGTGTCTCATGAATGATTTATGAGGGCATGACTGGCTTATTGCTAACCTTGTCTACTACAGCTGGGGCCTGTCACAGCTACATGGTTCTCCACTTCTTATTATCCATAATCAATACTGAGGCATTCCACTCTAACACCTATTATCCCTCTCCCTTCCCTCCCTCTCTCTACCTGTCGTTACTCTGCTTCTTTCATTCTTGCCTGGTTTTTCTTTACTTCTCCTCTTTTCAATCCCTTGTCTTTATCTCACTCTCTCTCTCTCTCTCCTATCAGAGACAAGCTAAGTACACAGAGAACAAGCTGAAGGCCATCAAGGCCAGGAATGAGTACCTGCTAGCTCTTGAGGCCACCAACAGCTGTGTCTTCAAATATTACATCCATGACCTCTCCGACATCATTGATGTGAGTATAAACACTCTCTGTTACTCGGTGGGAGCAGCTAACATTTGTAGACATATTGTGTGTGCGTGTGTCCCAGTGAGTTGGAGCCAGGGGTGGTCCCTCGGTCAGTCTCTTCACATCAGCTTCAGTGCTTCTAATGAATTGGTCACTCTCTATGTTTTCTCCTCTTTGTATTGAGTGTTTGGGCCCCTCATAGAAAGCCAGTGTCCAAAACATCTTCATTATTCTCTGCTCAATAAAAACATTTCACTGCCTGCTGGACTGACGGACCTGTCAATTGCAGGTGTTCGTTCTCTCACTCCGGTTGATGGCGCTGACACACTTATTGAACAAACTGTGCTCTGGTAAACCGTCAGTGACGTTGACAATGTTAGTGAATTGTTTTGCTAATTTCTTTAATACGATTTTGCCATACGTCGGTCTGGCAGGTACCAGCTGGAGACAGTGTTGCCCATGTAAGTTGTGAAAGAAATTAAGGAGGCACCAACCATGTCTAATGAACTGATAAACAACGAATCTCACCTGTAAAATATGCCCTGTGTGTCTACTCGATCTAACCTTTATCCAGTGGAGGATAACAGAGCAGACTGGGGTCGTACTGTGCAGCCTCCGGTTGTGAATGTGTGCGTGTTAGCTGGGCGATGCTGAGAAGGAGAGGGTTTATCTCAGTTAAACTACCCTGTTTATGTTGTCTCTAAATTTATTAGTTTATCCATCCTACATGCAAAATCTTTCGGCACAGACATTTTACAATTTAAGAATGATCCATTTTGAGAGCAAGGGGGATGTACCATGTGACATCTCAAAGACTATTGTATAGATGTTGATGCAACTTGTGGTGCAGTATTTTTTTATAGTTGTTAAACTGATTGTAGTAGCACTATATATACAGGTCAACAGTGTGTCTGCATGGCTTGGTGACACGGCTGGATATCGTGTAATATCCCTGTATGTCTGGACTGTCAAAGGCATAGTGGCTAAAAAAAACAAAACTATACATACGTCAGAGGTCATTTCTTTCTGCTTTATTTTCTGTCACTCAACAATGCTTACATTTCATGCCATTAAATCATGTGTCCGTGTGTGTGTGTGTGTACCAGTGCTGTGACCTGGGCTACCATGCCAGCCTGCATCGTGCCCTGAGGACCTACTTATCTGCAGAACAGAACGTAGAAACATCCAAACACACCGGCCTGGAGACACTGGAGGGAGCCGCAGAGAGTCTGGAGCCCAACGGGGACAAACAGAAACTGATGGAGACCTACAACAACGTCTTCTGCCCCCCGGCTCGGTTCGACTTCCAGTCCCACATGGGAGACACGGTACAGTGCAAGCGCTTGCGTTTGGCTCTGTTAGAGTGAGTGCGTTGTTAAACATCAGTGCTATAATAAGTTTGTGTTTGTAGATGGGAGTGATGTGTGCACAGCAGCCGCTGGAAAGCGAGCTGCTCCAGAGATGTCAGCAGCTGCAGTCCCGTCTCTCCACACTCAAGATTGAGAATGAAGAGGTCGGACATCTTTCTGCTTCCTCTAATATTATTCATTCATCTGTGTCATCTTCGAACCCCTTGTAAATGTCTTGAGTGTTAATCACAGCTTTTGTTCACATCTTGTCTTCTCTTCGTTACTGCCCTTCAGGTGAAGAAAACCATGGAGGCTACTCTGTCCACCATCCAGGACATGGTGACAGTGGAGGACTACGACGTCTCCGAGTGCTTCCACCACAGCAACAGCATGGAGTCGGTCAAGTCCACTTTCAGTGAATCCTATCTCAGCAAGCCCAGCCTGGCCAAGCGGCGGGCCAATCAGCAGGAGACGGAGCAGTTCTACTTCACGGTCAGCTGCCATTTATGGACATAGATGATTTCTCATAAGCATTAATAGGATCAAGCCTCTAACCGACAAAGCTGTTTTCTTTACTGCAGTTATATATGAGCATAATATGCACATGTTGTGACTCCAGCGTGTGTGTGTGTGTGTGTCTCTGTGTGTTGTAGAAGCTGAAAGAGTTTCTGGAGGGCAGGAACCTGATCACCAAACTGGACGCCAAGCATGACCTCATCCAGAAGACCCTGGGAGAGAGTGAGTGGGGCTGCCAGAGTGTCCTTCATACATTTAAGACATCATCCTTGTGTCCTGTCTGTGTGAGTGTGTGTGTGTGCTCTGGGAGCTCCGCAGCAGGAGGGAGATGGATTCAGGAAAGGTCTGGTGCCTGGAGGCAGAGCAGGAAGCAGATCAGAGAGATGAGTGGTGTGGTGGGACACATCAGAACCCATGCAGTGCAACAGAATGAGTTTAATACATCTAATAATCACAAGCTGTGTGTGTGTGGAGGGCTAGGTCACAGTGACAGTGACCATATGTGGATGGCAGTGTAATGTTTGTAAAGTTTTGTGTTAGGGACAAGGGGTGGGGGGGGCTGGGGGGGGGCACGGGGGGAGGGTGTATTCCTCAGGGCTGAATGTGTCTGCGTTTCCATAAGCTTACAGGAAAAAGCCTCCCAAAATTGTGTGTGCACAGCTTAAGTGAGACGTTTGTTCCCTGTCTCTGTTCCATCTGAAGCTGTTTCCTCATGTGTCCTGATTCCACTATAACAGCCTATCTCTTTCTCTCGCTTTCCTGTCATACCTCCCCCCCCCCCTCTCCTCCCTCCCACTCTTCCTGTTTCTCCCTCCTTTAGGTCAGAAGACTGACTGTTGCCTTGCCAGGTAGGTGTGGTGAAGGAAGGAAACATTCTCTCGCACACACTTGCATATACCATAGCAGCATTTAAGTTTGACTTCTTGGCAACCAGGGGTATTATTTTCCCCCCTCACTGTTTATAGATATTCTCAACACATGTGCATATGTCTCTGAGTGTACAAATAGAGCGTTACCAGAGTTGTGAGTATAAATAGACTTTGTCTGTAGACATAATGACAGAGTGCCGTTTCTTCCTCTCCCCTCTCTCCCTCTGTGTAGTGGACGGAGAAACTCGACAGTACGGAAGCAGGTAATTATCTCTCACAAGTTGGTGTCCGAGTGTGTTTCTGAGTGGCTGTGAGTTTTTCAGTCAGAGCTGCAGAGCTGCTGTAGCTTTGTTTTTAACTCAAGCCACATGTTTTCTCACGGTATTCTCCGCTCACAGGATGCAGATGTTGACAGTGTTTTGGTTATAATCATCACATCATTCTGATTAATTTGACCCAATATGCAGTATACATCTATAGCTAGCAATCTGAACTGACACACGAGTGATCAAAAGAAGCTGATCAATTGGACTATCTCATGTTTGTGGCTCCCTCTTGTGGGTGATTTGTGTTTTGGTCAAACGCTCTAACTTAACGGAGAAATCAGCTGATCAGCTGATTGTTCATTTCAAATTATAGTCACATTTCAACATATAAAAAGCACAGTTGTGTTCACATAACAACAACTATGTGCATATATTGTCCAACATACGCTCCACAGCCTCACCTCCCAGAGATTTCTGGAAACCCCAAACAAACAAAGGGAAAAGGGAAAAGCGCAGTCTCCTAGCAACAGCTGAGCACTGCGCCCACCCTCTCTCCCCCATGTCTGATACCCATTCCTCCCAAATGTGTGCACCGATGCATGTGCGTGTGCAGATGTGTGTGTGAAAATCCTCCTGACAAGAAGTGCGCTGTGTTTTATTTCCACGCCAGTCTCCTGTCTTGTCTCTTCCTATACCGGGAGTAATTCCTCTCTCCCTATTTTAGGAATCAGGTGAGGCCATTCCTCTGATGGTTGAGAGCTGCATCCGCTTCATCAGTCGCCATGGTGAGTGAAATTCTCCAACGAAGTGATAGGTTTAGCATCAGCTTTCCCTGTGTACTGATTGGTTGCATTGCTATGTCTAGTGTGATTGGTTCGGGATACAATTAAACTGGGAGACTATGTCACAATTCAACTGTACAATCCTGAAAATGAGTAGGGCGTCTTTAATTAAAACTGTGGTTATGTATGTCTGTGTAGGTCTGCAGCATGAGGGCATCTTCAGAGTGTCAGGCTCCCAGGTGGAGGTCAATGACATCAAGAATGCCTTTGAGAGAGGTACAACTGTTATCCAACAGGAAACATGAGCATTTTTAGAGAATGTGTTTACCCCATGCTTTATAATCTTTTCTCATCCACTCCCTCTCCCCCCCTCCTCTCTCACTCTCTCTCTCTCTCTCTTTCTTCTCATCCGGTTGTAGGTGAGGACCCGCTGGCAGGGGACCAGAATGACCACGACATGGACTCCATTGCTGGTGTTCTGAAGCTCTATTTTAGAGGGTTGGACCATGCTCTCTTCCCTAAAGAAGTCTTCCATGACCTCATATCCTGTGTCTGTAAGTGTTGCAACCTTTTGTCTTTTGTGTGTGTGTGTGTGTGTGTGTGTGTGTGTGTGTGTGTGTGTGTGTGTGTGTGTGTGTGTACACGCTTGATTGTGTGAGTAATCTCCTGGGTGTTATGGTTTTGTTATTTCCCAGCAATTGAGAGCCTCCAAGAGCGGGCAGTCCACATTAAGAAAGTTCTACAATCTCTGCTGAGCAAAACCCTCATCATTATGAGATACCTGTTCGCCTTCCTCAACCAGTGAGTAGCAGGACACACTCACACACACACACACACACACGCAGACACACACATGGCAAGACAATAGACCAAACTAATTGGTGAGAAATCAACCATCTGTAGTTAATAAAAATGTTGGAATAAGACCTGGGTTAGTAGCTATATCAATTACATCACAGAAACATCAAAGAAATGATTCACAGTTACAAAAGCAGCTACACACTGAACTGCAGTTAGCCATGTTTCTCCAAATTTGGTACAATCGTTCACTTGGACTGAAGGATGAACTGATTTTGGTGATCAAAGGTCAAAGGTCACTGTGACCATAACTCACAAATTCATACGCTAGTTATTATGCAATTTAACGCAAATATCTAATAGGATGAAATGATGAAGTGATGACATTTTACATCCAAATGGTCAAAGGTCAACTTCACTGTGACATCATAATGTTGTGCAAAAAGACTTCTGACCATCATTCAATGCTGTAACTCAGTGAGGGGAGATTGTGACCACATGTCCTACTGGCTGGCGGAGGCATACAACCACGAGGTGGTAATTCTGGTTTATATTTGAGTTTCAGATAAACCTCAGACCTGAGGCGTACAATTCAAAGGAGGCCACATGTTTTGGTTGTCGTAGTTTCAAAAATGGTAGAAACACTGGTGCTTAATATGGATAGATCAGAGTGTCTATGAACAGTGGTTGAAGGTAACAAAGGCAAGTTGGAAAATAACAATGTAGCAGCTGAATAATAAAACCGCTGAATTAAACCAACAAAATTGTGACATAGTCTCAGGAAAAAAAATTTACAAGCTTTCTACTTTAAGCAAAAGTAGATGATTGCACACTGAGAAGCTTGCGTCAGTATTTCCCAAAAGTTAATATTTATTAAATCACATGTGCAACAGTGTGAACTATGTTTTGTGTCAAAGGTTTCACCAGGTTTGCTTAACAATGATTTCACACAAAGAGCAAAGAATAGTTGGGATACAATTGATTGATTCACATCAATCAAAAAGTCATGGAGGGTTAGGTCAACATATTCAAAAACATCTTTCAATATACATTAATCCACACACAATAACAAACATAATTTCAATCACCATGAACCACAAAAAACAACTTATCACTTGTTTTGGCTAAATAAAGGAGTCAAAGCAGAACAGAATGAAATGCACTACAAAAACCTGATCAACTATCCACAAATCCACTATTATTTACATTTTTCAAAGATGGTCTTTCTTGAATGGATGCCACTTAGAAACTGTGAATTAAAACCTTAAAAACTTTTATTTAAAAAATAATAGATATGCAATGTTTCAGCAGCTAAGGAACATCCTGTCTTCCAATCTGCTACAATTACAGGATACTTGCACATTAGTTTAATAAACACCAGAATGAGGTCAGAGGGCCTTCCTTTGGCCTTCTCACACCAAATATAAACATCCTTTAACCTTTGTGGAAAGTCAAGTATAGACCCTAATTAAAGTCCAAAGTGCAAAGAATATTTCCACCCCTACATTTCTCAAGGAGCTGGAAGCCTTCCTCCTTGAGAAACAGTTTAATTTCCCACTTAAGGTTTAAGTTTATTTATATGGTCCAATACCACTTACAGTGTTTCAATGGGCTTCACACATCAGCCACAAACCAAACTCCTTTAAAAAGAATGAACAGAAGGGAGTATTTGAGGAGACATCAGGAGAGGCAGTTCAAATAGAGACCCATATATTATCGTAATTTTAAGACAAAGGTAGTAACACATTTTTCTGCATGTGTACTTTGTTGCAGTTGTGGTTGAATATATGCTAAAGGGATAGTTCGGGTTATTTGACGTCAGGGTTGTGTGAGTTATCCATAGTCAGTGTATTACCTGCAGTAGATTCGGGTCGGCACGCTGCCAGTTGAGAGAGGCAACTGATCTATCACTTCAATACCCAATACACATTCAACGTCGGTTTCAGACACACACACACGGACACACAATCACTCGCACATTCCATGCTGTCCCATCAATCCCTACAATCCACGACAAATCCTTCCAGTAAAGAGAGGTAGCAAAAGGGAGTGAAAGATGAAACGAAATGGGATGTGGGAGACATGAAATTTGAGACGCCTGGGTAAACCAAGTGGTCCCAGAGAGCTCATGTGGAGACAGGAGGGGAGCTTCTTCTTTTGGTGAAGTGATTTACACTCACCCCAAAGCTCCTGCTTCTTCTCAAACACTGAAACACTCACACATCATCAGAGTCTCTCCATCACCACATCGTACAGATGAAGTGATGAATTGATGCGGGCTTTGGTAGTGTTTACTGTTGGACCTCGTGCGATCCGCAGATACATGTATACGTTCACAGCTTATTTACAAGCTGGGGGTGTCGTAGGCTGTAAATGACATGTTGTGGTTGTTTGTATGCATAGTCAGTTTTGTACATATACAGTATGTATATACATAATATGTATGTTTAGTGACAATGCCCTCTAAATAACTCTGCTTTCCCCTCTGCTCAGCCTGTCTCAGTACAGCGAGGATAACATGATGGACCCCTACAATCTGGCCATCTGTTTCGGTCCCACACTGATGTCTGTCCCAGAGGGCCACGACCAGGTCTCCTGCCAGGCTCACGTCAACGAGCTCATTAAAACTATCATTATCCACCATGACACCATCTTCCCTGGACCGCAGGACCTGCAGGGCCCCATTTACATCATCCCTGGAAGTGGCGATGACTTCTGGTGAGAGCTGGGGAGGAGAAAAGGTGTATGTGTATGAGGGGAGTTTAAAGAGTGATAGGTCGTGTAGGATATGAACTAGGAAGCAAGTGGGAGGGCGGTGAATGGGGGAGGGGGGGTACAGGTCGTTGATTTAGGGGCTGCTGTGGAGTGATGGGGGTTCTCAGCTTGTCTGCTCCGCTCAGGGCCAGGGGGCCACGAGGATCGGCTTACCCTCCATCACATAGGAGATTAAAGTACCTCCTGACCACATCAGCGTGGGAGAACACAGAATACACACACACACACACACACACACACACACACACACCAAAATGCACGACAGTGCCAGCTTTCAGTTTTACTGTAATGACAAGCCTCGGCACCAGTTATTATGATTGCTGCCAGTCAGAGCAGTTGTTTAGACTGTAAGTCACACGGGAGGAGAAGCTCTGAGTCTCGACTGTAGAAAGTGTAGACAGAAAATATTATCACACTGGCATGGTTGCAACCAGAAGGCCGAGACCAGGACCACAATTAAAGGATAGGAGCAGATTTATTTTTTTTCAAATCCATCTGAACTAAATGCTCACATGCCATGTGTATGTGGAGAGAGTCATGGGTGACTGGAATCACAGATGTGAAAAAACCTAACCTATCTTAATACAAATAGTTTCAAGTTTGCAAGATGGTTAACACAGCATTAACACAGTGTACAGCACGAGTTTATGTGACTGGATAGAGGGAGAAGAGCTCAAGCTGTATGTCATCAACACATGCAGTCAGTCTTAGACTTGCGCAGTTGTGTTGTCTAACCTCGTCTGCCCTCTGTGTCCACCTCAGCGACAGTCCACACTGTGAGCCCCCCCTTGTGGAAGAGCCTGCTCCTGACACTGTCTCTGTCAGCCACAACAGCGAAGATGGTGACTAACACGTACACACACACACACACACACACACACACAAATACATGTAGTAATTCAAGGAACCAGTTTCCTCTTGTAACTAGTTTATGAGATCTCACGCTGCTTTCCTCACCAGTTACTCTGGCTTTAACCTTTTAAACCAGCTCACATCCTGCTCTCAGTACCGTGTTTATTACGCTGCCTCGTTACTGCTCAGCATTTTTCAACCTTGGCACAGTCACCAAATACAGCAGCACTAACCTGCTATGCACTAATCTGGCTTCCCCTCTCTTCCACCTCTCTTGTCTCTCTCATTTGTTGCTGCCCTCTGCTGCTCTGTCACTTCCTGTCTCTGTCCACCATTCTCTGAATCTCAGGCTCCTTGGCTGTTTCAGAGTCCGACCCAATCGAAGCCATCGCTCGGTTCGACTACTCCGGGCGGACTAGTCGGGAGCTGTCGTTCAAAAAGGGAGCCTCTCTGCTTCTGTACCAGCGAGCCTCTGATGACTGGTGGGAGGGACGACACAATGGAGTGGATGGACTGGTGCCACACCAGTATATTGTGGTCCAAGACACGTAAGATGTCTTCCAGTCATTAGTCTTTATCAAATATTCGTGTAAGGAACAGCAAAATAATACAGTTTTTTAAAGAGAAATTGCAGTAGTAGTCAACATGTGTCTTATCTTCACATTTTAGTCTGGTATGAAAATGATGACCACAATATTTTTCTTACTTCCTCTGTTGTACAGTTTTGGAAAATGCAAACTACATAAACTACATACAAATACAAAAAACAATGAACACATGTTCATTTGACTGACCAAAATCAAACACAGAAAGCGGTCCACTGGAAATCCCCATAGTTAAGGAAGTTGATCTTCTGTGATAAGAACTGTGTGTCGCAGATCAATTTCCCTGTCAACTTCCGCTGTTGTATTCATTCAGGCCACAAATGTCAGGCTTTTTTTTACACTTTCGTGCATGCTAGCTCATTAGTAGCAAACACGAGAAGGTGGTTTAGGTGCCCAAGTTTCCCAACTGAAAAAATAACATGACAAGGTACACACTGCATGGAGACTCCTGCTGTACAGCTTTTAAGAAGTAGAATACAATAACTGCAGGGATTTGGAGTTGAATACCTTCAGTGACTCTGCATGAAAGCTAACAAGTAAGACAAGTGCGCAAGGCTCAGTTGTTGGTTCACATTTTCAAAACTCAATGATAGACTGAGTGGTGAGTTATCGTGACCAACTGTCATACCAAAATATAAGAATGATACCCAGGTTGACACATACAGGAATTTACCTTTAAGTTGAAGGTGCTTTCCATTGTGCAAGAAAGTGTGTAATTTTGAAAAGTGATAAAGGTGATGAGGATTAGTGTTCATGTTGGAATTATTCATTTAGTGAAGGAAAAAAAAAAACGTCAAGAAGAGTCTATACAGAAGTTGTTAATTAGAATAAATGTGGCACTAAAGTCAGCTTTGTCTTTCAGTTTGTCTTTCAATCACTTCAGCAGTGATTTCATAAGTACTGAATGATTGTTTCAGGTCTGATGGGGGACGGGGAAGTCCAAAGCCTGATGTTGACTCCAGGGATCTGCTGGAGGAGAGGGTGTCCACCAGAGGCAGCGCCGCCTCTCCTACTGGAGCTCATGTGGCTGACATCTACCTGGCCAACCTGAACAAGTGGGTTGCAATTTCAGTTTTCCCTTTGCATTGACTGACGAAGAAAATCAACAAGCAAAAACATTGTTTTTTCCATTGTTGTTGTTGTTTTTTAGACTTTTTGACCCTGAACTGACTTTTTTACTGACCACCTCTAATCAAATCACACAGTAACACAGTAAATAATAGAAAAATGTGACTGAAATATTTGTCTCATTCAGGTTGAGGAAACGTCCGGAGTCTGGGAGCATCCGAAGAGCTTTCCGGAGCTCAGAGAGCGAAAACACCAGTCCAGGAGCCAGCGGAGGGGGAGGAGTGAGAACAGCTTCTCTTCCTGTTGGGGGGGCTCTGGTGAAGGAAACTGGAGACAAACGACCCGTCAGCGCTCATAGCATCCTCAACTCAGTCACTCGCCACTCCTCTCTCAAGACCAAGGTACTGTAACATCTCACTGTGTCTCTAACAAACTAATGTAGTGAATGGACTGTTTCGTTGATATAATTGGGGCCATTGTGAACATTTAGGTGGAGAGTCCGCAGTTAAGGAAGACAACTACAGCAGGGCGCTCTAAGAGCTTCAGCAACCACAGACCACTGGACCCGGAGGTGATAGCCCAGGTGGAGCACAGCTCACAGGTACTTCTCTCTTCAGTTACTTGCCGCCATGTTTGAAACTTTGTGTACGTGTGTGTGTGTGTTTACTTTATGTCTGTTTGTTGCAGGACATCGAGGTGGCAATGAGCTCTACCCTGAGTGAGCGACAGAGCACCTCCAAACATACACACACCCCTGACGTGGTCCTGGACACACTGGAGCAGCTGAAAGGTGTGAGTGGTGGTGGGGGAGGAGGAGGAGGAGCCTCAGAGCCTTCCAGTCCCCTCCACTCCCGTCTGTTGCGGGACAGTGAGGGGGTCTCCTCACATGCTCACCCACTTCAGCGTAGCGCCTCCTCAGCCAGCGATGTACCCTCCTCCTTCCGCCCCGCCAAGAGCCAGCCGCGGAGCCCCCTGCCCTCCGCCACATCCCCCTCCCTGTCCTCCTCCTCCCTCTCTTCCTCTGTACCTTCCTTTAGAGAGCTGCGCCCCCCAGCAACAAGACCCAAGCCGGTGGTGTTCCCAAAGAGCGGAGGAGGGGGTGGCAGCCCAGCAATGGGCTCCCCGACCTCCACTGTTCCCCCTACACCTCCACCTCCACCTGCAGGCCACACACACTCTCTCCCTCACACTCCTCCTCCTCCACCCCCACCCCAGTCTAACGACAAATCCTGCCCGGCTTAATACCCCTCGATCTGAATCACGTTACTGATCCTTACAAACTCTTCTACCAGGTGCTAAAAGCACTTCATTAGTTTCACATAAGACCCCTAACCCACTACTCATGTGTAGCATTCACTTCTTGGTGTCCAGGCGAGTTCTTAAGACGCCATGTTCCCTTTAGAGTTTTTCCTGCGCTGTCCTGGCAGCTCTTCACTGTCACAAGGTGTAGGTTAGTGAACACCCTTCAAAGACACGTCTTTTTCTCAGATTCCAGTGATCACTGGATTTTAAAATCTTTCACAAGGGAACAGGACTCAGGATGGACACCTACAGACCTACAGCACCTGGAGCTTACATACACTAGTTTGTGATGTTTGAAATTGTGTTTGAGTGGGCGTGCAAGAGTGTTACTTGCCTTTACACACAGATCTATGTGAGGAACAAAAAGCACTGTTTGATTTTGTATAGTAGACATGACAGTTTTTTGTTTTGTTTTTTTCTTTTTAATGACCCCATGGCTAGCGGACTGGAAGGGAGTGTTTGATTCCTAAGAATAGACTGTGAAATGCTAAGTTCTTGCTCTGTGTAGAAATTAAAACACACTGACTTGCTGCTTCAGAAGTGGAAGACTGGAGATAAAGGTGGACACTTTGGATGATGAAAGGAAAGAAAACTGGGCCAAATATCAGTGTAGGTCATGTGATCAAGAGCTTTATTTTATCTCTTCCTCCAGTGTTTGATATGTTGGTGATATTTTTTTTTTTTTTTTATTACTGTTCAGTACTAGTACCATTACAGGAGCATAACAGGAGCAGTGCTCTCCAATATACTTAACATGGCCAACAGTAATTCTAACTCCATATATAGCAATAAAAAAAATAAAAAAAAGTTGGTAGTTTGAAGCATCCTGCTGCTTCTCTCCTGCAGCTCTGTTATGTGTGTAGGGGACCACTGAAACCCAGCATTTTTTTATGTAATGTTGGACTGTACACACACACACACACGTTTTCTAAATCTGTGTGTGGTGGTGTTTTGTGGCAGCTAAACACCTTTCAGGTTTTCCTTGCATGCTGGGGCCACAGACGGCAGCCACAGTGGCGAGCTGCCTGATCGCATCAGTTAATGTATCTGCAGTACCAGCTATAGAACGACTTCAAACAAAGTTACAGCTTGCTCCTTTAAATATATACTTAAGACTTAACAGTAAAAAAAAAGGGTTTATTATTCTAATGGTGTGTATGTATGTTTAATATTCGTGATAACTGGAAGCATGGAGCTGAGGATCCTCCTGAGTGTGTTTAGATAGAAGCACAACCAACCACCTCATCCGATGCGCTCTTAAGCAAGGTTTGCTTTTGTTGTTACTTTTTTCCCAGGTGTTTATTAATGCTCAGAACCTGTTATGGTAAAATGTGGAACTGTGTAACCGTCTGGGTGTGTGCGTGTGCGCCTGTGTGAGCATGCGTGGATGTAGAGTATGTATGCACCTCACCCCACCCTTGCCCACTCATCATAAAGGGATGCCACCCGACAGCAACGGCTGTCTGCAGACAGGAAAACACTGCTCCTACATTCTGGAGTACCAGCAGCCTGAATAAATATGCACTGTGTACGTGTGATCAGATAAAAAGCCTGCAGGAATACATAAAATCTCGTCTTGTCTTCAGCCACTGCTGTAACAACAGTGGCAGACCAGCTTTAAGTAGACTGAGGATGAGGAAACCCAAATCCAAGAGCTTAAACTTAGACTTTTCTTTCTTTTGATATTATTTGATAATGTATACCTTTTGCAAAATTAGAACTGATGATGAATTATGGAATAAGTGTATAAATTTTTCAAATACTGACTTCAAATTTGGAGATATGCCATTCAGGGTAAACTGAATAAAGCCTTTTTGATGTATTTCACTTTCTTGAGAAAGTATTGAACTTATTTTACCCTGGTGTCCTTTTATTCCCTACTATTGCATCTTTCCCCTTCTCCACCACCGTTTCCCCAAAAATACAGCACATACTGACTTCCTGTATGCTCTTTACCAGGTAATGAATTATAACTGTTACGGTTTTCTTTTTTAATCTCTGTATACTGTTTGTGTATTACCTGGTGTATTTGTGTTGCTCTTACCTCATCATGACAACTGGAGGGACTGTGACTGTGTGAGTGTTTGTGGCGAGAGATTAACTCACTTTATCAACACGCACTCTCTCACACATACGCACATGCATGTGGGTGGTTGGTGTGTTCTGTCCTGGCTGTGCTGTCAAGAGGAGCTGGGACCCTCTCAAATCAATCATCATGCACTTGAACAACTTGGCTTGTGTGTGGACTAACTGTGTGGGGATGACTAACTTTGTCGGAACTGAATATTGTTAAATATGCATTTTTGTGTCCATTTGAAAACAGCAGAACTAAAAAAAAAAAAAAGACTGTAATGTCAAATCTATTTATAGTTGTCTCTGTATTACTGGAGAATCCTGTGTTCAGATGTACTTTGTATATACAATGTTGTACATTACAGAGGTACACTCTTTTTTTGGTACAATATTGTACAGTAATAGCAATAGTAGTTTAATCAAATAGGCCTTATATAATTCTATGTGTAGTTCTTGTAGTAGATCTGTTTTTTAATAAACATTGCTTGCTATAAAGATTCTCAACGTCTTTGATGTTTGTTACAGTGAAAATGAATTTAATTTCAGAAAATCACCAATCAAAATATTGACAAAAATATTAATAGAAAATGTTAAAGTCTGTATCCATACAAACTAAGTACAGTAATTATAAAGAAGAAATGGTTTGGGTCCATTGGAAACAAATCTTGCTTAAGCTATCTTGACAGAAAAAAAGCCTGACACAAAACAAGCTGTGCTACTTGCACAGCCTGTCAGGTAACTACAAAGTGACAACAGAAACCAACAGGCAGACACAAACTACAGTATCTGCAATATCAGATCAGATTGAGCGTGGAGAGGGTTTATCCAAACACTGTATTACATATCACATCGAACATTGTAAGTATACATTATTATTTACTGAAGGTAAGTAAAATAACTGATGCACACTAAATTGCCTGACTGACTCTTAAATATACCTGTAAGTTTGACATTTCAGTGAGAGCCACGCAGCCAGTATGCATTTAAAATTTTTATTTAAAATAATGGACAAATAGGGCACTGGGCACTAAGATGCACTTACACCCACTTTCTGCCATAAACGTTCTCGTCTGGACAAATTCATGTATCAGTCTCTCTTCTCAAACTATTCCATGGTGTGGTTTCAGTTGCCAGTGGTTCATTAAGGGAAATATATACCCTATTATTATCACCATTAAAAACAGTCTTATGGGAATACTAATGGAGACTTTACATGAGACATGGGAACATATTCACATCTGCATATTCATGAAAGCAGAAGCCCATTTGGGTTAAATATGTAAAAACAAAAATTGAGTGTTTGTTTCACTGAACTCTAAAAAGTGATGGCATGCAGCATCAGTTGGTGGCCATGACATCTAGCTTGGAGAAACAACTGTATGTGGTTGTTGATATGCTGAATTTCCTTCCAGATACATGGGAACAGCAGTGTGGATATTTTGAAATTTACTGCCATTTCCAGTCAAACCTGGGGGGTGCTCAGCACGGTTGTTGGGACCACCCCCCTCTCGGTGGGAAGTTCAGGGAGAGAATGAAACTGTCTAGTTGAACACTTTGCTGTATTTCCGCAATCATATGCAGACCAGCGCCCGCCCCCAGAGAAACCTACACTTCCTAAATCACCATGCACTGACGGCAGCCGCTGCTTTTGAAGAAACACATGACCTAGTTTGGATCCACGTCAGAAAGAAATTTAATGATAGCGCCATTATTGGCTAGTACGTCCTTCCTGCACCTCACCTGTTGGTAAAGCAGCCATTCCGCAGGTAGGCAGCAGTTTGTCACCACGGAACAAACTTCACGCGTAGGCGTCTGTTTACCGTAAATCTGGCGTGCAGTTTTACCTGTTACTCACAATACCGACAGTTATTTTGACGCCAGATGAGACGGGATAAACAACCGTGCTACGGAACCCTGAATAACTAATACGAGTTTGTTAACGTTATACAATCTAACGTCACTGGTTTAGCTTGCGTCAGTCCAGGTAAGCTAACGTTACAGCTGTTGTTTCTGTCAGGAGAATGAACTTGGAAGCCAGTTGTTACAAAGTTGGTTGTTGTGTTGAAATGAAGAGTTAAGTGTGTCATGTTGGCTGTCAGTTAACGTTAGCTTACAACTCGAGAAAAATCACCAGAGCATCATGTTATCACCTTAGTTTGTCTATGATAGTAACTTTGAGTTTGTCATTTTATATAGTGTGGGTTACAACTTGACTACCTCTTTTACTGGCGAGTTTTCCTTGCACTTTGATTTAAATTTTGTCATGAATTAGCTAGTTGTTGTATCCTAGAGAACACAAAGACACAGAGAGCTTGTCTCTGTTAATTGTTTCCCAATCCTCTGTATAAAGCTCTCCCTGTCTCTTCCCTCCAGTATGTCAGGGGTGACAGCCAGTACAACAAGCTACCTGTGGTCTTTACAGGATGTCCTCGGGCAAGGGGCTACTGCCAGTGTATACAAAGCACGCAACAAGGTAAGCCATGCTAAGGATAAATTTATTTTTAACATGATCTATCAAGTTGTTTTTCACTGAGCAGCTCATTCACATTACTGGTGCCATCATCGCAGATGTTTTCAGCCCACGTTTTGTTTCAAAGGAGACTCTAGGATGTGTCATAAATGGAGGTTGTGGTTGCAGTGCTGATGTGTGGGTTGTTTCTGACGTTCTTTATGATGCTGTGTGTGTTATGTGACTTAAACTGTAAACATGTTGTACGTGCAGAGGTCAGGTGAGCTGGTAGCGGTCAAGGTGTTTAACTTCATGAGCTACAGCCGCCCTCGTGAAGTCCAGATGAGAGAGTTTGAGATGCTGAGGAAACTCAACAACAGCAATATTGTCAAGCTGCATACCGTGGAAGAGGTAAGGCTGCCATTAGAGGAGGAGAGGCAAAACCAAGAACAAAGAGAGAAGACAGACGTGGTGATAGGATATATTATATATAGTATATGAGATAATTAATTTAAGATTGTCATCAAATAGCATTTACACCCCTGGTCATACGCTATGGGATGCTGGACCGAGATTACAAAACAAGAGTCCGCTATGATGCCAGGGAAATCCAACAATCCAAATTAATGCTAACTGGCAAATAATAATATAAACTAAGGAGTTGTCTTTGTGTGACTTTCCTCTCTAAGAATTATTTGCAGTCTTTGAGGAAGGATTTCATTATTTATCTAATATGAAAATTTGATGAGAAGGATTTTGTAATATTTTCATAATGTTTACAATGTAGATAACAAGTGCAGTTTACCTCCTTACCTCTCTCTTGCTCTCTCTAGCTGCCCTCTAAGCAGAAGGTGCTGGTGATGGAGTATTGTTCAGGAGGAAGTCTGCTCAGCCTGCTGGAGGAGCCAGAAAACGCCTTTGGCCTGCCTGAAACAGAATTCCTCACTGTGTTACAGTGTGTAGGTGGGTGTGTGTATCTCATATTGTTGAATAATTTCATGTATCTGTTATTGAAGTATTCCTCTCTCTGCTCTCTTTAGTGCAGGGGATGAACCACCTGCGTGAAAACGGAGTGGTACACCGGGACATTAAGCCAGGCAACATCATGCGGCAAGTCGGGGAGGACGGCAAGTCTGTTTATAAGCTGACGGACTTTGGAGCAGCAAGAGAGCTGGAGGATGATGAGAAGTTTGTTTCTATCTATGGAACAGAAGAGTATCTGGTAAGATAACATACAAACTTGATAAGCCTGTATTCATGCTGTGCAGTCAAAATACTGCAGCAAAGGCTGTACAGCCCTTTAAACTTTTGGGGATTCATCCAAATATACTATATATACACATATAATACTATGTATACTATGATTACAATTTATTAGATTAGTCTAGCGAAAATGGTATTTTACAAAAAATTGTAAATGCATGAAAATCTTTGTAGGCAGAAATTAGTGGTGCCTATACATGTTGGAATATAACAATCCAGGAAGTTTTTTCTTTAGTTTGTTACCAAATTTCATTGAAATCAGTGCAGTACTTTTAATATATCCTGCTAACTAAACGAGAAACAGATCTAAGAACATAGTCCACTTGGTGAAGTTTGATGCTAACAGGAAACACAGATTTAAATTACTTTTTTCATAAACCATTTAGCGTCTCAGTTGTCTTCTGGGGATTTGTTTCCAACATATGGTATACACAGAGATCTCTTATATCATCTTTACTGCAGGTTATCCTAGGTTTAACATCACCTGTTGCATTCATATTCCAGTACTGCTGCCTCAAAGAACAATAGGTGACTTTATGAACAGAAAATATGTTTACTGTTGCAGTGGAGAGGGGCATTACTGAGAAAATGTGATGGAATAATATGCATTGATATGCATTAAAAAAAGTATGCTCCATGCACCCTAGTGATGGCCAGTTATAAGATTATTGTGCATTTGGTATAAAGGTCACATTTCCTCTCTGAGAAAACCAACCCTTAATTCTCTGATTTGAACCTCTGTACATGTGCATGTGGTTGTTGATTTGTTACAAACCCAACCATTGTGTGTCGTTCCACTCAAACGTGATGTGAAAATGACTTTAGTAGTGAGAAAAGGTCTGATCTGGATACTGCAAAGTGACTCACATTATCAAGACTGGGTAGCCCTCTAGTGGACAAAAGGGCAATAAGTACAAGGGTATTAAACACCTGAGCATGGATATGCTGCATATACAAAAGAATTTGACAGACCACCAAGCACTGGCTAATATGATGAACAGTGACTGTATAAGTCGGCCACAATATAATGTATATTTCTAACCAATGAGAATATAGTTTATGTCATATACCGTATGTGTGACATACCTAACAAACGTGTGTGTGTGTGTGTGTGTGTGTGTGTGTGTGTGTGTGTGTGTGTGTGTGTGTGTAGCATCCAGACATGTATGAACGTGCTGTGCTGCGCAAGGCTCATCAGAAGTCCTATGGAGTGAGTGTTGACTTGTGGAGTATTGGTGTGACATTTTACCATGCTGCCACTGGGAGTCTTCCCTTCACACCGTATGAAGGACCCCGTAGGAACAAGCCCATAATGTAAGTTAAATCATTAGTTGTCAAAAACTCACAGACCATACAATTCTTTTTTTTTAGAATTATTATTATTTTTATATTTTGGCTTTATTGTGATGGGGACAGTGAGAGAGACCAGAAAGTTAAGGAATAGAGAGAAGGGATGAGATGCAACAAAGTGTCTGATTCGGATTCAAACCCTGGCCACTTCGGTAAGGACTGAGCCTAAACGGTATGCGCTCTACCACAGCCACTGGGGCGACCCAACCACACATTTCTTATAGTGATGTGGAGTTTCAAACCCCAGCCCTTCAACCAAAGCTAATGAAGTATCTATGCCAGTTTAGGGTCGTTTGTTTTTCTTTTTTATTACATATTTATATGAAATTATGACACTGAGTTTGGTCTTAAAGTTCCATCTCCACCAGCCAATGTCCATATCAGTGTTGGAAAGCATACCACTATGCAGTCAATAGATGACATTTTGTTTGTGTTAATGAACGCTCCATTCAGCTGTTTTAAAGAATTTCCCTTTTAAAGAAAGATATTTTGCTGGATGTGATTTCCTCTAGGGTATCGGTCAGAATATGAACATCCATCGATGATACATCAGCCTGATTTGTGTGTTTTGTTGTGTAGGTTCAAAATAACTACAGAGAAACCTGTGGGTGCAATAGCTGGAGTACAGCGAGTGGAGGGTGGACCTATAGAGTGGAGCTACCACCTACCTCACAGCTGCCAACTGTCACAGTATGTTACTTAAAAAAGAGCATTTGAAACACATCAGTGAGAGATCTTTAAAGAGAACATGTGATGCTAATTTTTCCTTGATTGCCTTCACCTATTTCTCTCCTGTCTCTCTGTCTGTCTGTCTGTCTGTCTGTCTGTCTGTCTTTCTTTCTGCCTTTCTGCCTTTCTGCAGGGGCCTGAGGGTGCAGCTAGTCCCAGTGTTAGCAGGTATACTGGAGGCTGACCAGGAGAGGTGTTGGGGTTTTGACCAGTTCTTCACAGCTACCACAGATGTATTGCAGCGGCAGCCAGTTCACCTCTTCTCTCTGCAGCAGGCCATGGCGCACTGTATCTACATACACCACTACAACACGTAAGTCTGCAGTGTACAGACTGAAATAAAAAGCATTTTTGCCAGTGGTCAGACCACTGCAGATCTCCAGTCTGGCCCTGAGGTGGAACAGGGTTCAACAGGAAAGATGATGAGGATGCTGCAATTTGCTTAGGTCCTGTGTGTTATTTTTTGTAAACTAACATTTCAGACTGCAGATTTTTACCTGTATTTGTCCTGATTTCAGCTTTTTTAATAATGTTGGTCTTCAGCATGAGATGAGAGAGAAAATTGTTTCCATGGCAGTACAGCAACTGTTACATACAGTGCAATGACAAGTTGTTGTTTCTTGACCTTTAAATATGCTTTGCCCATTGCTGCATTCGTGTTCTGTTTTCTTGTTTTTGTATGGCACAGGAGTGGGAGGGGACTTAGATCAAAGTGGATCCATCTAAATGTGGTAGTGTAAGGTGGGATGTTGGCATTTTGATAGAAGGTTACACTAGTCACTGACAACATGATTTATTCAGCCGATGACTCCACCAACAAGCAAAACATGAAATCCATGCCAGAAATGTGCAGCAGTTTCAGAATAATGTGGAATAATGTGTGTAATACTTTTAATGTGATAACGGCAGTAGAGGCTGCACTGAGCTCTAGATTATATCTGTAAATCCAAATTGCTTGTGTGAAGACTTTCTCTCTCAGTTAATTGAATCCCTGCGGCAGATCTGAGCTCAATCATGGCTATAAACAATATGGTTAAATTTTATTGCCGTGAATCAGGAATTTTTTTCTCCCCCTTCTCACACAGAGTGTCGGTGTTCTTTGAGGAGGTGGCGTCTCAGACTGGTATAGGGGTTCAGCAGCAACATCTGCTCTACTTGGGGCATGACCTCGCTCTGGAGGGCAACATGAAGGTGGTCAACCTCCCGCGTACTTCACCTGAGCGGCCCCTCATTCTGCTCAGCTACAGGCCTGAAGCGAACACCAGCTTGCCCTTTAGAGAACGTAAGACAAACAAAGACATGTACATCTTTGATATGTTTCTGTGAAGTCTTGAGCTTTTCTCTTCCTCATTCTTTGTTGCTCTCCTAGGCAGATATGAAAGAGTTCTGATATAAGGTGTATTCTAGTGTCACATTCACTTACTTAACACACATTATCTTTGTGAATCAGCTGTTTCATTCAAGTTGAGTAATATTTATTTGAATGCCAATATAGACAACAGAAATACACGAGATGAGGGGTGAAGGTTGGTTAAAAAAGAAAGTAATCATATTTATATGTGGATTTCTTTTCTTCTCTGTAGCGGAGTCTCCTGTCATCCCATCCAGGTTTGACATCATGGCAGACTACAATTTCTCTAAGGTACTGTACTGCTGCTCCACTGATTTTTTTTTTTGTCCCACTTGTGCGTAATATTTTGTTAATTTTTAAATGAATTGAACGTATTATAACTCTCCAACCCTTAATTTGTTCTCTTCTTCTCTCCATTTCCTTTAATCCCTGTCATCTCTAGCTAATAGTAGGAGTGGTCCACCAGTATCTGAGGATAGTACAGTTGCTGCACACACACAGAGAGCTGCTACTGCAAGGATACTACAGCTACATGTGAGACACATCATGCTAAATTAAAAATATTTGTTTCGACTGTACTGGACTATTTACCTTTTTCAAACTCTTCTCCCCTCAATTTCTCCTCCATGATGACCCTGTTGTTCATCCTCAGGATGTCGCTGCGCAGGGAGTGTGGAGAAGCCAATCACAGTATTGCCGTGATCACCATTAGACTGCAGTCTTGCCTCAACTTAGAACACAGAGTTCACACGCTGTGAGTTTATCTTCACACTTTCTGAGATAAATACAATCAATCCATCAAGTCACATTTGAGGTGGGAAATTGCACTGATAAATTAACGGATTGATACATGTCTGTATGACAAGCATTATAATGCTCAACAGTAGGACAAGTTGAACTGTTGAGCTAAATATCCTGATCAATAAACATGGTCTTGTCGTATGAATATAGTAAATTCTGACATATGTCATTTGCTGACACATGTAAACCAAAAACATCACTAATATTTCTTGTGATTTCATAATAACCTCTTCCTCTTTTTCCCCCTTTTTCCTCCTACATCTGTTATGCTTCTCAGTGGCTATCACACTCCAGAAAACCAAGGCTCAGATGATAATAGTCAAAAGCTTCAGCTGGTGAGTGCCATCAACAAGCAACATCACAGAGACCAGCTTGACTGATGTGGTCGTTGTGAGTGGTACTGGGGGCTGAGTTTTGGAAGTTTCCTTTTTTGTCATTTCTTCATCAGTATATACACCCAGATTTCAGTTTATTAGGTTCACTGAAATATAACTAAAGTAATCCAATACAACAATTATGCAATAAATCCTATTTACATGAAAGTTATAAAAGTTCAGTTAGCTAATAAACTTGCAATTTTATGTAGTTGGGAATTAAATATCAAAGACAAGAAAACATATGACATGCACAAAAGCATCATAAAGACTCGTTGAGAAAAGGGGAAACCAGCCTTTAACCAGAGTGCATGTTTTGAAGGCCACCTAATGTCAAGTATCAGCCCTTATGGTATGTTCTTGACGGACACACTGAATCCCAGGTTTATGGGGCACTATATTGTAGCCCCTACTATACTATACTATACTATACTATACCATACTATACCATATTATACTATACTATACTATACTATACTATACTATACTATACCATACCATACCATACCATACCATACCATACCATACCATACCATACCATACAATACTATGCTATGCTATGCTATGCTATGCTATGCTATGCTATGCTATACTATACTATACTATACTATACTATACTATACTATACTATACTATACTATACCATACCATACTATACTATACTATACTATAAAAATATGTACTTAGGGGGATAAATTGTCACCGCAGTTCCCTGGGTATTTCCTCTTATTCCCTTTTTTTAAGTGAACAGGAAATAGAGTTACTGGCAGACTTGTGATTTGTTGACAGTCATGAGAGTGTGTTGCTGCTGCCTCTACAGGTCCATGAGCACCTGCCTATATACGCTGCAGGCATCCAAGAGTTTCAGAACCGACTGGACCACCTGCAGATAGAACAGGCCAAGCTAGCAGAGACCCTGGCCAATGACAAGAGGTACTCTGGGAAAGCAGGGAATCAGAACTTCAGGTTAGGCTCATGGGTTTTTGATTTTGAAACTCTGACTTCTTGTCTCCTACAGCTGTCAGAAGATGGAGATGCTGCTCCAGAAGATAACAGCAATTCATCAGCATTATCGTAAAGACAGACTTACTGCCAGTATGTGTGTTTGTTTTTTTTTTTAGTATATACTGTATATTTATTCCTCTTTTTGTTCCTGGTAAAATTGCCAATTCCTAACATTTGTCTTATTTTCACCACAGAGTTGGCATATAATGATGAACAAATCCACAAGTTTGAGAAGTGAGTATATGTCTTTGTCTATTTGTGTGTCCACACAGCTGCTGTCCTACTCACCCAGCCTATGACGGTGTTCCTGTGAGCTCTGCCTGTAATCTGCTTGTCACTCTTCCTTCCCAGAATCCACCTGTCGTCCCACATTAAGCGAGTGAAATCTCTCTTCAGAGAGGAGTGCGCGCAGAGATACAAAGAGCTTTTGGCCTCAACAAGGACATGGAGCAGGTTCTCAACTCACATATTTGAACTCCAAACACTGTGTAACCTTTGAATCAGATTTCCTTCAGCTTTGTTATCCCAACCACCACTTTTGGACTGTTTACAGTAAAATAACTGTTTGGTTTAACAGCCATTCACACAGATGATGGAGGCTTATGGGAAGAAGATTAACCCAGGAGAGTAGGACATTACTTATCAGCAGTCCCACTCAAACAGATTGATTTGCATTATTAATGCTCACTTCACATTTAGTAAGTGATAGTGAGATTACATATTTTAGTACATTTCAGTTTATTATTCTTTAATTCCTTTCAATTTTGTACAGATAAAAAAAACATTTTAAGATTACATTTTAAATTAAATTTTTGCAGTATGATGTAGTGGGAGCGACTGTTGTTTTTTCCCCCAAAACTTCCAAATGTATTGTAGTTCATTCTGAACACTTAAGAGAAGTACTATTTAATGGATTTACATGAAGGGATATCCTGATGTAAAATCTAGACCCTATATGTATGGCCATGTTTATTAATAAACTGTAAGAAGAGTCAGTCAAGTCTTCTCTAAATGACATGGTTTTATATTTCACATTGAAACAAGGCTTCAGAGACACAAACATACAACCGTTCTTAAGTAATATACCCACCAAATGTTAGTTTTGACTTATTCAAGTGTGTCTCTTCTTTTATTTGCAGTGTTTTACTGGAGATGCAGACCCGACTACAGGACTTCAGCTCTTTCTCAACAGGCTTGTTGGCCGACCTGGAGATGAGTGAGCAGCGCCAGAATAAGGTCAGCATTTCACTCAAGTCTCTGCCAGCATACCATATTCACAAACAGTCTAACATGCATTTGTGCTCTATTATTTTGGATTTTGTTTTTGCTTTATTGGCTTGGGAGTGTTAGTCATTCTTAGTTATTTCACTGATGTAGCATCTCAGTGATGTGATGGTACAACATCTCATCTGTCTCCGCAGGCTCTGGACAGAACCCTTCTCACGCTACAGTCCAAAAAAGCAGGACGGCAGCAGCCTGGAATCACACCCAGGGACAACGGCCAGATGGTCTCCAGGTGTGTGTCTTTGTGTCTGTGTGTGTGCGTGTCTGTGAGACAGTAGCCCAGATAACATATCTTGCTTTTTTCTAGGATGCACCATCTGAAGGAGGAAATGGAGATTTTGGTGAGGGAACTACAGTGTAACAACACCATTATAGAGAGGTCAGTTGAGTGACCAGCTTCTTGTTTATACATCTCCTCGGTCAAAACAGTAGAGGATACAGTATATTGCTCTGAACGATGATTGTATGTGTTTTGTCCTTTTTAGTTTGGGAGCAGTGAACCCTGCTGCAGCTCTGGAGCCAAGCTTGGCCAGACCTTCTACACTGTGACAGTGCAGAAAGTGCAGCATCTTTGCATGTAAACTCACAAATTCACATTCACATTCACCCTCTCTCTGACAAACACCTCATTTTAACTGCCTTCAATGAACAGTTATGGACAATGTACTGGGTCTTCTTTCAGTTGGTTTTATATGAAGAGGAGGCGACTGAAGTCGATCAATAAACCATGAACCTCAATTTAAAGATAAGATGCTTAGACTGGATATAGAGGAAATGCTGATGATGGATTTTTGAGTGTGTGTGTGTGTGCGTGTGCGCGTGGTGTTGGCAACTGAGTACAGCAGTTCAATACAAAACCTCATTAATGCCTTTAGTATTATTGTATTTCTAATAGGCTGCCACAGTGATGGACTGTCAGGATAAAGAAAAATGAATGCCATGTCAACTTTTAGAGTGTTTTTCAAAAGCTGTGTGTCCCAGAGAAGAAGCACTGAGGAATCTGGAGAACCTTAAATTAAAAATTTAACCTCACTGGCACTATCTCTTTGTCTGTGTATGTATGTGTGCCAGTGTTTCTTTGTCGAAGGAAGGAATTGAGTCATCTGTTGTCCTCTTCCTAATGCTTGATCAGTCATGGCTCCATCTGACTTTCTTTCTAGGTTTATAGAGTTTTAGAGTATATCATTGTAAACTCAATGAATGAGTAGCGATTGATTACATCAACGATTGTCAGAATCTCCAAACACAGTACAGTACTGTAGTTCTGAAGTTATATGTATTTCCCTTCCCTATGATGTTTAATGGTAATGATGAAGTTGTTTCTCTGTTTTATTGTAGGTTTTACTGTAAAAGACAAACAAAATCAGGGAAACTCAGCAGTCACCACAGTGTGTCCTTTTTAACACAACTAAATGAGGCTAATACAGAAAACCTACCATATGAAATGACATTAGCCAGTGTGATTAACAAGGTAGGGAAATCCCACTGTTTGTTTGTTCATGAAGGGGTCATGGGCTATACATGAGTTTAGAGAAAATTGTGAAATACCCTTTACTTTTACAGTACTTTATAAACTTTTTGTCACATTTTTTAATTCCTTGTTCGTTTCTGTCTTGAGAAGTGATATTATCTCAGTTGATGAAGTAATGTAGGCTAAAAAGTAAAAACCTTTCCATGTCCATTCTTGTAAATTTATAATTGGCAGTTCCTCTGTGCCATGTTCTGAGAAGTCAATAATGTCCCGAATGACTGTGATAACTGCATTCTCATATTTAGTCTATACTCAAATTGGGTGGTTGTGGTTGTAAATAGGCTGGGAAGATAAAAGGTCTCAAGGAAACAGTGATGGAAAATAACTAAGTACATTAACTCAAGTACTGTACTTAAGAACAATTTTGAGGTACTAGTTCTTGAGTACTACTTGAGTATTTCCATTTTATGCTACTTTATACTTTCACTCCACTACCTTTCAGAGGGGAAATATTGTACTTTCTACTCCACTACATTTATTTGACAGTTTCAGTTACTAGTTACTTTTAAGATGAAGATTTTACACAATGCATAATATAACAAGAATTTAAGATACAGCACAGTGTTAAAGATTAAACCAGTGGCTTCCAACCTTTTTTAGCCTCTGACATCTAACAAAAAGCAGTGTGTGGTTCTGAGTCGCATTTCAGATGTCTGTGAGTTGTTAACACCTCCACCACATTGTGAGTTTTCACATGAGAAAAAGTCCAAAAATTATAAACACATTTGTGTATGAGAACTTTGTTTCTTCTTTCCTCTCCCATTAATCATCTCACCATCCCTCAGATTTATCTGGTGTATATAAGTATATAATACTCATGAGGTCGTTAAAACTAGCTCCACCTCCAGCAGCCACAACAGTAACATGCTCCTTACACACTGATGTTTCAGTATTAATCGCCTAATGATGTCACATCAGTACTTTTACTTTAATGCTTCAACTACATTTGCTGCTAATACTTTACTTTAACTGAGGTAGTATTCTTCATGCAGGACTTCTACTTGTAATGAATAGGACTACTTTCACATTGCTATATCAGTACTTTAAGTAAGGGATCTCAACACTTGTTCTGCCACTGCAAACAAAACAGAAAACAAGTGAGCTGTTGTGACACTACAGAGAGAGTGAAACTGAAAGGTTTTCAATCACACTGTGTGGTAGTTACGTGGGTGTCCTGAGGGGCTTTCTCGACTGAGAGGGACAATCTGATGGTTCTGTGGTTTTGATCACATGACGCCCTTTTTGCGAAATGGAAATTTTTTATTTTTCTGTTTCTAACCTACACAAACAAGTATGACACTGTGTTTTAATCACTTAGATTTTCTCACTGTTCTATGCTGGCAATGTTCACAACATACTGTAAGCCCACTTGTAAGTCTTGCTGTGTCAGTCTTGTTTCATACCCACAAATCAGTTTCATTAGTTACATGTTTTTTATTTTCATCCAGTGAATTATTGCTTAATAACAGATAAAGCAGTGTCAGAGCAGACCTACAGTGTGAGGTAGGGATTAGTGCGCGCTCCTGTCGCTTTAAAGGGAGCGCGCTCGCGACATTTAAAGCTGTCAGATCCCTTGCGTCACTACTACACGCTTTTCGCGGGCGTGAGTTGAGTTTACATTCGGAGCACGGAGTGAAAACACACTAATACACACTGAACAGCCGAACACACACGCACTACAGGGGAACTGGACAATGGCGTCTGCGAGTGTAGTGGGGCAACACCCGGGTCAGCACTTTAAACTGCCCGGCGTCAGGAAGAAAATCACGCCGTCGAGGAGATTTTCCAGGGAGATGATGTTCAGGAGGAGCGGCGGGGAGTGCGGGTCCGTCACTACTGAAGGGGAATTGGAAACTCAACCGTTGTCTCAAGGACCTGCGGGAGATACGGCGGTGAGGGCAGGAATGATGCCGAGTGAAGGATGCGGAGCTCCGGCCGCCCCTGCTGCGCCACGTAGCCCGAACCGGGACAGAGAGGAGGGCAGCACGGACTGCGTTGGGCACACCGCGACCGGGAGCCGAGAAAGTCAAAGAGGGCACATCACCGGTGACCGCAACAGCAACATCGACTGTGACTCAAACCACAACACTGGTGCTCGGAGGGGGACTTCGCTCAAGAGGTCGGGCATCAATGTCATGCCAGGCGAATCGGTTGCCAGTGGACACAAAGGAGCGCACCGGCACCGGGACGCGCCACATGGGAGACGGGACTCTCGGAACGGAGACAGCGGACATCAGCTCATCTCCTCGTCCAGCAGTCTGCCGCTGGGGCGGCTCACTCAGGGCAAGACCGGAGTCGTGAAGCTGGCTCGCACCGAGCCGTCCCGCAGGGAGGCCTGGTCCATCTTTCCCCCAAGGGTGGACCCCCGGGTGAGGACCGAGAGGGGCGAAGGACACCGGTTCGATGCCAAGCCGGTCACGCAGGACTGGTGTGACGCCTGTAGCCGTAAGATCACAGCCCAGGCACTCAAATGTCAAAGTAAGTAGTTAGAGTCCTCCAACATGTTTATCTGTCTCTACAGTTTTGTACATGCTTAATGGTAATCAGTGATATAGGCTCTGTCAGCGACTTGCTCTACACTGTTTTCATATGATGTGAATCCACAACATGCACATGAATACAGTTCAAATTATTTCACTTGTGTGATTGGTTGTGTTTTAGTTTCATTGAGATGGTGCAAGTAGGCTGTGTTGGTGAATGTATGGTGTTATGAGTTACTAACCTGTTACTACAGGATTACTTTGTGAAGGGTACAAGTAGCCATGTGCTATACTTTTCCACACTGGTGTCTGTGTGTGTGTGTGTGTCTGTACACAAAAAAGAGCATGTGCTTGTGTGAGTGAGCCAGTATGATAGGGAAGGACATTTCTGAGCATTTTGCTCCATAGACACAGCCAGAAATCTTCCATGGAAAGCTCATTATCTTGTCCTTCCAGCTTTGCCTCCCAGAGTCCTCACTCTGTGATTTGCAGCCTCAGCTCAAAGAACTAGGGACAGATCGTAGAATTCACAGTGACGCACTGCTGAAATCCAGACACACATTGGAAATGTCTGTAAAGCTCACACTTAACTGTGAGTGTCCTTTTAATGTTTTTTTTTTTTAAACTGATGATGATGTGAAAACAAAGTATTTGTTCCAGGAATGACAGAGATGTAACAGGCGACACCCGAGGAAAGCATTTATTTTTCTTTGATTGTATATCAGAGTGCTTATTTGAGGCCAACATCTCTGGAGTCACATAATGTACTTGACTGTACTGACTTTATGGCCTAAAGTGTTTTGCTGAGAGCTGCTCAGACTCTGATGACATCACTCCCACCTGCGCAGCTCTGGGACACAGAGAGTTTGGGCCAAGCCAATTTGACCTGGCATTGTTGATATGTGTTTAATCTGGCTCAAATAAACACGTGTACGCACGGACACACCTTTTGCTGATGAGCTCAGCCTGAAGAGCGTGTGTGTGTGTGTTTCTGTGTTTGGGGGGCTTCTCTGAGCACATACTGTACATGCATAAGCGGTGTGTGTGTGTGTGTGTGGGAATTTGTGTGTCCATGAGAGCATGCGGATGCTGAGTTGGCATTGTGTCAGCAGCACTCATGGGGGGTTGCTGCGGCTGTAGAGCATTGTGAGATAAAGAAATTGAAGGGATTAAAATTGAGGCAAGGGCGTGAGTGAAGAAAGGGACAGGTAAAGGGCTGACCAGCAAAAAACGGAGGAACAAAACCAAGGGGAAATGGAAAGAGAAAGCGGAGGGATGAAACGGTGACGACAAAAAATGGTGGAAAGAATCAGAGGAGAGGCGGAGGGAGGCAGGGTGATAAAAACGAGGAGACATGGAGAGAAAGAACAAGAGCAATGGGGAGGGAATAGAGACGATGTGAGCGAGGGAGAGGGGAAAAGAGTGAGAGTTCTTCCAGCACTGCAGAGCTGTCTGATTTAGTGTGCTATCAGCAAGAGCTCAGTGGAGCGAGAGCAGAGATTACTGGAGCACTATTCACACACAAACCCAGACAAACACACACACGCACAGTCATGAGTTTCTTTATAACCCAAGAACTTCACTGAGTTTTTTTTTCTCTCTCTTTATGGATCAAGCTAATTAGCTGTAGCTGTATGCTGCCAGCAGCTGTCCTCCAGAGCAAACCGTCTTTTTAAGCTCCCTTTTCCCGGAAAACATCAGAGGTGATTGCGGTACACAGCCATGGGGGTCACCAGGACATTTATGACAAGCAATACAATTTTAGGCATTTCAGGGTATTTTTGTGGGGAGAAATGTGACCAAAACTGCCAAAATAGAAACGGTGCACACACGCACACATGCTCCTCTTTCAACTACACCCAGCAAATGACAGGGAGTGAGAGACGGAGGCCTTGCAACCATAAACAACCATCATTCTGTGCCTTTGTCTTATTTTATGCCTCGCTCCCTCTGCCTGTCTTTAATTTATCACCCTCTCTCTATCTGTGTTGGCTTTGTTGCATCTGAAGCTCATAGAAACAGCTAAGCAGCTCTTTTCCCCCTGGGATAGTCAAGGACTAGGAGGGACTGCTGTGATGTGGCCTTGCTGTACAGTGGAATCTGTCAATGTAGCCAGAGCTCCCAGGCTCATAGTCTCCAGCTCTGTTATATAGGCATCTGATTTAATTTCTTCTGCTGGCTTTCGTCCATGTTTGTGTTGCTGATAAGCCTAAAAACACAACACACATACAGACAATTACCATATGTGGCATCAGGCCCTAATGGGGCATACAATAATGAAGCATATGACCAACATGTCTGATAAGTGTGACATGTCTAGACATCTATGAGCTCTGAATGTCTGTTACTGACACTAATCTGACTCATTTTGAGAATTGACCCCCCCCCCCATGCCTTCCAGTGCACAGGATAACACACATTAATACAGAAGAAAGAATGATAAATGTTATTATCAAAAAAAAATAATAACATGTAAAAATACAAAACTGCAGGGAAAGGTGTGTGACAGGAGTAATTATCTGTACAGTGATTATTTATCAATCATCTAATGATTTGATTTGTCATCTCTTCACGTTGTGCCGTTGGTCAGGGAATACTGGGGGGACGGGAATGGCAGCCTCTTTAATCCCAGCTCTGGGAGTCTCCTGCCGGGGATTAGGCCTCAGGGATGGAGAGGTTGAGATTACAGACAGGCAGACAGAGTCAGACATGAGATTAATATTTAATTAAGCTTTCAGGGAACCACGCTGGTGTGGCACCAGTGCTGAGTTTGTTTCTGTGTCAGACAAGAAGACACACACTTCTTACTGTATATATACAATTTTCACAAATACAGAATAATCATTTAAAAATGTCTTGGTCTTACAAATACATTGTAATACAAATACACAAATGTGATTGCCTAAACTAAAACAGCCTTACACTTTCAGTTGGGGATTGTTTTCATTATTGAATAATCTGGCTTTAATCATTTTTGCAATGAATAAATCAATTGTTTAGGCTATAAGATGCCAAAAGGAGTGAAAAATTCCCATCACAATTTCCTACCACGGTTTCTATTGATTGTTAATTTTGTCTGGCCAAAACTATAAAAACAGCAAATGCTAACGTTTGAGTCACGTTTGCCATTTCAACGACTCAAACAACACAATGATGATCAAAACAGATGCCAATTGATTCTCTGTTGCTCAACTAATCAATGAATCAGCTATTCTAATCAGAGAACTTTGTTCTCCAGTGTTTGTTCAAAGTGGCCATGTTTGTGTGAATTTGTATCCTCCTCACCCTCATTGTGTACTTTGGTTTGTTATTGGTCCTACAAGTCAGCCTGCATGTCTCTGCTCCCTGTGTCAAAGTACTGTATGACAAGGTGAACGCTCTGGAGATCAGAGTTCCACGAAACTTGATTTCACAAGAAATAGCCCTCATCAACAATTAGCTCACATAGATCTCAGATTTTTTAAAAACCCTGTTAACGGATATTTGTGCTTCAGCATTTGCAGGCTGAGTAGAGATCCTTGTTGTTACAGTGCATCTACAGCAGCAGCAGCAGCAGCAAGTGTGAGGTCATGTGCTGGTCACTGCAGAGACAGGGAGGGATACTTGCATCGACACATGGCTGCCAGGAAGAAGCCCCACACACGCACACACACACACGCACACACACACACACACACACACACACACACACACACACACACACACACACACACACGTGTGTGTGCCACAGACCTTCACAGCTACCCTCCCAGTGTATTCTTTATGCCCCATGGCATTCCTGATCTCTCTCTAGGGGATGTATTTTTTTCCTTTAACTCTAACATCTCTTCCTTATTTTACCTCTTCCACTGGTCTACACAGTGCAGGCCTTGTTCTTAAGAACCTTCTCATCCGTTTCACATTGGTCCTCTCAAAGCTCCATTCACAGTGGAAGAAGAAAACATGGGAGGAGGGTTGTGTTAAATGGCTCATAACCTTCTTGTCTCGGCATACCACTGCTGCTGCTCTGCCAGTCCTTCGATGAATATAGTTTTTGCTAGACTTCAGCCAAAACATTCCTTCAGAGCTCATATATCTCCAGCTGAAAACATAGAATCTGAATACAAAGCTGCATTGAAGAGAGCTACTGAACACATGTTCAACATGCTACCACATCACACTTCTGTATTTTCCTTCAGTATCAGTCTTTTTTTTTTTTTCTTCAGTTTCTCAGACACAAACAGTGCATATGGAAAGAGTCTTCGCCCACTCAGACGCTTTAACATTTTTTGACCTTTATAAATATAGGAAATGACAAGATAGGACACACAGATAAGCTTATTTTGTTGTTTCTTCAGAAACACCTGCATGGTGTTGTGTGCTCTCCTCTCTGTGCATTGCCGCTCTGCTGTATGTATGGCAGAACAGTTGGGATTTTCAAGCAGGCTATATTTAGGTCGCCCTTGGTGGATAGTGATAGGAGGACTGCAGAGGAAGAGGTGGTTAGGGCAGAAAGGACAGGACAAAGACATTCTTGAGCACATGTTAGTCGAATGCAATTTTGAAATTATGGATATAAAAAAAAAAAAAAAGCCCACACACATTACATCATATTCAACCTTCATAAACACAACAGGCACTGCAGTGGGAAAAGAGGTGACATCAGAGCAAAGCATTGCTCGTGATTATGTCATACACTTGTGAGTGAGGCACATCCTGTTCCTCATAACTATTCAATTTTAGAAGTAGGGCAGGAGGATGATTCCCATTAGCACGCTCTCTTTTGCGCATATTAATAACCAACGGACTGCGCATCACCTCAGCCCACATATACAAGCATCCACACGCACACACACATTTGAGGTGATGCAAGTCCTTCACACTGACAAGATATGTGACTGTTTGTGGGGTTAGGCAGCTAGGATAGCTGAGTCACTTCTCCTCGACCACACTGTGGGGTCTCAGACCAAGGAGACAGAAAAGGGTGAGAAGAGAGAGGAGGTAGTGTCGGTAACCAGCTTTGCAGTCGTGTTTGACGTTTGTGCTCTTGTATGGAGATCCCACCACGTCCTCAGCGACTGAATGAGGAGTGTACAGTCACCACTTAGTGACTGGGAAGGAGAAAGGCTCCTGTTGCTGGAAAGAGAGGAGAGAGGAACAGTGGAGCCAGGATTGTATGTGGGGGTCTCTGTCTCTTTAAGCTGGCTGTTTGTTACTGCAGAGTGTGTGGGTGCTGCAGTAGAGACAGAGAGGGAGAGAGAACGAGAGAGGATGAGGGAGCATTGATAACAGAGAGACGTTAGAGAGGAACAAGTAGCGCAGCAGAGAATCAGGGCTCATGTCCGCACGCTGAGGTGTGAGGAAGATCGAGCAGGTGCCGACCAGTGGAGAAAAGAGCGAGGCAAGTAGAGAGGTGAGAGCATTAGGGAGTGTGTGAGGAGTACAGGTGGAGGGGTGGCAGAGCGAGTGGAGAGGGGGCTGTTTATTCGGAGCGTGGCACCGGTGGCAGAGTGGCTGCGCTGGGATGGCAGAGGGGGGAACTGGGGGGGCTGGCGCTGGGGCAGTCCTCAGAGGGACAGCAGGGACAGCAGGGGCAGCCGGGGGCAGGACAGGAGAGCCAGCGAGGGCTACGCGCACAGGACGGTGCCCGCCGGATGGTGCCACCATGCTCCATCCATGGCACAGATAGCACCTCTCGTCCCGGGGCGGGAGGAGGCAAAGGGGGAGGCAGGGGTGGGGGTCGGGTCCGGTGGAGTTGAAGGCGTCAGGGTGGGCAGAACGTTTCTCGGCCAGGTGTCGCTGCATCTGGAGGAGGTCAGGGGTGATTCGGACGGGGAGGCTGGCAGTGCCTGCTTTGGACAGGTCTCACGGCGGCTGGGGCGGCTGCTGAAGAGGCTGCCCAAGTCTCGCTCCTGGAGTGACAGTCTGCGGATCCTCCGACGATCGTCCTCTAATGGATCTCTGCTCACCACCTCAGGTATGGAGAGGAGAAAAGAGGAATATGGAGGTTGGATAAGTTGTAAAAACTGGGAATAGAGATTTAGAAGTTGTACAAAGCATCCAAATCATTTTGGTAGTGATGAAAATAGGGGACAGTTCTTTGGAAAAAAAAAAAAGGGAAAGATGATGAGTGGACAGGTTGAGCCGGGTTGGCCTCAAAGGGCGGCTGTGGGCCAAAATATTGGTATTGTGTGCGTCAGTCTGTCTATCTGTGAACTGAAATGCCCTCAAGCCCTGTTACTCTTTGTCTATACCCCCCTCTCTATCGGCTGATCTGCCCCCCCCCCCCTGCTTTTGTGTAAGAGCACATACTGTCTATGTGTGTAAGATTGTGTGTGAACAGTGAGGACAGGGGCTACAGATTGGATGTAAACAGTAGAATAGTCCAGTAAACAGGTCAGATGAAAGCAGCAGCATCCACAGTTCAATCAGTCTCTCTTTCATATCCACACATGCAGACAAACACAGAAAACCTACATTATCAATCTGCTGAGAAAATCCTATGTAAGTGGATTATCATATTGACTTTCATATTTGTAGCAGGAATTTGAGATAAGTGTGAGCCTGCTGGAGGCTGCGCAGCATCGATTTTTCCCATGTTTTCTCCAAATAGACGACTGCCTAATGCAGTTTTTTTTTTAATTCAGTTTTTTACATAATGTAACATTAGCACAAAATGTGGCTGGTGTAAAAAGAGGCAAGGAGCGACATGGCTGGGTGCTACAGAATTATTGATCCATTCACAGCAAGAGACTGACAGCTGAATAAAAAAAGATTTACTGCAGCTCTTTTGTGTGTGTGTGTGTGTGTGTGTGTGTGTGCGTGCGTGCGTGCGTGCGTGCGTGCCCTCCTGTGTAAACCTGATAAGACCCTGACCAAACATGAGTCAGGGAGCAGCTCATCTAGAGCTCACCACTCTACCTGAGTGACGTCATGCTGCAGCCTCAAAAGCTTCAGGAACAGCATCAGCAGCACAAGCTACCACAGACAGATAATGGGTATTCTTAGATGGTATTCCCTGTAAAGGAAACCCAGTTAATCCTTTTATGAACAAACTGGCCTAAACCAGATTCCTCAGTTCCTCTTCTGTTGCATCTCTGATCTATAATTATCTTCTGTCGAAGTGTGTCATAATAGTCGATGACGCCAACTGGCTGGAAATTCCTCTTAAATGCTGAACTACTAAGAATATAATAACTTGTTAATTGTAGTGTCATCAGCATCTCAGATGTGGTTAGAGGGGATGGAGTGGTGGGTGTTTTAGGGAGGGTACTGTTATGAGGTTGTATGTGTTCAGGGCCCATTTTTGTTATTTTATTTTGATGAGTATTACTACCATGGCTGGACAGTTTCAGTATTACTCCATATAAACTGTTGGGGAATTAGTGTTATATTGTGTTATTGTGTTATTGTTTTACAAAAATCTGTTGTCCAAAATAAAGGCGCAGTTCACCAAGTTTGCATATAAAGGACAGTGAACTCTGCGAGGAGTACAGAGGAGAAGTTAGGAGCTAAGAGTTTGGATATCTCTGCCACTGCTGCTTGGACTTTGACCAATCCTTGTTAATGCTGCTAAATTTAGTACAATACTAAATCCCTTTAGTTCTCCTTCAATGCAAGCAAACTGTATTTAAAATGTTTTTGTTGCACTTATTTGAAAAGTTTCATCTGATCAAATGCACAAATTGTACCTCACTGAACATCAATGTCATTGAGCTTGACAGTTCATTCATGACTTTGGTAGTAATATTTTGATAAAGAACAAAAAACATTTTCTGGAGCTTTCATCCCCATCTCATGGCCTTCATCAGCTGAAGGAGTTTGCTTAGTTGTCATGGAGATGGATCAGTCGTCATCATGTTATATAATACTGAAACTTGACACAATAAGAGGTGGCTGTAAGTCCAAGAGACAGGGCTGACATTTTGGAAGAAATATAAGTGAATATTTTTTGTCACATTGATTTAATTATCTTTGTATCATTTGCTATTTTTTCAATATTTTGAAACTGATTTCAGACATATCACCCAGTCCTGCTGCACAGATGGTGAAACCGTTGGGAAATATCTACAGACTTGTTGGGGAGACTGCAGCAAGTAGATGACAAACAAACAAGACTACCTTAGAATAAAGAGACATTCACTCAGATTTACTTTGACTGTAGGTTCAGGTCTAACCAGCCATGTTGCTCTTACATAGCGGAAATGTGTTAAACATTGCATACTTTATTATCTAATTAATACAGATAAATCCAAATCTATGAACCCACAGTTAGAGTATCCATCTGAAAATATAACATAAAATCACTAAAACATAAAAACTCAGTGATGACATAATCATCAGCTAAAGAAATACTCTCAAGAAGCCAAAAAATAAAACCCTAAAGCTTTCTGCTGCACCATTTGTTGCTCATTGGACAGAATAAGCCTTTAAAAACAAATTAAAGCTGGATTCTTCTCTTGTTTGTTTAGTTATTCAGGGAGCGTCTGTAGCTGCACAGAAGTAGGTGCTGAAAGACGAAGATAGAGATGCTGTGGTGATGGATATAAACAGTGTCAGTAACAAATATGAAACTAATGAAACTATTGTTCACACAAATTCACACAGACATCAAGGTGAAGGGTCAAATGAGTTCATCAGGTTTATATGTGAATGAGAAAGACACAGTGGAATGAGTAGCATTGTGTGTGTGTGTGTGTGTGTGTGTGTGTGTGTGTGTGTGTGTGTGTGTGTGTGTGTGTGTGTGTGTGTGTGTCTACACAGCAGGAGAACATGGATAACTGCTCCAAATGAGCTATGATGGGATCAGACTGCTTAAAGCCCCTCAAAGACCCTGAAGCTGCTCTTAATTCCTCATAAGACCTGCAGAGCTCCCTTTAGGTTCATTACTGACCGTGTTAATATCATCGCCCCTACATTATAGCTACCTAACCCCTATTTAACCCCTCCCTTCTCACCCAGACAAGGAGAAAACACAATATGTCCCTCCCTCAGTCTCCCCTATGTTTCTATCTGGTGCCATACAGACATCCTCCATGACCTGAGAAACACTGCTAATCCGTCTTTACCCTCCGCTGTCTGTCCCACACCCACTGTCTCACAGAATGAAAAAACAACCACCCACATCCCCTATCTTCCAATTCCTATCTCTTTCTGTCTTGCACAAACACACACACACACACACACACACACACACACACACACACACACACACACAGCACTCAGTCCAGTTTTGATCACACACACAGTAACGTCTCGGGTTACTGGAGATAATGTCGAAACTGGGCAATTTTCTGGCTCCTTGGCCTTCCAAGAGCGAGAAGAGAAGGAGGACAAATTTTAGGTGATATAAAAACGAAACATGACCGTAGAAAATTTTTATTCAACTGCCTCCACCAAGACAATCTGACTGGCCTCTTTTGAGAACAGACCCGTCGTCATTAGATCGCTGTAATCGAAGCTCCTCCTTTCCTGTCCTCCATCACAGCGGGCGTTATCGACTCGAGTGCAGAAGCAATGGAAGTTAAGACAGCCACTACATATAGATCTTTACATCCTGTACTTCTGAGCTCCCTCATCTCCTTCCACTTCCTAGTGCTGCCTCTGTCTCCATCTCTATCTATCTGCATCATTGTCCCGCTCTGTCTTGAGGCAGTGTCAGTTCAGAAGCAGTCAGACTGGAATGATGGGATGAGAGACAAAGGGGGAGTCTGTGCACGCATCTCCTGCTGCGGAGGAGCAACCAAGGCCAGTCTACCATGGCGACAAATAACACAGCAGCCCTTCTCCTTGTTGAGACAACACACACACACACACACACACTCTAGACATGATGACTGTGCAGAGGAGCAGATGATGAGTGTTTATGGCTCAACTTCATTATAGTCATCTGTTGGTGTCCTGCCTCCGGATACATGAGTCTGTGCACATTTATACTTTTTATAAAAAAGGAAATGCTGCACTGAGATTGAATTAATTAAGATATGTAAAGAATCAGGTCTGAAGGATTGTGTAAAATGGTATCAAATATGTAGTTTCAGAAAAAGTAGAAAACCAATTCACAAGAAATATATTAGAATCCCAGAAATATATATATATATAATGAAGTGGAATAATAAAGACAGTTGATCTGTTGAAATACTTATGAGTATGAGAAGAATCATAGTTCTGCAGTTTACCAGATCAAGAGTCTCAAGAGAAAAGTCAAAGGAAATGGTCTATGAACACTGACAGCTAGATTAGCTTGTCTTCAAATCATAAATAGAGTAGTTTTAAAAGAGTCTATTGAGAGAGGTGCTTGAGGTTTTGTGTGAGACTGAAGCACTTTCCAGTCCAAGGGAGTTGCCTGCATGAAGAATTGAGTATCAGGTAGTTTCCAGCCTAATTTGAAGTGATAAATACAGAAGCAGGATGGCGAGAATGCGGTTTCAAAGAAAAAAAAGATTGCCTCTGCATGTTCAGAATCCACTGCTGGGGGCTCTTCCAACAAAACAGTTGCATTCCCACAAGTGGACCTGAACACAACTTCTCCTAAAACCCCAGCCGAGAGGGGAATCGGCTTCACTGTCTTTAAATTCAAGCAACTTCCCCATTCAACAGTGTGTGTAACAATGGACTTTCCGCAGAAGAGCAAAAGGGAAGCCCTGCAAGTACCACCATGCAGTCAAAGGGGGGGAATTTTGTCTGAGGCATCCAAACCAGCATCGCACGAAAAGGTCACATAAGAAAATGTGTTAGTTTCGCTGACTCCCTCCTCTTTTCCTCTCTCTCACTCCTCTCCCTCACGGTTCCCTGTGATTGTGCCTGTGTCAGCATGCCTGCACACAGTAACCTTCACAGACCTTCCTGGTCGCTGGATCACTGCTGCAGTTTCTCCACCTGCTCATTAGCACCCATGCATGTATGATACTGCAACTCCAGGAGGTCCACCTAATGCTAGGCCTGCATACACACCCATGTGTACATATAAGGAAAAACCTCAACCATTTCAGTTCCATATTTTACAGAGTAGCCTTGAATTCACTGAAAGCAGAACCTTTACCTTTACTCCTTTATGCAGTCACCTTTACGTCTCCTTTAAATTAAACCAAATCCTATAAATTAGTTAAATCTTTAACCTGGATTTGTAAAATAATCAGCAAAAACACAAAATCTAATTTTTTGTAGGGGCTTGTCTGTCAGTTTTGAATCTAGTAAATATATGTGTGTGTGTGTGTGTGTGTGTGTGTGTGTGTGTGTGTGTGCGCATGCGTGTGTGTGTGTGTGTGTGTGTGTGTGTGTGTGTGTGTGTGTGTGAGAATGACAGACAGAGACAGTTTGTCTTATCAGTGTGGGAATGGGTGAACCATGACTTGCTGACAGGGGTGTATCATACTGTAGGTGTGGGTACGGGAGAAGGTTTCCACTCCTTTGTCGCTCCCATTTTCTTTGCATTTTTTTCTAATTCCTGTCTTCAAAACGAATTCACAGAAGAAAGGCCAAGGAGACAGGGCCGTCCTTCTCTAAGTCGCCACCATCCAAAACAAACACTGATTTCTGTCCTGAGAAAAACAGTAGAAGTTTTAAGGTATCCTGTGGAGTTTTGGGCCACTAGTTGTGCTTTCGAGTTTTTTTTTTCTCCCATTTTCTTTGTATCATGTATGTGCATGAGAACACATGCACAATACAAAGAAACACGATACACAGGATACACACAGTGCATTCTGCTGCGAAATACTGAACGTAAACATAACTTTGTTGTTTGTTCACAAGAAAACTCAGCAGAACATCATTAAAGAAAAGTTGACATTATGGGAAATATGCTTGTTCGATTATCTTGCTGAAAAGAGCCGTACCACTCCCATGGCTATACGCTAAATATGAAGCTTAGCACAAAGACTGGAAACTGCTAGCCTGGCTCTGACCAAAGGTAACAAAATACACCTACCAGCACCTCTTAATGGTGATTTGTTGTTAGTTGTTATATAGGGGTTATGTAGATGGATTTCATTCTCTTTGGATAACACCAGGCTAGCTCTTCATATTTACTGCACAGTCATGAGAGCGGCATCAATCTTCTCATCCACCTCTTGGTAAGAAACTAAAGACGCGTGTGTTGAAGGGTAAAGAGGTAGAGGCACAGTCTCCTGGATGGAGTGAATGAAGTGACGCAGGACAGGAAAGGAGTTTCTCTCTTCCCTTCCCCTGTATGTTTCCTTTCTTCCACTCTTTTCGCAGTGACCTCTAAACTGTCATGAGCAGAGTATCCTTTATCTGAACTCTCCTCTTTCCTCGACACATCCCTGCTGTCAGCGAGGCTTCGCGGCCCTTCCCTTTCACCCTGTCTCTCTGCCAACCTGTCTCTGTCACACACCCACACACACTTACGCCTGTCTCCCTCTCTTAATGCAGCGACTTCTGAACTGTCACGTGCAAAATATCCTTTATCTGCCAGACATTTCTCTTCTGTCAGTAAGCCCTATCCTGTCTCCTGTCTCTCCTCCTTTTGGAAAATACACAGAGCACTTAATTTCTGAACAAGCTGCTTTAAAGACACCTTTAATTCCAGGTATTTGGTGATCAGCCTGAGATTTAGCGCTGATTAATAACACGAAAATTCTACCACAGCTCTTTCCACAGTGGTCATCAAGAAGCTTGTTGCCGTGGTTACGGTGCTGATGTTGAGTGTGAGAGATGCAGTGGTGTCCTTCTCTTAGCAGGATACACACAGAGCCATTAATATCAGCAGACAGACAAACAGCCAGGGCTTAGTTCAGCTTATTCTGACCGTAGCAACAAAGAGGTGCACCAGAAAACAATATGTTTCTTATGAGCAAATATTTATATGTATCCGTTTATTTAGTAAGTAGTTAAACAAAATCTTGTCTAAACGGTTTTATGTTTTTATGCAATCTTGCCGATTGCATGTAGAATACAGCATTTTATTTAAGACGCTTCCTGCTTGACGACCATAAAAAGGATCTGACTCAGAATTTCCCAAAACTACAGTCCTCCCTTTGCCCATCCAGTTTCCTTTAGCATGGATTACCTCACCAACTGAGGAGAAGTGAGATGCGAGGCTATGGAAAAGCCTCTGACCACGATAAAGTCTGCAAGGTATAAACAAGCCCAGTCTGTCATATGTGGAACCAACTAAAAATTAAAGAACAGCAGTGGACTATTTGGGGAAGTTCTGGGGGAAGTACCTACATCTAATCTGTTTTTTGGCTGAGCAGTATGGTGGGAGTTGACCACACCAGGGCTGCTATACTGTTACAGTTTGTTGGCCTTGAATGTTTAAGAATGCACATCCATTATTACAATACATTATGTCTTGTTTTACACGATGTGTTTCTTTCCATTAAGTTCTTTGCTGCACCTTGTATAGTATGTCCATTATAAACAGTGTAATGTGTTTGCACAAGGGGATATCATATTTATTTTATGATAGATGTACTTAGCAGAGTATTTCCTGCCATCTGATGGGTAAAAGAGACGTTGATCTCAGAGGTGTAATTTGTAGTTTAAGTTGCTTGATTGATGTATTTGAATTGTTGGGCTATTTCCCCTTATTATAACAATATGTGGATAGATGTATCGCGTGCGTGCAGGTTTCTGTAGAATTTTTTTTCTTTTTCAAAAAATGAAATAATTTTCTAAATCACTCTAAGCACACACACACACACACACACACACACACACACACACACACACACACACACACGTGTATTGTCAGGTATGTTTCATTAAGGAATACTGTCTGAGGGTGTGAGTCTGACATTAGCCACTAGATGGCACTAGTTTTCTGTGTAAAGGGAACGTTTGCATGACTGTTCATGTTTGATGTTTCAAATCAAAATTCTGACTTAAACACTTGCAGGTGACTGATCGGCATTGCACTCTGGGAGGTAATACAGCAGAGGAGTGCAGGCCACAATGTTAGAGCAGGGTTTCATGACTTTTCATTCTCTGCTTTTCAGTGACTGGTTCTGTCAAACTGTGTGTGCTCTTCTCTCTGATCAGTGTGTGTTCTTGTGTTCATCAGACTGCAGCTACACCTGTCACCTGGAGTGTCAGAGCCAGGTCCAGGTGGACTGTAACCAGAAGGACAGACAGCCTGAAAAAACTCCATCTCCCAGAAGCAACTGCTCTCCCACAGCTCCTCAGCACAAGGTGAGCATTTCAAAGACAAGGAATATTACATTAGTAAAAGTGTGTGTGTGTGTGTGTGTGTGTGTGTGTGGGTGGAGTGGGTGGGGGCGGGGGTGGGTGGGGGGACTTTAGGGTATGTCTGGCATTTTTCGGCTGCTCAGGAAATGCAAGCACTTGCAAACCCATGCAGAAGTGCGCATGAGTCAGGATTGGGTAATGTCAGGGTTCATTCTGCAGCATCTCCTCAAGCCTACACTTTTACATAACCATCCTCCTCTTTCACAACAAGCTGCCCCAACTCCTCAGCTGTCTGCTTATAAATTTATACATGCGCTCATTTGCTTTTTGTGGTCACAGAATGTTCTCAGGACAGAGTCTGCTACGTCACGTCAGCATCTCATGTCCCTCCCTCTCTCCTGCCTGCTCTCTGGCTCTCATCTTTCTGTTTGAAGTCTCTCTGTCATCTCCCCGCTGTACAATTGGTGTCTTTATTATGGCATAGCTGTATTAGCTATTAGCTGTTCTCAGATGTTTTTGTATCCTGGTGGAATATATTTAGTTATCCATTATTGTAATGTTTGGAACCAAGTTAAACTCAAAATCTATCATTTGAGTTTTCATACTTGCGTACAGTACGAGCCACAGGATATCCAGTGATACAGTAATTATGTGCACCCACTCTTTGTGTGTGTACAGGAATCAGAGAGAGTGTAAGCCTGCACACTGCTCTTGGCATCCCAGCCTCAGTCACCCACGTAATGTGGTCCACACACACACACACACACACACACACACACACACAAATATATATATACAGATTCACATGTCATGCACGAGAGAAATCTGGATAACCCTGCAGGCCTGCAGCAGAATGTTGGCAGCTACTCTATGCTCAGGGGGCAGATAACACAGAATTAGACCCCTGGTAGTGTGCCAGGTACTACTCCGCTTCTAAAGAGCGTGAACAAATATACACAATCATGCTGCTCTGAAACACGCTGATGGAGATGGTGAGAACTGGAGCGAGTGAGGAGGAGGAAGATAAATAGCATAAAATTTTACCAAATGTCTTTTACCAAACATGTGTTCGGTTGTTTGTGGCCAGGCAGGGACTGCTCAAAAACCATTGCCATTTCTTTCAATATACAAAATCTACTGGAACAAAATAATGAGTCAGTTTTTTTGAGTTAAGTGAGCATTGATGATGTCTGTCTTGAAGGTATGTGAACTCTCTGTGACTAAGGCCTGTCTCTCTCCACACTCTCCAGTACTGCAGACAAGAGGAGAGATGACAGTTCATTTCCTGCAGTCCCCCTTTCCTCCCCTCTGTTTTATAGTTGCAGCTCTGAATGTGTGTGTGTGTGTGTGTGTGTGTGTGTGTGTGTGTGTGTGTGCGTAGTTGTGTGTTCTTTCTCCTCTATCTTTACAGGTCCTTATTGTCTGTGCATCAGCAGAAATTGATCCCCCCCTCCTCCCAATACACACAGACACTGCCGCAGTCACAATACACATGTGGTAGACTGTCCAGGCTTCATCGACTAAAAACCAGCAGGAGTGTTGTTCAGTATGCATGTGTGTGTGTTTGTGTGTAGCATCCCACCCCCCTGCACGCTGCCTTCTCCCATAGTGATTACACTGATGGAAGCAAGGGGGAAAGCTGCAGGTAATCAGTCTTCGGCTGACTCAAACCTGACAGAAAGACACCCGATGAGAAGGTGACACACTGTCCCTGTCTGCTGCAGCTCTCCAGCAGCATATAGGCTTTCCTATAATCATGCCTGAGTAGATTTTCAAAATCATATTACAACACACAGACACAGCATGTGCAGACAGACGCTCACATGCACGATCAATCTCAACAGTGGCAGCAGCATTAGCTGCTTTTTGACAAGAGAGTCACTGCCAGAGTCAGAGGGCAGATGTAGGGTCAGTGGAGGGTTAGAGGTCACAGTAATCCCTATCCTGATGGTAATCATTCATTATTTTCTTAATCTCACCTTAAGCACTGTGAGCCCACCCCTCCACCAACAACTCAGCGTTGGTGGTGCAGCTGCTTCTCAGTTTTGTTATACCCTATCTGTCCCCGATTGATTTGGGTGTTGATGAGCAAGTACTATTTATTTTGTGTTCCTACATAAACGTACATAAAAGTGCTACATGTTTACAGTGGTTGTAGTGGTTTCTAGTCCTTTGCATGCTTCATTATAATGTCAGTAGCAAAGCAGCCATCTTCTTCAGCCTCTGAGCTGCTTCCTGTCACCGCTGCTCTTACGTATGTAAAACAGGAGCTGCAAGGCTTCATATCTCTCACTCAGCATCATTTCTCTTTCTTTTTAACCATGCCTATCTCTCTCTCTCTCTGTCTCTTTCTCTCTCTCTCTCTCTCTCTCTGTGTAAGAGGAAGTGGCCGTGCTCTGCAGGGTGCAGTCGTTCGCAGGAAGAGAGAGTGGAGGGAGAAGGGGGAGGGTGCTTGCAGGCTGATAACACACTCAACCACAGATGGTTGAGCAAGACTGCAAGAGAGTGAGCGAGGCACAAAGACAGACAGAGAGAGAGAGAGAGAGAGAGAGAGGAGAAGGAGGGAGTAAGAAATCGAGAGAGGCTGAGTGGGAGGCATCTGTCTCTCTGGTAGTATTGCCAAAGCAACGGAGAGAAGAGGAGAGAGGAGGTGGTGCATGGTCTGTGAACGTCTTGTAGCTGCAGCCAAGAGATGTTCTGCTACTGTTGACTCTGGACTCAAGAGAGGGATGGATGCTCACACACATGAACGACAGGATAATTGAACTGCTGCTGCAACCAGGACTTGAACTGAACCTACAGCACTGTAGTGGGTCCTCACCGAGACACAGAGCAAGATCAAAGCAGGATGTGGTATTGCGCGCATGCTTTTACGAGTGTTAGTTTGCGGGTATAACAGGTGCTCTCAGGTGAGCGGGGTTAACTTGAAACCAACCTGTAAACCGACTCCGTGACACCAGTGTGTGCCTATGTGTGTGTGTGTTTGTGTGACAGAGTTAGTTGTTGTGTAAGAGTGTGTACATATGTGTATGTTTAGCTGCAAATGACTAGGTGCATATACTGTATGGTCTGTACGTGTTTGTGACACTGGTGTCAGAGCCCACACACACGCACAGACACACGTCAGGAGGAAGTGACACGTCTGTGCTTGCTCTCGAATTTCCTGGTCCCCTCTCCGGTGGCAGGCAAAGCGCCGAATCTGAGCCGAGTTCACCTGTCTCACCCTCACAGGTGGGACCTCAGCTCCCTGGATGCATCAGCAGAGGAGCACTGACGTTTCCTGGATGAGTAAAGGACAGTTAGATGCTTGTAGACTCTGATTGTGGCTGAGTGTCACATCAGCCCTGCCTTTCGAGATAAACCAGCACTTCCTCAAGCCGCCAACGTGCTGCTGTGGTGCTGTTCTTGTGTCGGTGCCCATCTCTGGACCTCTCCATGACTGTCAATACAGTGCTGACCTCCCCCATGACCAGCAGTAACAGTATGAGCAGCGGGTACTGCAGCCTGGACGATGAGTGCGAAGACTTCAGTTTCTTCACAGCCAAGACCTCGTTCTTCTTCAAGCCCAGGCCTGCGCCGAAGGTACAGAATCAGATTAACACTCTGATAGATGAGATTGTGAGAGTTAGACAAGCTCAGATGGGTCAGATGGTTGATGTTTCAGTTGGGCTGGGAATCAAACTGCCATTTATATCAAAAACATGCACCCAAAAAAGCAGAAGTGTGGAGAGGAAGTGGTAGTGTTTGTGCATGCTTAAGTAGGCCTCTAGGTGTATGTGTGTGAATGTATGTCAGAGTGTAGGAAGGGGTTACTGTCAGCCATGTGTTGTGCAACATTGATCTGTTGTCCTATCAGCCTTGTTCATCAGCCTTGATGCCTTTTGGCAGCTCGTTTATCATGTGAATGGCTAGCATAGATTTAGCATCACAGTCCGAAAACACTGTTTGGAGACTGAAGACGTACTGCAGGGTGGTTTCATCCTTCAGCAGTTGATAGAGCTCATGTGTGTGATGTGTTTTAGCAGAAATACTGAGCTAACGATGTTAGCTTACAGATTCCATAGAGGCTTCTTCTCTACGCTGCGTGGGAGAGGTTTCCGTAGAAACAAAGCTAGTACTTTTGCACTTGAACGAGAGAGAGAGAGAGAGTGTGTGTGTGTGTGTGTGCAGGGCAACTACTTACTCACTGTAGCAAAACCATTTTCCTAGTTACCATAGCAACTCATGGTTTTGTTGGCTCCCTCTGAGCACTTCTGAGAATTTGTTTTGGTCTACTGTACATTCAATTACTTCACACAGAAATGTGTCATATACAGGCCTCTAACTACAGTATACACAGTGCTGCTGGCTCTGCAGGGTGTCAGGTGCTGCTTGTTTGTTGTTGGGTCTTGATGGACATTAGGTGATTGATTGATTTTCTAAAGCAAAAGGAGGAGAGAAGAGTGAGACTGTGTTTCTGGCTGCACAATAAACCTGGACATGGAATTCTACACAGACATTTTCACTCATGCAAAACATATTCTGCCCCATTATATTCTTACTGTCCTTATCCTGGCAGTGCCTTTGGTGTCTGACTTGGAGAAGGTATAATCTCTGAATAATTGACCAGCTGTGTTGTCAGCGCATGGAGTTAGGATTGCTGCCATGCTGAGACACAAGGGTATTGGGGTTAGCTTGTCTGGGCTGTCAGCGCAAAGGCTGCCAGCTGATGGAGACAGATTTCTCTGGCACCACACAGCCAGATAAATATGGTGTGAAAAATAATAAAGCTGGACTATTAGCCGGTGAACATGAGAGAGAATCGCTCTACATCGACAATAGTAATTGTAGGCACCCAAAGTAGCCCTGTGGTGTGCTGCTCTTTCCCAGAAAGAGCCCTGGACTTTCCTGTGTTTGAATATGGAAATGAGATATGCAAAGATCTGTGTGGCATCCTGTGAATACAGACATCGTGGGTTTTTTTTGTACAGGCATTCAATATGTGTCAATGTGTTAAGTCTTTTTCCATCCATGCATTTATGTACACAGACACATGGGGAGATATTTACATTCATCAAATGGTGGAAGGGGAGGTCAGATCTTCTTTTCTTTATGAATTATTTCCAGAGCTGAGCCTTTTGCTCCAGATAAGCCAGCCAGCTTTAATGTGTCTTGTGTGGTGGTTTTGTTTGGTGTGTGTGTCGTGTGTGGTGGTTGTGTGTAGTGTGTGTGTGTGTGTGTGTGTGTGTGTGTGTGTGTGTGTGTGTGTGCGCACATACGTGGGTGTACCACTGTAGAGCGTAGGGGTTTGTGCAGTTTTCTCTGGTCTGCTTTTTGATGCAATGAACATCGCTGTCTTATGCACAGTACTTATCATGTACTGTGCCGTTTTGAAGTAGGGATACTTACTATGAGTATTTCTATTTTGTACAACTTTACACCTCCATTACACCACAGTTCAGGTGCAAATATGATATATTTACTCCACTGCTTTTTTTTGGGAATAGTTAGTTATGTCACAGATATAGATTGTTTGTACAAAACATATTATAAACTCTAAAACATGATGCATAACTCTGCATTGCAACACTATAGCAAATAAGTTGTATAATTGATGCTTCATTCTTTATTAAGAGTACACTTACTTTTGATAATGACTTATGTTTCACAGGTGCATAAGTGAAACTTTGAATGCAGGACCTGTACTTGTGATATTGTATTATACAGTGTACTATGCTCATTTTAAATAGGCAAATTGTTTGAATATTTTCACTATTGTGTATGCATGTGTGTTTCCGTGTGTGTGTGTACACTTGTATGTGTGTCCTGCTGGCAGTGCTGGCACGCAGCAGTCTCTGAGCTGTGAAATAGAATCAGCATGTGTGTTCTCAATCGTGCCTCTCCTTCTCAACACTTGACCCAGTAAAGGCATTATGCTAGCGCATGCTGTTAGCAGTGTGTGTGTGTGTGTGTGTGGTGTGCATGTTGATGTGTGATTGTTGAATTCTGTCCACATTTTTTGGCTTTTATTATTTGACTGTTGTTAGATTAATTCTGACAGAGCTCATCATGTCCTCTGACTTACAGGCCAGTTGTAATAGATCCAAGAGTCTAGTGTTTGCTGAAGATCATGATGTCAATGGCACACACACACACACACACACACACACACACACACACACACACACACACACACGTACAGGTTTGACTGACAAAGTCAAGAGCAGGTTCAGGTTAAGGAAAAGGTGATCAGGTGAAACACACACATGCACAGACAGGTTTGTCACGAGGTTTTAACATTGAGTACTTTACAGTGACATTTCAAGCAGTCATATGACCTCTCTTGTCTGATCTCATCAGAGTGAGAGCATCAACACTTTTCCATTGTCACCCTGAGGGTTATGTGGATCTAGATGGCATGTATACGTGTGTGTGTGTGTGGGACCCTTATGTAACAGTCCTAGATATCTTACACATTTAAGATGCCTAGCATCTTCCTGAATGACACCATTAAACTGGAAAGCATGGTCTGGTCCAGCCTATTTCACCTGCAACATTATTGTTATTATCAAGGCTGTTATCAGGCAATTGTTACAGCCAGAATTTAATGGATCAAAATGACCTTTCATTGTCATATTCATTCAGTATAAACTACATATTTGTAGTTAAGTTACATTGTTTCTGTGGAGCTCAATGCCACAGTGTATTTTGAAGTAAAGTAACACAAAAGACAGGAATAAAGTGTGAGCTCAAAAGTGCAAAAACAAGAACTCATAAGAGAACTAAAAATGAATAGCGAATAGATAAAATGTTAAAATGCCATTCAGCAAAATGTGACCGTTTTGCGTATGAGATTGGAAAATGTTGGACAAATTATCATAAAATAAACGTATGGTGTGAGCACAGTGGGAAATGGAAGACTATACACGTAGTCTCAAAGACTGTAAAGTACCAAGAATATTTCAGAAGATTAACCTGGCTGCATGACTCACACTGAATCAATGATATAGTGTTAGTATATCTATGAATGTGCTAGCAAACCATAAGGTCAGTGGTATTACTTTGCATATTCATAGCTACTGTATCACTTAATTTATACTAATGAGTGACAAGAAAACATAGGAAGTCCCCCCATAGTCCTAGTAGTTTTCTTGTAACCACAGTGCAGTACATTTCGAGCCTCTTCACATCTCTCTGTTTCTGTGTCTTGCCGGTCATTGGCCCCCTCATCATGACCAGGTCCATTCAGGGCACTGTCCCAGGACTTTGTGGAACTCTCAGGGGCGGAAACTGCACTATTGTCCCTCTCTATTGTCCTCTGACCACTCTCACTGGTATGCAGAGAGGGAGGGCAGGGCACTGCCTCTGATACATTTAGAAACTTGCATACAAACGCAGGAATTCCTGCAAGGTTCTTTCCACTTTGTTGATTTAGACTGGGAGGAATTTCAGATACAAGTCTCCTCCACAACTCCTCCATGTCCCTCAGATTCTTTTCTTAACCCTAAATTCCACCATTCACACTTGTTTATCCAACAGAGTTTCATTAAATGTGTGGCTTTTCATTTTATTCATATATGAATGTGATTAGATCTTGCGTGCACAGATACAGAACCAGGCCTGATAACTCCTATATTTAAATCTGGTTTTTGTCCTAATTAGAAGGCAATTATTTGTGGCATGCAGTAACCATAATAGCATCAGCTTCTCTCACTGCTGTTTCACTGCAGTGTGAGTATTTACTATGATAGCAGGACTACATTGCACAGAGGAGTGGCTGATGATAAGTGTTGAAGAGAGATAAAGGCTGCAACAACATGAATGAGATATGTGATCAGCAAAATCCTCATGTTCCAGATTGTTTCTCTTCACAAACGGACACATATTTCCGAACGCCAGCCTTGAATTTCAAATGTTATAATGTTATCTCCTCTTTTTGCTGACTGTCCGCCAGGATGAGCGAAGCTACACTCGTGCTCTGTGTGTGTATGTCTGTGTGTGTAGTTTATTTCCACAATGTGCCTCAATCTATACACGTGAGCACACAGAGAAACGCATGCACTTGCAGTGTGCGTACACTGCATCTGTATTGAATGAAACAGTGACTTCATCACACAACCTGAGGACTCCCCTACAGAAAACCATTCCTGCCCTGCATTCGCTCTCTCTCTCTCAAACACACACACCCTATCTCTCTCTCTCTCTCTCTGTCTCTGCCCCAGAAAATGCACACAAATAGGAGAATGGGAAAAAAAGCTATTGTGAGATAGAGAGGATGCATCCCACTGTACTATAAATAACCTAGTCAAACTCTGTGTTGCTAAGGCTGGCTCAGCAGCCACTCTTTCATCAGTCCTTACCCCTTACTCGCTTCTTTCACTGCCTCCCCCTCCATGACACCCTCTCCTCACTTCTTCCCTCCCTTCCTCCTTTCATTGCTTCTTCCCTCTCTCTCTCTCTCTCTCTCTCTCTCTCCTAGTCACAGAGGGAAATGAGTAACTGTGATAGAGAGAGAGACTGTGATGCTGAATGTGTGATTTGCTCCATTCACAACATTTCCTGTCCCCATGTAGAGCTGCAGAATTAAGGAGGAAGAGCGAGTGAAGTGTCAATGAGAATCCTCATTGGCTAAAATCAGGGCAGTAGCTTTTCTTTCTGAGAGTGGCAAATATGGAGGATGGGAAAGGGAAGTGTCATCTTTAGTGGTTGTTAAGAGATATTGTTGTTGAGAGAGGCCACACAAAGCAGGAATCCTGAATGCTGTTTAGTCTTTTTCAACTAAATGTGATGACCAACGTGCCTGCAAATCAGTCACTCCACTTTTCTTTTCTTTTTTTAAATTGGTGCAGGGTGGAATCAGTTGACTTGACTCTGGTGTGTTCAGATATCTATTCATAAACTTGAGCAAAGCAAGATAAACCATTTGTTTTTTACAGGACTTAGCACCATCTGCTGGTAAAAATAAAACAAACTAGTACTCTGATATTGCAAGGCTGACATTTTCTCTTTCTTTCACGCTACAGCAGAATGAGACGAAAGAGGAGGAGGCGAGAGGGACAAAAGACCTGTCAGAGGAAGAGGTGCGGACCAGGATAAAAGCGTATAACGCTCAAGTCACTGAAAATGGCATGAAACTGGTGAGTTTTGAGAACTTTTTGGAGCTGGTGAACGTACTGTATAATGTCAGACCAACAATGAAAGTGGACTTTTAGAACTTCCTTGCTTTCTTACTTTAGACAATAAGAACAGGAAGTTCAGCTTGGACAAAGCAATCATACAAAAGTTAGACCAAAAGTAAACAAAAGTAGGATATTGATTTGAAAGAGAAAAGAATAACATGGCGTAAGGTGAATTCAAGTGATTTAACTGTGAAATAACCATTAAAGATGCATGATTTCATGGCATAAAGTAACTGTTCTACAATAGAGAGGAAAATAGATTTTTATATTTGTTGTTTTTTGTTGCTAATTATATATATATGTTTTGCTAATTATAGATATATGTTGTAATTATTATATATGTAATAACTTGGGCACTGGCAAAGGAGAAAGAAATTAAAAAACAAAAACAGTTTCCATGTTGTTGTGACTTTAAAGAAATAGAAATATTCTAGGAAATATACTTTTTCATTACTTCTTACTGTAGATGAGAAGATCGATAGCATTAGAAAGTGAATAAGTTTATTTCCTAAAATACAAATGATTTCTTTAGAGAACCACATACAATACTTCTCTCCATCCCTGCTATAGTGCACACAAACACTAAAATGTGCCTCCACTCTCTTACTGTGTCCTTATATCTCTCTCTTTTCCAGGCTTCGGACGGATCCTACACAGGTTTCATTAAGGTCCACCTGAGGCTCAGTCGGCCAGTCACAGTCCCCGCTGTGGATTTGTCGGGCTCAGAGGGCGGTCACAATCGAGCACCGTCAGAGGATCAGGAGGGGACGGACTGCGAGCAGAGTGAAAATAGAACATCCTTCTACATACCACGCGAATGTGTGAAGCAACTCCACATCAGCTCTCTGACCACCACCAGAGAGGTCATCCAGGGCTTGCTGACGAAGTTCATGGTGTTGGACAATCCCCGCAAGTTTGCGTTGTACAGGCAGACACACCGCGACGGGCAGGGTGAGGAAATGACACCCGGTCACCAGCTCATCTTCAGAATTCAAGTAGACAGCATTGAATAATCTGTTTTTCTTTTCGTGTGCAGATCTGTTCCAGAAGCTTCCTCTGCCTGAGCGTCCTCTTCTTCTGAGGTTAATTGCCGGGCCTGACCCACAACAACTCAGCTTTGTCCTCAAGGAAAACGAGACTGGAGAGGTGGAGGTGAGAAACATACGCAAACACACATATACACACACTTATGATTTGCAGGAAGATACTGTGTATCTGTAGAAGGCAATTGACTGTTTTGGGAAACATTTATAAATTAATAATCTGCAATAGCCTATTAATCTGTTCCTCTCGTTTTCTCTCTTCCTGTAACAGTGGCATGCATTCTCTGTCCCTGAGCTACAAAACTTCCTGGTAATCCTGGAGAAAGAGGAGGCGGAGCGCGTGCGGGCAGTGGAGCAAAAATATGCTATGTACCGACAGAAACTACAGCAGGCCCTACAACAACATGACCCCTGACCCCTCACCTGTTACCTTATGACCTCAACCCAGGGAGAGACTGACCCTCCGAACACTGACCCCTCCAGACCCCATGATCTATTCAGAGACTGGAGCCGGAGCTGAACTTGTCTCCACCCTCCACATATACACACAAACACACTGTACATCCACACACAGATGCATACCCTTTCTCAGGACACAAACAAGACCCCACTCCCACCCCAACCCCACCCCACCATCCATACGTCCACTCCCTGAGGAGAGAATCAGGGGTTGAAAGCGGCGTGAAAGGCTACAGGGTGTGTGGTCCGCTGGCTGATTGGACAAGTAGCGTTTTCATTGCCAAGGACACACACAGAAAGATCTGAAACTCCAACTTGAGATCTCATTTGGGACTGATGTGAATCAATGGTGTTTTTAAAGATTCCGTCTTCTTCTGCTACTGCTGCTGCTGCTACTGCAAGTGTTACTTATGCATGAGTCTCTTTCAGCTCATCCCCCTGCACATAGAGTTAGAATAGAAACAGAAGGCATGATTACTTTTTTCTGCATCTCTTTGGGATGGAAGGACAATCATACTGTGTGTTTCTTTTTCTTTTTTTTCCCCCTTGGACTTGATGTATAGGGTTATCACCAGATGTTTTATTTTTGTTGCTGGAATATAACGCGTGTGAATTAGTGAGAGAGGGGTCTAGGGACAGGGCCGAAGCACTGGCTATCGGTGCATCTCCTGAAGCAAGGGCAGGAAGCAGAAGGCTGGGTTTGTTTTAAGTGCTTAGAACAAGAAGGAGTGGAAGGACAAGAAAGCAAGAAAGTGAGATCCATTCTCTGATTTTTCTCAGGGAGCATGTGATGAGCAAAGAAAGAACTTAAAGGAGGAAAGAAAACCCTCTTCCACCTTTCCCACCCTATTTTAGAACACTTTTATCTGTTCTTATTTGCCCATTTAAATGCCAAATGATAGACTTGTGTGATGATGCTGTCAGGCAACTCACTCGACAGAGAGAGCTTCAATCCGACCCAGTTACCACCTCTCTCCTTGCTCCTCCAAACAAACACACAATCCTAACCTCTTCTCAGATGATAACTGTGATTTCATTCCCATTTTCCCACCTTAAATCGCAATCTAACCAACTGTGCATGAACTCTACATGCAAATAAAGCCTATTGAGGGAAGCAATTCACATACCTTTTACAGATTTTTTTCACTTTACACACACTGCTATGGTATATGGGTTGCATTTGAATGTGAGAGGGCTTTCTTTTTGTTTTGTTTTTTACACCAAAGCTTTAAGAGGGACAGATCTGTTTTTAGACTATTTTAAAGGGAAAAGAGACATTTGGAAGTTTAAATTGAAGGTGGTGTATGTAAAAATTAAACCAGCTTCTGTTTTGCACATATTGATGCAGGTCACACTGAATGGCCCACAACTCTGGGGCTGGGCATGCATTTCTGTTTTTGTTTTCTTTTATCTCCCCACCTTCCACCCAAAAAAAGAAGAAACAGAAAATATATAAAATTCATGATAATCGCTATGATGTACCAATGATGTGTTTGCAATGCATATGTATTATGTAGACACTGGAAAAAGAGTGACAAGGTTTAACTTTGTTGTTATTACAAATATTAATATTCTTTTGGTATCATTCCTACTGGTTGGTGTGTGTGTGTGTGTGTGTGTGTGTGTGTGTGTGTGTGTGTGTGTGTGTGTGTGTGTGTGTGTGTGTGTGTGTGTGTCTGTGTGTGTGTGTCTGTGCACACGCTCTTCTAGGGCAGTGAGGAAAATGTGAATAGTGTTTTATAGTAAGAGTCTGTGTGTAATCAGTGCTCCCTGATTGGGCCTCACTTATCAAGTATCAAATACACTGAGTGCACATTTAATATAACACATTACAACTGCAAATGAGGTTGTGTTGGAAACAGTATTTGGCATGCATATATCATAAAACGAATGCATTTAATCATTTAAAAAAAACTTTCACACATCCTTACATTTCTTCATTTATTCCATGTACATACTGATAAATGAGGCCTATTGTCCATAAGCACATGCTTCTCAGTAAACCCAAACCTGTTCATTTTCTAACATCACCACCCAAAGCCCAAGCTGTTCCTGCTGGCAGTGCCTTTTGTTTCGCGTGCCCCCGTGTATCTATGTAAGGTGTGTTTCAACACACAGGTGCCTGAGTGTACGTATGGGTGTTTTTGCATGCGTTTCTTGGGTGGTGTTGTATCTTTTCTTCTGTCCCCTATTCTTATCATTCATATGTCTCTGCTCCAGCAAACCCTCTGTGCGTGAGTGTGTATGCGTGCGTGCGTGCGTGTGTGCGTGTTATTTATTTCATGGTTCACACCATCCACATGATATTATGTGAAGGATGTTGAGACTTAATGCTTTTTTTGCAATTTATTTTGTTTTATTTGAAGAGGTGTGTATAAATATACCAGTAGAACTGTACAGAACTTCAAAATGAAATAAAAAGGTCGTCCCTTTATTGAAAACATCTTTATTTTCTCATGTGTTCAGGTACATGGTGTGTTGTCTTTAAAAATGAATAAATGAGAATTAAATAATATCATTAGCTTTTATTACAGTTACAATGTGCATGTCATCATGATATTGAAGACAGTAAAATCAGGATTTTAGTGCTGGTTGAATCAGATTTATTTATTTGTTTGCTTTGCTTAAGAGAGACAGATCTGCACCACTGTTTGGGTGTTGTCCAAACATGACCTAAGTAGGAAGTGCCGAGTCTCACGTCTCCTTTTCTACACCAACTTGTATTGCTTTCAACTCACCAGCAGGTGGCAATACTTCATCTGAACTGTAAGTGCAATAGTCACCATGCAGATGGTAAGACATGCGTGTTAATACTCAAATAGAGGTGGTTGTGATTTTGTTCTCATATGCTCTGATATACTACACATGATAAGGCATTTAGGTTTTGCTGTGACACTCCCAGTTTCGCAATTCTTATCCTGATATCACTGTTTTTTAGTCTGATTCTGTTTTCAAAGGGCATTCAAAATAAGGTGTTAGACCAATAAACCCACAGGTGTCAGTGTCTGTCACAGACTCTCAGACCAAATACAGCTACAACCCCCAACCTCCACAAGGACCTATAGGTAGCTTTGCACCTGGTCCTGTTTCATGCTGTGGTTGTAAATTTACTGGTTGTGATTAGAATTCACACACTTATACCTTGAACTCTACTTTGAAAGGAAAATGCAATAAGCAGATCAATTTTTAGGCATTGTCACCCTACTCTCTTTATGCAGCACCATCTAAGAATAATCTGCATGGCCGAGCTGGCCTTAAGGGCTGGCTGCTGCCCAGAGGACCACCTAAAACTGTGTCAGTATGCTTATTTATGGCAGCAAATATAGACAGGCCCCTCTTCTCACCTCTGAGAAAGAGCTAAGATTAGCATCACCCTCTGCCCAGCATGTATCACTGTCTGAATTTAGCCTGTTCCCCTGCTCATGCCTGCCTGGTCTCACTTCGTCTGTCCTCTGCCCTGCCCCTAACTATATCTAGACCTGTATAGATCGGCATATCCTCTCCAGTTTCAATCTACGGTTCAGCTTTCCTCACAGGGTATGCAAAGCAAATGACCAACAGCACTTTGAGGGCCTGAGGAGAGGTCTTCCCAGCCCTAGGGCTGATGTTTTCATCATCAGTTAATCTGCAGATTATTTTCTTGATTAATTGACTCTTTGTCCAGTTTATAAAAATATTAACAACTTGATTCATTAGTCAGGTCTCATTAATTGCTTACAACTGATAAGTAAACGTATTAACCATATAAAACTGAACATTATAAGGTTGGCTGTTGCATTAGACTGCATTAGTGTTTTTTGTTGTATGCACTTGTATGCACCTAACAAAATGCCAACTGAGTGTGTGTATATATATATATATACATAATATATATATATATATATATATTTATACATAATTCTTGCTTTATAGTACAGTCGGTACGGTGTATTATTGCACCTTGAGTACATCCATATTAGCTCCTCTGCAGTGCTCCTGTTGGCCGCTGCGGGGCGCCCTTCTGCTTGTTGTCTCGACGCTAAGCGCCGCCCTGCGCCCTCCCTACTCTGTGTGCCTGCTGACTCCAGGCTTAGTGAAGACGCCCTTAGCAACAACACACAGCTGAGTCGAATAAGATACTCCGACGGCAGAAAAGAAGGATTAAACACTGCCACTTTATTGCACTGACTACAGGTGAAGCTTTCCTGCGAGGGGATGCGCCGGTTGTTTCTGCAGTTAACATGGGGCATCAGTCTAGCTAGCGAGCTAGCCTATTTTGGCTAGCCATCCCCGAAGACGAGCGAAGCAGCCCCAAGCTGTCCCGAAGGAGGACACGATCCTGAGGGTTCATCGAGTGGTAGCATCACTATTTGCTAGCTACAAAGTCAGCTAACCGGGAATAAGCACGGGAATGGTGCTCTGGATCGACTCACTGCACCGACAGAGAAAGGCGAGGGGCACCCGGGTCAGACCACCAAGCTGTAATATTTGGACTCAGACTATTTTTAACAGAGGGAGCGGCTCTCGGGCGGACGAGTGTTTTTGTGGCTGTGCAAGCTAGCTGGCTAGCTAGCCGAGGGAAACGACCCCCACCGCCTGCTCAGGTTTTTCGAACGGCTTCCAAGGCTCATGTCAGCCAGGGCGAGTGTGAGAGTAGCACACTGAATTCACAACTCGGTGGTTTTAATAAAACAAGGATAAATTACACACGAAGCCAAGAAAAACCTAGGTAACCCCAAGGAGAAAATAACTTGAGTTAGTTGAATCGAAACCGCAGCTCAAAGGTACTGGGACTCCACTCATTAGCAAACACGGCAAAGTTGTAAATGAGGTTAGCTAAGTTTGCTACGTGACTCTAGTTTGAACCTTTGTTTTGCACTTTTTTGTTCGGGATTTTTTCCACTTCGGATGCTGGCATCACATATTAATTGCAATCATGATGATAATAAGCAGAAAACCAGAGGGCCCAATAGCAACAGGTAACCACAACAAAGAGTTGCATTCTTTGTCAGAAGCTTTTGTTTTCTTGTTTTCCTTCGTTGTCAAAGTATTTTTGCCTTGTTTTTGTTTAATGCAGACTTGTTTTAACTGTACAAAAATGAGTAAGTGTTTTAAGTGTCATGTTGTGGCATTAGTTTCATCCTCAAGCAGCTCTTGGCATTTACAGAAATACTTTGTGCCTAAAATGTCTGATTAACAAAATTTTCTCTTGGCTCCCCTGGCGTAAATCATTCAGAGGACGGAGAACAGACAGATGTAGCTGATGTCACACTGCCATGGGCATTTCACAAGACGCGGGTTGTAAACATGTTGTCTTTTGCTTTGCGACTCCTTATCAATCACGAGACATGTGCCTGTGAATGTTTTTGGAAGATTTGATAAGCTCCATGTCTGTCAGCTACTTCTTTTACAACTGTTATGGAATTTGCACCATGACTGCCATCGTTGTTAAGGTTTTATTAGTACATTGGCACTGACTTCAGTTTTGTTTGTCTGTGTGTCCTGTGTTTTGGGGCGCGAGTAATTTTTAAATTTTTGTTACATTGCTCTCAAGCCTCAGTCATAGGTACCCTATGCTATATAATGTACATATTGTCTGTAAGGAGATACCAGGAAGAGGAGGACAAAAAGCCCCACTACACTCCCACTGACACGTTTTATGACACATGATTAGCTGTCTGTCTGTTTGCTTGAACCTTGTTCTCTACCCTTTGCTGTACAGAGGCGGATTTTCACAGTGCGGAGAGCTCAGCGCCAGCTGCACTTAGTAGGCTGGATGTTTGGTTACATAGAAGTTTGGACTCTTTAAAAAAAAAAAAAAAAAAAAAAAAAAAAAAGTCGCCCGAAAAAGTTTGCCTGGACGACAAAGTCAGATGCTGTACAGAGAGTGCTGAGCCCCCACTGAGTGATTAGGAGTTTGCAGAGGGCTAATGGGGTCTGTGCTTGCCTAATATTGTGTGTGTGTATGTAGAGCCCTAATGCCTCTGTTTGCTGTGCTGTGCAGGTCTAATGCGTCTGTTTCCAGGCAGCAGGTCTAATCTGTCCCGGAGCTGGTCTGTTGACGAGCCAGCGCAAGGGACATGGGCTCTGACGCACCTGCACATGGCTACAACACTCTCAGGGGCTGGTTAGAGAGAACACCAACCCTGCCACAGTTTTGGGCTTTTGCTTATGAGTTAACCCAACACAATAACTGTAAATGGCTTACAGCCTCATTTCAAGCTATAAGTCATTATTCTGGCAGCTTTCACGGGCAACTTGTTATTACATACATTACGTACATACATTAAATGACTGTTGAGGTGAACAGCAGTCTGATGGGGGGGGGTTGCCATTTGAGTAACTGGCTTCCTCCTACAGTCCCAAATGCTCCTCTCATTCATCTACTCTTGTCTGTATCTTGTCACATTAGGTGTTTGGCTAGGTGCCACAGAGGTGAACACGCATACACAGCACTATTGAATGACAGGCACCCGCATCCTTCCATATGAGCTCTATTTCTGAGCACACCTGGTGTGTGCACTACATGACTCGGCCTGAATGGACAGATGGGCAGACGGAAAGATGCTGTCGTCACAGTGGCATCTGTTACCCCCATTAGGCCAATAATACCACTTGCAGCGCTAGCGATCTGAGACCCTAAGCCCTACCTAAGCTGGTCAGGTCGGAGCCCTGGCCTTGGATACAATGTATTGGACACAATAGATTCAATGGTGTATCTGCTAATAATGGCCTTTTCACAGTAAATGTGGGTTAGGATGTTGTGGCAGACAATATGCATCCCCACTGGTCTGCAGTGGGCTGTCCTGCTGAGGCTCACTCTAGGGATTTGTTGGGCCATACCAAATCTTTTGTTTGCATCTCAAGGTAGTTATTGGAACTGGTAGGTCGATTGATGAAATAATCAATGAGACTTTGCCTGGTTTGAACAAACAGGGGATTTTCTGCCTCTGAGGAGTAAGATTAGATTGCTTTTATCCCTGAGTGTGTCTTGTGTTGCAGATTTGACAATTCCACACTATCACACTGATTCATTTGTTCATCTTTGTCCCCTCAGCACGCCACGGTGACGGCCTCTATGACTCGTACATGAGGACAGACCACATCCTTAAGGAGGAGGCAGATACAAACAGTCCGTCTGGGCTGCCCCCAATGCCCAAACACACAGTAAGTATACACAAAAACACAAACATACACACAAAGCCAGCAAAGCCCTATTTCCTGTGCCGAAGCACACTCTGTCTCCAGACATCCTGTTCCTCAGAGAGATATTCCCCACTCAGCCCTCTTCCTGTTCATCCCATTTGCATTCCTCCTCCTCTCCTCAGTCTTGCTTTGCTGCATCAATAGCTTATCTCTTGTCTTATCTTCTTTCTCTAACCTGTGTAATTCAGTCAAGTTTTATACCATTCAGTGAGAATAATGTGATCATGTGAGTAATATTGATAGACTGCCTGGGGGGAATACAAGAATGTGTGTTGCAACGGGCAGTTCTCCATGACTGTATCACATTAGCTGAAGTGAAGTAGCCATTTTGTGTCAAGCTTACGTAAATGCAGAGATCAAACAGCAATTTGTGCCTGTGAGCATTTGTTATTTGAACATGCAAATCATTTAATAACAATGCATTTTACAGTTCGCAGGCTGTTAATTCACCAATGTACAATATGTAACTGTATGGTCTCCAGTTGCTTCATACATGATCATTGTCATCTGGTCAGACAAATAACAGAAGAACCAGCCATAAACCATTTTTGATGTGCAGATATAATACATGCTTTGATAAAATGCAGTTTATATTAGTCAATGGGTGCATAGATATAGTTGCTGCTTTTAAAGTTTCATAACTTTGATTACCTGTTTGGACTGTTGGTCAGACAAGGACATGCCTTTGAGATCTGGTAACAATTTATGGTGGGCATTTGTCTATTTCAACATGTTTAACATTAATAGATCGATTAGTGTTTTCTTTTCTTCCAATACTGAAAATAGATGATAGTTACAGCTCTAGTGGGGGATCTCCCTGCTATGTTAGCCTTTCTTGAAAGCCCCTTTGGCAGAAAATGGACAAACACAGACAATGATACACCATGGCCTCTCACACCAGCAGAGGAAAAAAAGGCTGGTTTGATATATTGTAAAGATTTATTGGGCTTGAAAATGTGACCCACAAACAAAATCGCCAATCAACATTCTCCCCCTCCTCCCCTTCTTCTGTCTCTTGTAATTCTCTATCACTGGGCTTGTACAGAGGTTAGGCCTAGTTTTCTATTCTAGTCCTGTCCTTCTTCCTTTGTATTTTCTGTCACGCTCACAGAGGTAATATCCTCTGTTGAATGTGACTGACAGTAACTCGCCCCAGTTCACCATGTACAGAGCTCAGAGAGTTGCCTCGTGCTCTATTAGAGTAATAAAGTGATTTCATCCCTGTTCTCTGTAAGATGAAGGGACAAACTAATAAAATATATTGTAGTAGCACTTCCTGGTCCAGCTCAACACTGCAACTGATATCACCCTAGATCATTTTATGTCTGTTACCCAATGTCTGTCTCTGCATGAGCATGATTTGCTGATGTGTGACAAAAGTCTGCATGTCTCCTGTGTGTGTGTGTGCTTGAGAGACAGGGAAAAGCATACTTAGGTTCTCTCTGACAGCAAAGAGATTAGCTCTTCTCCATCTGTTGCACCATGCAGATTTGCACACAGAGGATTCTCCACCTCCAATGTTAAAGAAGATTTACACACTCTTGTTTTTATCCCCATCATTAGCCACTTTTAAAAATGTTTTCTTTTCTGATAGCGCCCCCTGCATGGTCAATCAATAATCCAGCACAGTTGGTGCTCCACATGTAGAAAACTTTGATTTTTTTTTTTATGCCAGCGTTTGTGTGTGGGTGAAGGGGCTCAATCAATGACATTCACTGTGTTTGTAGCACAGCCTTGGGACAACAGCTGCATGCAACCCTGGGTCAGCAGCAGGGCTGTTGTAATAAGTTTAGACTATATAGTTACATGTATGGAAACCCATCCTGCATTCCACCTCTATTTTAGGACTCAAACTTACAACACAAACACAACCCAAGCTGAGTCCTCTCTCAGTAGAACGTGTCAACACCTACTTTTAATGTATGTTTCCATGTTGTGTTGTCTTTATCGGCTGACATGGGTTCAGCCATAGACCTGCCCAGCTGTGTGTACAAGCTTAAAGTCAGGAGCTCCACAGGACAAAAACATTAAGCCCCTCCCTCAGATGGGTGAAACCACTCTGCCATTAAAATAAAAGTGTTCATGTGAAAGCGAGACAGTCAGAAAGACTGAGTTAATATGCCTCTCCAGTGTGTCTGCATATAGGAAGGCCATGCTGAGTTTATGTCAGCGTGTCTTATTAACAGCCACACTGCTTCTACAGTTTAAGAGTATAATCTAACTTTAATGACTGTCATTTCCCTTGTGCTCCATAATCTTGTGGAAGGTTCTTTCCGCTGTGCGAGAGAGAAAAGAGGGAGAGACAGAGTGAGGAGGAATGAATTCCTGGGGTTGCTGAAACGAAGCTGTTTACTGGCAGGCGAGAGCAAGAGTCTAGAGCTTTCCATAAACTCTTCTAACCTTTCAGGTCCTCTTAAGCAAAGGTCGGTCAGTCACTTTTAAAGTTTATGGGCAAATATGTTCAAAATTTGTGCTAATTTATAACAACTGAGTGGTAGGTTTTAGTAACAATGGCTAGCCACCATTTGCAGTCATATTGAACCCCAATCAAACTATTCAAATTCTTTCAAGAAGTTAAATGCTGGACTTCACGAAGTAAAGAATTTTTGCAATGCTCAGCCAAAGATTACATATACCTTTTACCAAATTGTTAGCAACTAGCAAACAAACAAGTAGGCAGGGGCATAGGTTGTTTTGCATGTGTATTGGTTGGAGGTGGGCCTGTTGTTCTCTTGAATTTCCTGTTGTGCTGGTTCATCCACTGCTAGCTGCATCCCTGCTAGGGGCTTACTGCCCATGACTTTGAAGCTAGCAGTTAATATTTCATCCTGTATGTAGCAAAACAAAAGCCTGTATTAGATCTCCTAGCCAGTTTTGCATTTTAACTTTGTTTGTTTGTCTGTGATATCTTTTCTCTGGCCATATTTAAATCACTTCTACTGAAGTACCGTTTAGTGTGTGGTGGTGATATGTAAATAAATAGATCCAGAGGAAGCCACTGCCCCCCCCCCCCCACACACACACTTTAGCTTGTAAAATGAGCATGAAAATTGCAATTACTCCATTTTCTGTTTTATTATATATATGAAATATTGATATGATTCCATCCAACAAAGGATTGTATTGTGCATGATTGTGTTCAGCGACCTTTCACTTGAGTTCTCACAGACTTGAAGAAGGCCCCGTTTTACACAATGTAGCACTAGTTTGTAGTTAGACACATACTCGGAGAGAGATCCTCTCCTAACTCTACCCTAACCCTAATATATAATATTAATATATTCAACACAATAATCCATGTCTTCTACACAATAAAGTACAACATCTACTCCCTGTTCAAAGACCAAATACACTACATTGGAGTGTTTACCAAGTGGATTTTCTAATGCCTTTCTTTTTGTCCATTGCCTGTTTTTCTCTCGTCTTTATAGGTTGTCAGTAACAAGGCTGTAATGAGGGATCAGGTAACTGTGCGAGGTGGCCAGCTGAAGGTTAAGTACCTGTATGAAGACGCCACCAACAATCGAAAGATCAATGCCATAACTACAGCAACCACTCAGAACAGTGGGACCACTGGTCATACGCCCAGTAAACCTGCCCCAGTCTCCAGCCTGTCCAAGGAGCACAGTGTAGAAAGGTGAGAAAGATGCACACACAAAGACACCTTCAGATCTTAAAGATACCTCTCAAAGCATGCTTAGATGCACCACTAACACCGCTTGCTCGTTTGCCACAGCACTGAATCCAGTAAGGGCTCCTCCACTGAATCCTCTGGCACACATGGAGTTGGGAGTGGAGGGAACAGTGGGAAGCTGTGTGGCCCACTCACTCCTGACCAGGCTCTGAGACTGTACCGATCTCAACTGACCACCCTGGAGCAGACAGAGATCCACTCCTACCCAGATATCTACTTTGTGGGACCCAATGCCAAGAAGAGGCCTGCCGTTGCTGGAGGCAACAACAACTGTGGCTATGATGATGAGCAGGGCGGTTACATTCACGTGCCCCATGACCACCTGGCTTACCGCTATGAGTTTCTCAAGGTCAGACACATTTATATTTTGATACTGTGAAGTGTTTAAAGACTATTACAATTACACCCGAGTGCCTGTAAAGCTAATAATGTTTGATTTTTTTTTAGCTCACCCCAAATTTTTATCTCCCTCTTTTTTGGCTTTTCAGATTATCGGTAAGGGTAGCTTTGGCCAGGTGGCAAAGGTATACGACCACAAACTGCAGCAACACCTGGCTCTGAAAATGGTGCGTAATGAGAAGCGTTTCCACCGGCAGGCGCAGGAGGAGATCCGCATCCTGGAGCACTTGCGCAAACAGGATCGTAACGGCACCATGAATGTTGTGCACATGCTTGAAAACTTCACGTTCCGCAACCACATCTGCATGACCTTTGAGCTGTTGAGCATGAACCTATATGAGCTTATCAAGCGCAACAAGTTCCAGGGCTTCAGCCTGCCACTGGTCAGGAAGTTTGCACACTCCATCCTGCAGTGCCTTGAGGCCCTGAGCAGACACAGAATCATCCACTGTGACCTCAAGCCAGAAAACATCCTGCTCAAACAGCAGGGACGTAGCGGCATCAAGGTAAGACACCTGGCACATTCATGAATGTCTTGTGAAACTGTGCATGTGTACATCTAATGTTGATGTTCACTCATACTGATCTCTCTATTCCTGTGTGTACCAGGTGATTGACTTTGGCTCCAGCTGTTTTGAACACCAGCGAGTGTACACCTACATCCAGTCCCGTTTCTATCGGGCTCCAGAGGTGATTCTTGGTTCACGTTATGGCCTTCCTATTGATATGTGGAGCTTCGGCTGCATACTGGCAGAGCTGCTGACTGGCTACCCCCTGTTCCCCGGCGAGGATGAGGGTGACCAGCTGGCCTGTGTCATGGAGCTGCTGGGCATGCCTCCTCAGAAGGTTCTGGAGCAGGCCAAAAGAGCAAAGAACTTCATCAACTCCAAAGGCCACCCTCGCTACTGCGGAGCCAACACCCTCCCCACAGGGGCCACTGTGCTGACGGGGTCTCGCTCCCGCCGTGGCAAGATGAGAGGCCCTCCTGGTAGCAAGGAGTGGAGTGCTGCCCTCAAGGGCTGCGAGGACCCCACCTTTACTGACTTCATAAAGAAGTGTTTGGACTGGGACCCCTCATCTCGTCTCACCCCTAGCCAGGCCCTCAGGCACCCTTGGCTGTATCGCAGGCTGCCCAAGCCCCTACCAGGGACCGAGAAGAGTCAAGGGGCCACAGTAAAACGACTCCCCGAGCACCACAGCACCTCCTTCCCCTCTATCCTGGCCAAAGGGGGGCCTGGCTTAGGCACTACAGCTGCCAACAACAAACTGAGGAGCAACATGATGGTAGATTCAGGGGAGGCCATACCTCTTCGCACGGTCCTTCCCAAACTTGTCTCTTAGGGGGAGGCAAAGAGAGAGAGAGAGAGTCCTCTTATCTCCTCTCTCCCTCCACTCCCTCCTCCTCTGCACTTCTCAGGAGGAGTCAGAGTGTAGGGGAAAGAGGAGCCTAGGTTTTAAAACTTGTTTGGCTGTTCTTTTATTTGTTTTTTACTGAGAGGTGTCGACACCCCAGTTCCTGGTTTTTAATATTAGCTGAATACAGACAGAGAGAGACAATAAAAGAAACACTCTGGAAAAAAAAGTTTTTATACAGAGGATTTCCTTGAGCGGCTGTGGAGTTTCTGTATACAGCCAACTGATAAGGTTTGATTTAGATAATGCTTTTTAAAATCTTCCTTGTGTGAGTGGACAGCTTCATAAATGAGCAAATGTTTTTAATCTGCGTGTGTTGTCACGTGAGTGTTGTGTTTTAGTAAAAAACACTCAAGCACACTGTCACTTGCCTCACTTCACACTCTTAACACTCATAGGACGCCACCCTTTCTGGGGAATCGTTTATGTGAGTGACACTTGAAAAGGGCTACAGAGATCACTCTTATCAGGTTAGAGTTAGCAAACAAAGATTTATTCAGCCAACATCAGTTAAGAGAAAAAAAAGAATCATGCTCTAGTGTTTAGGCCCTGACACACTGACAAAGTTATCCCTCATGTATTTATATAACATAAATGCCTTCACACAGGTAATGGGGGGATCGGCATTATGTAGTGAATAATTATGAAAACATTTTTTTAGCAATAAGTCTTCACTTCCTCATGTTTCTAATTTTGCTCTTTTTCTACCTTTCCTGAACCCTGGTGCTTGCATGTCAGCTCAATATGTGACGTTAGTATGTGTGTGTGCTTTAGCTTTGTGGTGCTACTGTGGGAGACATTGAGAGGGCCTGGGACAACCTATTTACAGCCCCCTCCTCCCCCCAACTCCCCCGTTTGAGTGGAAAGGGGTGGGGGGGTGGGCACAGTAGTTCCACTCGAACTCTGTCACAGAGGTGTCACCGTCACAGTTGGTACTTCACAAACTGGTTTGTGTGAGACTGTTGCGTGAGGCAGAGCGATGGAGAGCTGCAAGTCATTGCACATACACACCTGTGGGGTGATTGACAGGAAAGTTGCATTGGAAAGTTAAAGTTTGTATGAATGTCACTTGCCCATGCCCCTAACTGGCTGCTGTGATTGTTGGCAGTGGTGCATTAATCCTAATGGAAGAATGGTGCAGGGCGAGAAGGATCATGGGGTAATATGAAGGGCAGTATGTTTAATATGAGCCAAGATTTTTTTTTTTTTTTTTTTTTCTGGGGGAGGTGTGGATGAGTTGACAGGACGGGCCAGTGATAAAGGCGGGGTTTTATGGTACTGCAGAAAGAAGTGTTTCTCAGGGAGACATACTTGATACATCCCTTAATCTTATATTAACTGTGTTCCACTTACAGTCCTCTGTCCCGACTATAGATGAACATGCATGCAGTTCTGTCCACTGAGAGCGAAATAATGCAGACACGAGTGAGTCTGCAAAGGGGGTCTGCATGCTCCACAATCTGACCTAGATTCTCACTCCTCCCCCACCACCTCTTTCTCTCTCGGTTTTCCCACTCTGTCTCATGTGAGGACAGGGAACCTCTTAAACTTACACATATATAGTGAATTATGGTGCTGTCCAAAACGCGCGCACACAGACACACAGACACGCACACACAGACACGCCCGGTGCATGTTGGTATGGACCACACCGCTCAAAGACTTCTTTCTCTTGTCCCGTGTTTTCTCAGTGAAACTGTCAGGGATTTCTACTCTGTCTCCATTTTTTATAGAAGTGGTTTCTATTGCTATTCACTCCAGAATATCAGAGGATGTAAAAAGCAAAAAGTGGAAAAAGAGAAAATTGTATACTGTCATGTTGTTCTAGTGGTGTGCGTTAGTAGGAGGGTGTTTGGTGTTCCAGCATGAAATGAAATCACAACCTGTTATCAGACTGAGTGACTATGAGAAGAGAAACTGTACAGTAACCAAATGAAGTTGTGATAGTTTCTTTTTCTAAAGAAAATAAAAATGATTATTAACTGAAATGTGCTGCTGTCGGGTGATTTCTGGTTTGGCTAGCTTACATTGTAAAAGCAGAAATTTATCTATTTAACAGGACGGATTGAGGCAAAGTTTCCAAGACCTGCAAAATCCAGTAAGTACTGTCCAGCGAGAGCCAGATAAGAACCCTTGCCCATGAATCCTAAAGATTTTTTTTTTTTTTAATCTGATTTTGTCTTCATTTCTGGGGAAAGCTCTGTTCTCTGGAAAGATTTGCAGAGATAGTGAGACAATAGATGAAAAGGAATGTAAATTCTCATTTGTCACCTAACCTGAAGCTCTTGTAACCAGTGGTAACCAGTGTTTGCCAGTTGATACCTTGGGTCTGTGTTATGAAACAAAAGTGTATCTCCGGACGGCCCAGCGGTTCAGTCGCTGTAGTCACTCACTATAAAGTGAACAGGATTTCAGTCAGTGATAAGGTTACAGATTCGGTGAACACTGGGACACTGGTGAGTCAGTGGCCTGTGACACCAGCTTCAAGGCAGAGTGTGATACTGACACTGCCTTGTTATTATGCCCTTCCATGATAGTCATGGAAAAACACAGAACAGGCTCAACAAAGCGTGTAACATGCGTTTGTAAAGATTTTCAGCTATTTAGTCATAAGATATTATCTAAGAGTATTACGTCAATGGCTTCAGTTGACTCTTCCTTACATGGCGCTTAATGATTAGTTAGGACAGGATATGTTACTACAGTGATGCTTTTGTTCTGTAGTTTTTACAAAGGTGCCAGAGCAGCTACAGCCAGTACATTTAATGATGGGTATAGGTTTGTTTATGACAGTATTTGGTATTATTGAGTTATAGCTGCAGCTGCGACTGCCCTGCTGTGATATATGAAACAGGTCTGGGTGAGTAGTGATGCCACTTCCAGTTCAGGTCCTCAGTGTTGTAACTCTAGGAAATTTCTGACATCCATTGTGACAGTTCTGCCACTGGTTGATACCCTGTGCAGTTCGTTAACTCTTTAACTCAGCCTGACGTCCACATTCACATATTTTAAGGTGGTTGCTTGCAGTTGAGTTAGTCTAGTGTCCTACCACGGGCCATATTTATCTTGTTTTCACCAAAATTGTTTTTAGTATCTATCTGTTAAAAGTACTTTGCACCTCCTCATTATGTGCCTGATGTACCAAACTATCCGCCTTGTGTCCCATCTGGATGGATCACAGAACAGATGCACAGCACTACCAGAAATACTCCTGTGAAGAAGAAAGTGGGAAAAGAGGATGACTATCTGGTAATAATGACGATAGGCCGATCATCTCATGTAACACTGATGATTCATGGATGTTTACACTTGCAGACTGGTCTTGTGGGGGAAGGAAAAAAAAAAGTCAGGTATATAAGCAACAGGAGGAGGAGGAGGAGGAACCGGTTGAGCAACATCACCTACTGAATAATATGAGAGAGAGGTGGTGCGTGGTGAGTGGTGGTTGGGCATGTGTATAGGAAGTTGACACAGGTGTTTAATGCCAGCTGATTTTGAAAGTAGGACACTCCATGGCAAAATGACGTAGGTATCGTTATTTCCCATTAGCCTGGGCGAGGCTCAGAGTTTCCTTCAACAGCAAGTCAGAGCACCGTCATTATCCTGTTAATTCCAATGACTATGAGATCGGGTAAAACACAGAAGACAGATGATTTTATTTTGATGAGCTTAATGCAACATCATCTTAGATGTGTCTTTGTCTTGTCCTATTCATCTGTCTTCATACAGTAGTTGTACTGTTCTGACATTACTTGCTCTGTGGCACATTAATGTTTTGGAATTGGTATATATATATATATATATATATATATAAAAGAGCATGTTTTACCAATGCCGTGTTCCTCCTATATTCTAGTTTTTCTTGAGATTTTCCTTTTCAATTATACGACTTCTTCTCAAAATCATGTGAACTACTTTACAGTAAGTTGTTTTCTAAATGCAAATGATTCTGTCTTTCTCTCTCCTTCTCTATTAATGTAAAAGCAGATTAGATCAATCCCATTAGACACCAACCCAGTCACCTTCTGACCATATGGTCTAAAGCTCCTTCGTCCTTTTGGCACACTGACTTCTATTCTCTGTATCACACACAGGGAGAGGGTAGAGAGAGGGTGTCTGTCCTCTCCTCTCCTCTCCTCCTCTCCTTTATACGAGCAAGACTCAACAAGTATAAGCCTGCAGACCATATGTAGCCTTAGCATGACTGCTTGTGATGAATGTGTACAAGAAGGTGGATGAGGAGGGGGTGGGTCTGAGGGTGGGGGGTGGATGGGGCATCTCTGATTACTGTACAGGTTGGGAAATCTTGACCTGCTTGTGGCTCTATGTTTGGCTCAAAGTGTAAACATATGCGTGTTTCTCTGCCTGTCGCACTAATCACATCACATAGAGTGATGTGATTAGTTATTTCTTGAAGAGACAACATTTGAAATATATCACCGGCCAACAAGACAACAAGAGCTCCATTTTTTGTTTTACGGGTCAATTCAGCCAAGTTACATAAAAAGATAATTCTCAGCTGCAGCTGTGTCTAGCCATGTTTTGGTTTTATTTGTCCAGGTTTTAAGATGTGACTGTACGTGTCTGAGATCTCCGCCTCAGACCCAATAAAATGGAAGCTCATGGAATTTTGTTTGTGGGTCTCACAGTATTAAAAAATGCATTTAAACACTTGAATAGTAATGTTAAAGACAATGTCCCAGTTACACCGTTTAAGACAGAGATGTCCCTGTGCTCATTGGAGCATCTTCTTACCAAAGCAACACTCTATGAAAAGAGTTGAAAGTGTGTTCTGTAGATTATCCAGAGCGGATATGTCACAACCAAAGAGAATAAAACCAAAACTGTCCTCATCACTAGATACCAAGCAAGGTAAATGAGGAAAGATGTTTTTTTTTAGTAATTCAGGTGAACTGACCCTTTCATTTTATCTGTTTTACCAAGTTTACCTAAACTACTGGGTGTAACGTTCACATTTTCCCTCGAAAAGGTTACATATTTTAAGGCACATTTGCTTGTACCATAAAGGTGTGTGTCAAAAACTAGAGTTTTTCTTCATTCTCCTTGTAAATTCTCTGTGACAGAAGACTTGCTTAACCTGTATTTAGGGATATGACAGTGACTGATATGTCTTGGCAAACTTTTAAGGGTTGCCCTAAAGGACTCAGTGCTTATATAATGTTTTGTTTGTTCACTCATTTGCGTTATAATAATTTTTTTATGTAACTGCGAGCTCTGTTGTGATCCACCTGACGAACTCCAGAACAGTAACTCACGTCTCCACTGCGCTCCAGAGCGTCCTCTGTACTTCACTCCTCCACAGTTTTGCTTGATGTTGGAACGGACAATACACACACACACACACACACACACACACACAGAGTCCTGGGTCACAGAGTGCAGACACACACCAGAGCTATGTGTGTTGTCTGGCCTCGGCCCACTGGGACAGCTGAGGTACGAACCAGGCGATGGAAGCAGGAGGAGAATGTCACATTAGTCCCTCTGTTGCACCAACACACACACACACACACACACACACACACACACACACACACACACACACACACACACACACACAGACTTCAGCCTACTGTTCCTTACTCATACACACACAATGACACGCTCACAGCTGAGCTACCACTAGTCACACACACACACACGAACACAAATGCACAGCTGAGCACATGTCTATACAGGCTGAACAGATGCAGATCGTTGGGAGAGGTGGGGTTGTGCTCCAGGAACATTTGCCCACCCAACCCACCAATCTACATTCCACACTGACTGCAGGGTAGAGGAGCTGTGCACGTTTGCATGCTATGTGATTTTTCTGCAAAAGGCATTTTGTTGAGACCTTTAACTTCTTCTTACTGGTTGAAACTTTAGCCGCTCTCCGTCTGTGCCTACAGTTACTGTATTTGCTGCCTGCAAATGCAGCCCCCATATTTAGGTTTTCAGTTTCCTTGTCTTGTTTACATGACCCGGCTGGGTCACAGTTGGGACTGGAATAGAGGATGACTCATCCCCTGTCTACAGAGATGAATCTGACTGTCTGTCTGTTTCTCTATATGTGCGTCTGTGTGTGTAAGTTTGCATGTGTTTTTATGTTTGTGTCTTTCCAGTTCTCTTATAGCCTCAAGGTAGCAGGTCTGCATAGCAACACTCTGAGAAGAAGCTCTCACACACATCAAAGAAACCGTTTTGACACAATATCTGTGAAGCCACCTACTCAAAAGCTCCACGGAGGTTTTTCACGGTCTGGTCTTGTTGGAGTGTATAAATGAAGAGGCAGATGAATATATTTATTGTAAAACATGTAGTTTGGAGTTTTATTTTTGTGACTTTTCAAAGTATTGTATCGTTATGACTCAAGACTAGTGCCCCCACATTTTTGCACCTGCTCTTTCATTAATATCCTACTATACAGTGCAACCATTGGCTCATTTATTTTCCTTTCAGAGCCATAAACAAATACTAATTTATAACATCTGATTCATCTCTCTTTTTCCACTGTTCCTTCACACGCTCTATTACCTATTTTTTCTTCTATCTACTGGAGAATTACAGAAGACAAGTTTACTTGTATTGCATCTTTCAACAACATGGCAATTATAATGGCAACGCGACATACGGCGTGACATAAATAAGTGAAACTGGTGAATAAACATTATAGTACAGTCGCACTCCAGTAGAACATGAATGATTAGTTTTACATTTCATTTAATAAAAGGCATGGACACACTATATGTCAAACAAGAAATATTTAAGCCTCATTTTAAAAGACAGAAACCGTGATTAAGGGAATCTATATCCTCCCGTCTGTACTGTATTTCTATGCCAATACTCTATATGTTCTTAGCTCGACTTCTGTGATGAAAGGGTAAAGGGTGAAAGGAGAGTGTATATCCTCATATTTGCTTCACTCCCTCCCTCCTTCATCCAGCAGTGTCAAACTACTGTCCTCAGAAGATGTCATTAAACACAACTCAGATAATACTGTGGCTCCTCCTTCTTATTTCTTGCCATTTGTTTTTCTCCCACTCTCTCCCTCATTCATACACACACACACACACACACTGTTCTGATAAGCATGGTGACCCAAGACTGTCCACTTTAAACATGTCAGTGCGATGCGACAGAAGCTTTGTTGAACTAGATGTGTGGCTGTCACCCACAGGGAGGTTATCTGTGGTGAAGCTGTACACTCCTATTGTCTGGTAAGGCACCTACAATCTGGACACTGTTGTCACAACCTTTCTGTTGCTGGGTAAATGGGATATTTATGGTTGGTTTCAGGTTTCACAGAGAAGACAGGACAACCTTTACCAGGGAATTTTTGGAGTTTGGGAGACAGTCATCTGCTAGTGTGAACCTTGGCACGTGTTGCTAAGCTACCTTTAATTTATCTCTCCTTCTTGGTCTTGGATCACCACTAGTATTCAGGTTACTTCACATTAATCGACCCAGTTTGTAGCTATTTGTAAATCAGGGGCAATTACATTTGTAAAGCAAAAAAAGATTAAGCAAAAAGAACATGCAATTACCCGTCCCTCCAGGTTTCTGGTTGTATGAGTGTATGTACACAACATGGGCTCATGTGCTGTGTTTGCATCTTCGGATGCACAGAGAGTAAACACAGACTCATTGGTTTCTGTCACATGCTTCGTCTTGTTTGTACTTCTACTGAACTGCTTTCCAAGTATTAATTCAGTGTATGCCAGTATCATTCAACAAGAACAAACAATTCTATGAAATTGTCATTTTGTGCCACTGCTGGTCAACAAGAACAACAATTCCATGCGCGTCAGTCAGGACATCTGTACTTTGAATGTGCTAATTATAGTAAATCTAGTTTGAAGAAGGCGACACACTGCATTGCTTTGTCACAAGGGACAAAAGCTCCATTGAAAGGTTCCCTGAAGTTATTAAGCAGTACATTATATGGCAGTATTTGCAAGACAGGATGGCACCAGCAGTGCACATGGAAAAGGCTGTGTATGCATATATGTTTATATGTTTGTGTGTTGGGTGGGGGTGGGGGGCAATTGGCCTCATTCTCTCTGATGTCCTCTGTCTCTCATCCATCTCTAACTCCTTTGTAGCAGCTGCTGGGAGAATTGTTGAGAGCTTTTTCCATAGCAGTGTGGAGTGCCAGTTTCCGTCTGCTTCTGACAGGAAACACGGTGACCTACTGAGGAGAGGAGAGGAGAGGAGAGGAGAGGAGAGGAGAGGAGAGGAGAGGAGAAGAGTTTCCCTCAGCAGCCAAAATGACGATCACACTTTGCTTGGTAGACTCTCTCTTTTCTTTTTTTTTGTCTGTCTCCCTCTCTGTTTTTCTGTCTGGCACACACATACGCGCACACACACACACACACACACACACACACACACTGAAGGAGACTGGGGAAATGTTTGAACACAGCCCATCAGCTGGGCATCAATAATTCAGTCATTCTGCACTGCGTTAATGTTTATGTTTCACTAGTGGCTGAACACAAAAACTCTGTGCTATATTAAGACCTGAAGTGCAGCGTTGAGGGGCAACATCACAAAACTGCTGAGAGTGTTACAGGCAATAACATTTTTGGAAGTGCCATAAGAATAGCAGGTGCATTTGGGGGGCATGATGGCTTTTACCTCAGCACAAGGCCATAGCCAGTGGCCACGGTTAGCTTAGCTTAGCACAAAGACTGAGAAAAGGGGAAAAGAGCTAGCCTGGCTTTGTCAATTGGTAACTAATTCTGTCTACTAGCACCTGTAAAGGTCAGCAATTAACACATTATATGTTGTTTGTTTAATTCATACAAAACCCAAATTGTAAAAATTACATTTAGGGTTATGTGTCAGACTAACTCTTCTGAAGGATGGGAGCTGGTTGCCAAGGAACAGCTCTAGTCAGAGCCAGGAAACAGTCCAGCACAGAAACCCCCAGATTTTGTTTCCTGTGGACAGAGCCAGGCTAGCTGTTTTTCGCCTGTTTCCAGTCTTTATGCTATATTAAGCTAACTGGCTATTTGCTGTAGCTTTGAAGTTAATGGATTAATTATGTGCGCCTAACTCTCTGCCAGAAAGCAAATGAGCGTATTTCCTAAAATATCAAACTTTTGCTTTTGCTAACACCAATCGCTGTCCCACATATGCCTGGGCACCTGTGTCCATGCGTGAGGAGGGTGAAACTTTGCTCATGGTGGCTGCATAGTGCACACAGTCAAGGTCAGAGTCAACATCTTGGCTAAGATACAAACACACAGACACACACACACACACATACATGGACATACAAAACAAAACAGTGGGAGGCCTGCAGGATTGAACAGTGGTAGTCCACCCTCTATGTTCTCTGGCTACATTAAGTCCCGAGTTCAAGAGTTCAGGGCTTAATGTTACTAATCCTGTCCTTGTGAAACATACACTGGAAACGTGAGGCAGGCAGTGCAGCATTATGTATATACAGTATGGGCAGTATAAACTAAAGGTCCATAATGACGTCTATTTATGTTGCTTATGTGAAAATGACATGGTTTCACGTCTTATAGCTAAGCAGGTGTGTATGTGCTGCATGTCCCCATGGACATACTGTATATGTATGTCAGGAGTAGGGCAGCTAGCAGGCATAAGGCGTGACAGGACGTGATATTGGCTGAGGGAAATATATGTTTGAGGAGTGGGCTCCAGGAATGGAAATCCACACCAGCGGGGCATGCTAGTCTGTGGGTCATACAACCGTACAAGGGCATAGTAGAGGCAGAGCACCATCGTACGGGCCGGGCACATGCACACACATCTATGTGGGTGTGTGCGTGTGTGCATCTGTGGTGGTGGAGGGGAGGGAGTGATGGGGTGGTAGTGCCAGCTGGGCAGCTTAAAAATAGTGCGGAGTGGAGGATTGCACGGGACTCGAGGAACACATGACTGCCAGTCCAGTAGTAATTCACAGTGGATTTCTCTCAGCTTTGTGATGACTGATAAGACAAGAGAGGATGATGATTAAACTGAGTTTTCTAATATGGCTCTATCTGAGTTGTCTGTCTTAAAAAATAAGACACTGCTAGAAGTTCACGGTTTGCTGTTTAGTGCTGATGTTATGGGTATGTTAGGTAGGTATGTGTTACAGGTATCACAAAACTTGTAAACTGAGGACTATGGAGTCTGTGGCGAAGTGAGCCGAGCAGACATGCAGGGGCAGTGGGGCAGTAGGTTGAGAGTAGGAGGTGAAACGTGATGGGGATCAGACTGGCAGGATTAAAGAGCACTGGACTGACCTCTACTAATGCACAGAACAGAGGAGAGGGATGAAGAACTAATGGGAGGCCACAGGAACAGCTGCTCATTAGAGAAGGACCAGCACGTACTATTATATACTTTAACTCCTCCTCCCCAACACATACACACATATGCATATATAAATAAATATATATATATACATATATATAAACATGCCAGTGTGTGCACATACAACATACACAAACTGATTTGATTGAAGGATAATCTCATGCACAAAGTGGCTCTTTCACCTCATGTAATCTCAGTTTAGATTAAGATGGATTACTGGATTACAAGAGCCTCCTCAAGGGAGGGAGAGACAGACAGAGAAAAAAAAAGGATAGCTAAAATTTACACTTGGAGAACACAGGAAACATGTATTACTATATTAAAAGAAGGTATTATTACATATTGATATTATTAATAGTATTACTCTTTTACCGATTCACATAGGTCCAGAGGCGCACCATCAGGAGAGGCAAACCTGGCAAATGCTTGGGGCACCCAAGGGGAAAAGGTGCCCCTGGTGGTGCCTCATATTGGCATATTTTGCAATGACAACTATAAACCCCCTTAATCCTCCCATAAAGACACCATAGAGTGCACTGGTGTTGACCCAAAACCCCAAACTCCCAAGTGGGGAGCCTGATGACATGAGCTGTAGCTAGAGTCTACTGATAGTCTGCATCGCGATGGTCTGCATATTGCTTTATTGATGCCTGAAGAAGGGTACTAAGGTTGACAAGTTGCCTTTACCTATTGGCATATTTCAGCCACTCATGTTTGTGCTCAGGGTGGGCATTTTGCACATCAGAGGCTTTGATCAATATTTTTCACTATTGCAAGAAAGGTTATCCCTGGTTTCTTAATGTTGATCTTCTCAAGTCCAGCTTCTTTGTTTTTGATATGGATGTAAACTAAAAAATAGCAACATGAAAAACAGTATGTCAAGGATAGACACAGTTGCAAACAGTATATGTACAGTCTCTCATTATCCATGAAATGCACCTTATAGGCTAAGGCCATCATAGTCTAGGTCATCATAACAGGTCTGTGACTGAACTTATGTGTTTGTGTCTGTCCAAGTGCCTAAACAGACACATTCTCTATGAGTGTATCAGTGTGTATCTTCCCTCCAAGAGTGGGTCAGCGGCCTGGAGTGAATCATGGGGAGAAAAAGCAACACGACATTGTTATGTTTGTGAGGAAGTCGGTGTTTTGCCAAAGCACCAATAAGTGCAGAGACTCTCTCTGTGCAGGATAACTGGAGCATCCCGCTAGCCCATATCACTGGGTCAGCGGAATCAGACCCGTGTATCTGTGCGTATGTGTGTATGTGAGAAGAGAGACAGAGCGACAAGTGTGTGAGTGAAAGAGAGAGGTGGGCGTGAGTGTGTGTGTGTGGTTGTTTGTTAGGTGGATGTGAAATTAGGGCATTCTTTACAGCTGAGTAGGGCAGAAGACAAGCTGGCAACAGAAGTAGGCTAAATCATCGTCGCCTATCATTAAACAGTCTCTTGTTTATAGGGGGGACACAGGAATGTCCATGTGACAAAAACGTGAGAGCAACTGCTCGCACACACCACTTGCTGTCCCACTAACCCTGCAAGAAAGAAATAGAGAGAGAGAGAAAGGTTTTTTTTTTATGTTTCTAGTCTATTTAACCAATTTTCAGTTTCATTTTCAAGGCGCTTTGTTTGTTGTTACTGCAATTACTTTCACATTTCCCTCTATCTCTGTTTCTCTTTCAGTCATCCAAAACTTTCTCTCTGTTCCCAGCTCCAGAGCAGGCCTGGGGTCAGTTTGAAAAAAGGCCTGCACACAAGACCACTGAGGGCCCTCATGCCTCTGCAGGGACATATGTGGTTCAGTCTCTGTTCATAGATGAAAGGGGGATTCCAGTGGCGGTCACATGCTCCCTGCGGGGCTATAGAGGAGGCCAGCCATTTCATGGATGACAAACCATACATGGTTTCCTTTGTGTGGATGCATGTGCAGATTTCTATGGCATTGTGCAGTTCTTCTGTTAAAGGCAACCTGTGCAGGACGTGTGCCTTTTCATGTTTGGTTTCACATGTGTAGGTGTTAATGTGTTTGTGAGTGAGAGAGAGAGAAATGAACACGTTTGTTCTTGGTCCTCAAGGCTTTTAAGCGCAAAGCACGAGCAGGCAAAAGTGTTCCATGAGAATAATGTGAATGAACCACTATTGCAGTTGTACTTAAAAATATATGAGAAGTATTAATAAATTATATTCAATATCCTTTAGCACACCCACGCATGCACCACACTCGATGCACACACACACACACACACACACACACACACACACACACACACACACACACACACACACACACACACACAAAAAAACATACACACACACACACACACAAACACAGTATTCTCCTGCAGGCCGTGGTGCACTTCCACCTCCAGAGGCCTGTGTTGCAGAGCCATGATTGGAAGTGACTTTGCACACTCTGTATCTCTCCATCACAAGACTGGATTGCCTTGGAGCTGATCACATCCGTGACTCCTCGACCCTGAGCACGTGTGTGAAAACAGGAAAGAGAGCGGGAATGTGAGAAAAGAGTGCAGGAAGTAGAAGAAGAGGGATCTTAATCAGCCACTGCCCTTAAGAGCTGTTGTCTCAGACGAACTGCACATCCGTCTCAAACGAAAGCAGAATGGGGAAACCACCTCTCCTGTCTTCGAAGAGTTTTACCATGCTTCACTGAGGTAAACCAGGCCAGGGGCAGATCATGATACAAATAGACCAACAAGTAAACAGGCTGACAGACAGACAGACAGACAGACAGACTGACTGACTGACTTACAGACAAAGTTTCTAGTTTCTAGTTTCTAGTTCTAGTTTCTGCAGTCTCTTTTAAGGCTAAGTTAAGAAAGGCCATGTGTAAACAAATGCATTGCAGTGTTTGAAGGATGCAGATAAAGCAGGGTAAAATGAGATCATATGTAAATATGGGGTCTTGGTGCTCTACTTAGCAATTACAGAGAGATGGAGAGACAAAGAGAAAAGAGCAAGTGAGAGATCATACGAGGGGATCATCAGGGGTATCTGCGTGCATCAGAGGGGTGAGCAGGTTCAACAGGTCCCATGTTGGGTGGGAGGCTTGTGAGTGTTCAGGTGCTAGAATCCTATATCAGAGCCAGTGCTGACCATGGGTCTATATCAAGAGCCGGCTAGGGTTTCAGCCCGGGCGCTGATGGAGGATTATTCTGAGAAAGACGGGTTCTGGCCAGCCTGAAATAACTGATCCAAACTCGCTCTGACTTTCGCGCACTAATGAAGAGCAGAGGGAGGAGAGGGAAAGGCGAAGGGAGATGCACCTCTTGCCCCTGAGATTTCCTTCCTGTCAGGAAGTTAAAAGAAGTGCTGTGAAACAAGAGAGAGTGTCAGGGGAGCATTCTGGGAAGGAGTGGAGAAAAGGAAAATGTCAGCATGCCAGATTCTGCAGCTCTGTGCACAGGCCATGCATTCCTGATCCTTGTAGACCAGGACAAACTTTGGGACACTGACAAATAACCCATCAGTTAGGGGCAGAGATCCTCTATGTATGGTTGGTGTGATATGAGCATTCTGGTCACTCCAATAATAAATAAAGAGAATAAAGGTTGGAGCCACGACACTTTCCCCAAGGAGAACACCGTAAGGAACACGTCGTCCTGAGTTTCTGGGAGCAGTTATAAGTACGCCCGGAGCTATGCAAAGTAACTGTAACTCTGTACCTTGTGTTAATTCATCAACACAAAGCTGTCAAAGCTCAAGCAACAGTTTCCAATTTCAGACTCCTCTCTCACATAGACCGTGTGTGTGTGTGTGTTTTTGTCTATAGGTGTTTTAAAAGGTGTACTCCGTGTTTATATATGGAATTTATGAGGACATGTGATGTGATTCTCTTACGTAACTGAGGATAATAACAGTGAAATGTATCCAAGTGGAACCTAGGCAAAAGGACCGTGTCACTCCTTCATGCTCTGCTGGCAAAACTTTCTATTGATTGGGAAGTTAGGAAAATTATATACTATCCATATACTACATTATTTTATCAAATATACACAGGAATTTATTATCCTAAAGATCAGTAATTATTATGGTCATTAATTGAAAAACTGGGGATTACCTGTTGGATTAGAGGTGTAACAAAAGATTATATCAGCATATCTCAAATTTACAGGAAATTATCAGTCAAGTTATGTGTGCATAATGGATGCTAGCACAGAAGGAGCAATATCTGCATTGTTATGGACAAACTGTATCAACCATATTTATGTGCATCTGTTTTTTTCTAGCTGCCAAGCAACTCAGTATTTCAGGAATACTTTCTCATTCTCTTGGTGTCTGTCTGGCCTATGTATGTATTCAGCAAGCTGTTGCTGCACTGCACTACACGGGCAACTATTCTTGACAGTCCACTCAGCAATGATACATAACATTTTTTAAGAAAAAAGTTATTATAGGAGCACTGCACGTCAAGATCAGTTTACATGTCATGTGGAATACAGAAACAGTTATATAATGTCTTCTGCTGCTCTGGAGGAGCTCTTTAAAGTCTGATAAAATAACCCTGATGGCGTCATCAGGGTTATTTTATCAGCTGGTGCTGAGCTTGGATGCTATCAAATTGCATTGTGGGAATTTTACTGTGTAGCATTTTTGGATCTTGACGCATACTTGGAACTAAAAGTCAGCATATCTCTGCCTTTGTTACATCGGTTTTGACCATTATGACTCTTGAGAGTCCACAAACCTTATCAATATAATTTTACTTAAGTGTAGTTAAGTGCACTAAATTGCTATTGAGTACCCCTTTAAAATAAAACAGAGACAATTCCTGGTCTCATTAGCCACATCAGTGGTAAATGACAAGCATTATAGTACCTGTTTATGTAAGATATATTTCATGTTTGGCCTATTTCTAGAATACAGTTTAATTGATAAGTATTGTATAATGTTATCCACTCTAAAAGCCTAAACTGTATCACTGGAATTGAGCAGTGAGCCCATAAATGTTTTTTTGATCTACAGACACAGGCATTCGCTAGTCACTTTATCACTGATATTACTGGGAGAAAAGTGAAGTGTGTTCCCATAGGTGGAAGTGCAGTTGACGAGCTGGGTCTTGGCCCCTCCATCCTATTTTTTTACATTGTATTACACAAGACTAGTGTGTAGTGTGGGAGCATAGGATGGCCTGTGACAATGTCATGACATGTCTTTATTTTGCTTGCATTGTGAATTCTGTAAACATTTACTTGTTCTCTTAATGGTGTGATTATCCTCTAATGGTGCATTATGTAGCTGATCTAAAGCCCTTTGAGAAGGCCAATATGATTAAGGACAACTGTACAAATAAACAGAGGTTAGCTGGGTGCACTGCTTAGCAGACGACAGACAACAGAAACCAAAGCATATGCATTGTTGGGAAATGAGGGTAGCACACATTTTTCACATTTTTCCAGATACTGCTGGCAACAGCTTGACCTACACAACTGTCTTATTACCCTACATGCTGAGGCATTTCAACAATGAATGCTAAGCACCATCAAGACAATTAAGTTTTTACAGTCTCACAGGGTCAGGAGTGTTTTCAAACGTGTCACCATTTCGATTGAGAATGAGGTGTTTGGAGTGTGTTGCGGCATGACAATTCAATTTAGGTTCAGTGTGAGACAAATGGCCACTGATAATCAATCTAAAACAATTTTTGTGATTATGTGACTCACACTGAAGTTTTTCCTTGACACTGTCGGCAAGTGATTGCTCTTGGTGGGAATTGTTGGGGTCTCTGTAAATAAAATAGTAGAAAGAAGGTCTAGACCTGCTCTATTTGAAAAATGCCTTGAGATAACTCCTGTTGTTAATTGGCACTATACAAATAAAAATCGACTTGACTTCACTTGACCCTGTGTTGTCCTGTGTGGCTAACCCTTTTCATCTGCTTCATGCTGGTTTAAAAACACCCATTTACCTCTGATGTTACTGAAAGTACGGAAAACGTTCTAATAAAAATGTAGGCTGCTCTGTCATCTAGTGGTTAGAAGAGGCACTGCATTTAAGTTCCACATGGACTCAGCCAATGAACTCGAGATATAGAGGCTGAGCATGTGAGGTCAGAGTGAACAACACAGAATATCAGGTGTGTGAGATAAGATAAGATTAAAATGGACTGTATTCATATGAGATTACTGTGATTATTGCAACCTAAGATTATTTCATGGTGAACATGATAGCCAACACCTTATAAATTACCTCTCATAGCCCTAATGCAAATCCTTGTTTAAAGATGAACATTTAGAAAATAAAAGGCAGAGACTCAGGATATTTATTCACTGTCAATGGTAGCTACAGTTTCATACTTGATAACTCAAATTTAGAGTCATGAAAACAAACGTGACAGAATTGTTCTCCATTAAACCTGTGACAACATGAACTGCTAAAGGGACATATGATTCATGTCATGTCATGTCATGTCAGATCAAGAAATTGACATCCAGGTGCAGTTTTTGGCTGCTCCACTATCTTGAAAATCTAGCTTTAATCAAGCACACCAAACAGCCATTATTCATAATCAATTAACAATATATTGGTTATTTTATTTCTGTACTTGAATGCAGATTGATAGAGTAATAAGTAATCACTTGACTAAGGACGGTGCATTCAGAGTCTAAATGATCTTAAAATGGTTAGAGCATTTTGTTAATGGGACAACAATCTAGCCATGATGTGTGCTATGATTTAATAAATACATTCACAGAACTGCTCAGGCTCAGTTACCAATGATATTTAGGTCAAGTCTTCGGAATTTTTGCATGGCCATTTGGAGTTTTTATCAACCTGGGATTAAAGGCAAAATGTATACATGCACTTTTTCATGGGTTAATGGCAGTATTTTTAGACTACTTTTAGGCCAGAAAATAAATATACAAGAGGTTCAGGTATCTGTGTTTTGCACTAGCAATAGAGAGTCTCGCCTTTCGGGCTGTCAGCACTGTCACTAAACTGAAAAGAAATTGAAAGAATGTCGGAAAAAAAACATATTTAGACATAAATTGGTGAATTCTGTTTTAATTATAAGCAGGCAGAAAAACACTGGAGCTTACTGGGTCTGTTTTTATCCCTTTCCCCTTTACTATCAAAACATTGCAAGTGGGTCTCTTCAGAACAACAGAGAGGTTTAATCCAATGACTTCAAGTCCCCAGTGTGATGAATTGGATTTCCCTTCCTTAAGGCCTGCAGGGTGATACAGTGTTGGAGAAAGTATTCAGCACTAATACTGCACTGACGGTATATAATCAGGAAGATGTGCTTAAAGTATCAAAGTAAAAGTACTCACTGTAGAAAATGGCCCCTGTGACTGTTATACTATTAAATATTATAATAATGTGTAAAGAGCATTTTACTTTTGCAGTTGGTTGAGATTGGGCTTTTAACTACTTTAACAATAAGTTAAGTACAAATATTTTCATTATTTTATTATTTCATTAATCTGCTGGTTATTTTCTTGATTGATCTTGAAAATAGTGATAAATGCACCTCACAATTACCCAGAGCCCAAAGTGACAACTTCAAATGTCTTGTTTTGTCAACCAATAGTCTTGTAATTGTAATTATTAAAATAATCACAAAGAAAACACAGAAAATTGTCAGATATGAGAAGCTGGCAATTTTGCATGAAGAACTGTTAATTGTAAAAACAAAAAAAAGTTAGTTAATTTCCTGAAAAGCTAATAGTTTCAGCTCTAAGGTTTTTTATTTCATAAGTTTTATTGCCAATGTAAAATCTTAAATTGTAAAGTAACCACTATGTATAGCTGCTAAATAAATTTTCCCTCTGAAATATTGTGAAGTAGAAACATAAAGTAGCATAGCATGACAAGAAAATACTAATGCAAGGCAGAAGTTACAACAATATTAAGTTACAACTTATTGCATTAATTTCAACAGGTGTTGGTTACTTGTGACTAAATTACAATACTGATGTCTTACCTTTCTTTCATTTGTATGTACATGTGTAAACGGACTGTGTCCTGTCAGTTTCTGCTGTTATTTAAATCCAGTCGTTTCTTCAGTCGTACTTCTCCTTTAAGCGCCGAAAAAGCCCCTGCTTTGACGTCAGCAGTAAAACCTGCTCCGGCTGGGTGTCTGTCTGTCCGGGAGTGAAGTGAGTTTGGCGTGCTAGTGCTACTGGAATCGGAGTTTTCCCTCTGTCTTTCGTTGAGTGTTTTTGTCGTTTTGTAACGTTGCTCGCCAGGTTTTACGTGGTTTAATCAAAAAGCCAGTTCTGTAGTCGCTTTATGGGATATTTTAGGAAAGTTCCTGAAGTGCTCTTTGAGGAACCGGTGGACGGCGGACACCACCGGAGATGGATAAGCTAACCGATAGCTGAGTTGTTAGCCGAGAATCACAGGTCAAGAATAGGATCGAGCTAGCATGCTAAGAGCTAGCTAATTTAGCATTTTATCGGCTAACTAAGTGACTTGTTAACCTGTAACGTCAAAACTACTGTCGGTTTCTCCTCGGGCCTTGCTGCTACACAGTGAATAGTTTGTCAGAGGCCAGCTAACCCCGTAAGAAGACTCGGTTTGTGTGACAAGGAAAAGGCAGAGGAGTACTGTTGAGAGGGGGCTGTTGTTCATCTCTCAGCCCAGACCAAGAGCATGCTGTCCAACGCACAGAACCAGCCACTGTTTCCTAACCCGGCGGGGCAACAGAACCCGGGCGGGCAGCAGAACCCTACGGGCCAGTTCCTCCCCTTCCACGCCAGACCTTCCTTACAGATCAAGAAGAACGCCATAACAGACGACTACAAGGTAACCAGCCAGGTGCTGGGGCTGGGCATCAATGGCAAGGTGCTTGAAATCTTCCAGAAGAAGACTGGAGACAAGTATGCGCTGAAGGTAGGTAATATTTGACAAATAAACTGGGTAAAGGTCAAGGCTGTGAAGTCACTGCGGAACAGAGGCATAGCCAGGAAATCAGTCTACTCTGGAAGAAAATAATACTTTGACTGACTAATTCTAGTGGACGTTTTGTGCCCAGCTGTTTGTTTCTGGAGTTGTCACCACTTGCGATGACAGTGACGCAGTCCAAACTATCTAAACTCCGCTTTTGAGGCTAAAACAAATAACACATTTTAATAGAAATAAATAGAATTCATGGACAGAAAATTAATCTTCAACATGTTGATAGCTGATTAAATGCTTAACTCATTTGCTAACTTCATTATTGTTATTATTATTATTATTATTATTATTATTAAAAATGCAATTCAAGTAATTGTTTTCAAATTTTTAAATGTGAATATTCACTCCTTTTTAGTACTCTGCTTTCGTACTTCTGTTGGTCACTCAAAACAAGAAACCTCAAGACAGCAGCTTTTGAAAGATGCTGGTCTACCCACCCTTTTAGCGTTTCTCATGAATGGTCTTAATTACTCTATCATAAAAATGTTTGTTTGTCAGATATTAGCAGGAAATCTGTAGTTTAAACTCCTATATGAAGTTGAAAGGGTATTTTAAATGCAACCAATGAATGAATCTATAACGGGTACACTAGCATCTCAGCTGTGATGTGCTGCCCCTTATCACAGGAGTTGCAGTGCTGTGTCCAGTGGACAGTGGAGTCTGAAGCATGTTGCTGGGCAGGCTATGTGATGTTTAAATTATTTCTCAATCTGCTCAAGCCTTTCTGCATCATGTGCTGTAATTGTTTTGTCCATTGCCAGTCACTGTGTTAAGATAAAACAGTGATAAGCAAATGTTGGTTGGACGCAGCCCTCTGTCTGTGTTTTTGATTTAAATTGAGTTATGCCACGGTAACCTGTAAATAAGGAAAAGCTCAGGGCTAGCTGTAAAGTGACTCTGTTGTAGGTGGAACTACCTATAGAGATCACGTTATGCATTGGTCAGTGATTGAGTAAAGGAGAAATATCACATTAGTTAACCATAGACTTTGAAGCCATGTATTACTATTGGCTTATTAATTTTTTTTATTAATCATTATAGAAGAGATTGTGTAAAGTTTGGTCAAATGACTGTTAAACAAAAGCTTCCCCAAGTAAATCACAGTCCAGGAGCATCCTGTGTGGTGGTTCAAACCGAAATTTAACTTAAAAAACTGGGTCACAGCTCTCTGCACTGTGTGTGTGTGCATATTAAACATAGCGTAAGCACACTGACACGCTTTTACTCAAAGCTGTTTGGCATCATGTTGGGTTATGTGTTGGTAAGCCATATATAAGTAGGATTAAACATAGTCATGTTGCACTTTACATATTGTAGGAGGTTGCAGCTGGTAATAATGTTTGTGTGTAATATAATTTTATAATTGCAGATAGATGTGGATATGCAGATAGATTATGTCTTTGCTGTCCAACTCCAGTGGGGTATAAAGCAGTATACGAAGATTAACAAGAGGGAATCTGCATGTTGAGTAATGTACCCTGAATTTTCAAGATTGTGACAGTCCTTTTGTGTATAATTTGAAATGATTTATGAACATATGCCTTAATTAAATATTGACAATGACAGAGAGTTTAATTAATATTAAGAGTTGACACTGCAAAGGCAAAAATAAGTTGTAATGACTAAAAATGTCACTACTAAAATGGTGTAAGTTTTAATGATGAATAATTAACTACAAGCAACTGGAATTAAAGTTTAGTCTCTAAATCACATAACATAAACTTCTCACAGGAACTTGGTGCTGCTTAACTGTACTTCTCAGTCATTATTGTAAAACCTGTATGCTTGGCTGTGCTTATGGAGACAGGTTTTTCATAAACAAACAACTGTAGATGTAAGACTATTCTTACCACTTATTATTACTGCCTCTGTCTCACAGAAAAACCCCCAAAATTGAAGAATAAATAGCACTGTTGAAACAACAGGGCAAAATGACTGACTCCATGTGTGTGGACAGAAGAGACATTGGTTCCTTAGAAACAATACAAATCCCATCATGATAGCAAAGGAGCAGGAAAATGTGTGTGCACTATTTAGATATACAGCATAACCGCACATAACAATGTGTGGTGAATATTTGAGCACAGATGGCATCTGTGAGCTCCCCCTCTGTCAGTGCTGGAATAAATCTCTGTGTCAGATGCAAATATATACAAATACACACTTGATTTAAAGGCCACCAAGTGATTTGATTGTATAATGTGCCTGTATACTTACATAAATTCCCTCCTATTGCTCCTTGTACTCTTAAAACTTGTAGCACTTTGGAGCTGGCATGTAAGATGCTAGCTTCACCACTTTCTTCTCATGCTCTTTCAGCAGACTGTAGGCAAACAGATTGATGTCTTCACTGAATGAACTAATGAACTAATGCCCTTTGTGTTCCCGTCACTGATGTCAGCTGAGTCAGCCCTATCGCATCTTTTTTATTCATTAGGGTTGCATTAGATGCCAGCACTAGGAATCTGCCAGCCTGGCCCAAGGTGACATCACCTTGTGAAACTTTTACCTGTGTCTTGGAACAAGTTTTACGCTAACAGTGCAGCTGAATAAGTGAGTGTCTTTGTTTGTGGGAGAGAGACTGTTGCAGAGAAATGGAGAAACCCTAAAGTCTCGAAAGTCATAAACATTTATATTTTACTACCTTGTACTGCATTATACTTAATGCAGCCTGTCACAGAATCGATAGCTTTTACTTTATGGTTTTTGAGACAAAGCTATGTACCTCTCTGTGTTGACTGGTCTGCTTTTAAGTGTCCTGCTACAACCATACTCTCAAAAGTTGTGAAGCATCTGCAGGTATCATCTTACAGTGACTAAAATTGTATGCACACAAGAAACCAGGTTATTGGGAGCAATCAGGTTATGGCCACATTCTGACTGCAAATAGCACTGTGTTAAAAAACAACAACGCAGTACTGTGTTTGTGTCGCCCCCTTGGCTACAGCATATGGGAAGGAAGTTATTTCATAAAGTTCAGTTTGAAAGTACACCCCTTAGTTTGAAGGCATACCAGATGCCAAAACACTGCGTGATTTTACAATTTTGGAATGTCTCAATCAAAAAACAGTAACAGAATCATACAGTTCATGTTACAAGGTTTCCTGTCTTCACGCTGCACTTGAACGCCACAGACTATGTTGCCTGATAATGTTGCATTGTGCTGCGGCAAAGGTTGAGCAGTGTATGGACTCAGGGCAGCTTAATTTCTAACTTATTACATAACATTTCTTGTTTAAAGGATTTGGAGGGTAACTGGTTTGTTGCACAACCCTGGACATAACCAGTTTATTAGTAATATAAATGCAATCAACAGACCAAGAAATTGTAGTGAGTTTGGCTCACAAACAAACACGTGTTGAAGTGATCGCCAACAAAGTGTTTTAAATAAGAGATTTTAGTCTTTATTAGAAAGTATGGGTTAACCACTGACTCCTTAAGCGTAGTTTTCTTCATCTGGAAAGGAGCTCAGTGAACTGTGTGTCGTTAAGATGATGCAATCATACACAGTGACTAAATATTTTGGCCACATTTTCTGAGTCGTTGAAGTTGCACTTCCTGACATTTGGAAAGATGTGCAAGTCTCTGTGGTGAAGTAAACACACCTGTCGAGGGGTTGGCTGAGAAAAGAGGAACTGGAACCACTGGCCAGTTCAAATGGAAGTTTTTTTTCCCGTTTATGGGGTTTCGATTTCTGAAATTTCCTCTTGGACTATTGTAGAGCAGACGAACCACGACTCCACCTAAATGGTGTATTTAAAAAGTAGTGTCTTTTCTTTGACACCCAACACCCACATACTATAAATCCTTTGGAATTTTGTATTCAGACTGTCATGCCTATTAAAGGTCAATGCAGAAATACAGAGGAAGAACTAGGCCCATTCTTCAATCATGAAATGGTGAGAGAAAGGAAGGAAAAGGAGGGAGGGAGAGAGGAAGGAAGAGGTTCTTTGGTGGCACTCTTTGAGTTGTTTCTCCCCGTCTTTCAACAGTACCGTTGAGAGTGGCATCTCCAGTCCTTTGGTCATTGCTGGAAGAGTACTTACTCATTATTCCACTATGCTGCTGATTACCTCCTTGAGCAAGATCAAAATCTCCCTGCTGTCAGCATGAAGTTCATTTATGATCAGTCATTTTGCCTTGTTGTGGAAAATGTTTTGCGTCCGTATTGTGGTCTCTGTGACATGTGGCGTCATCGGTCATCTGTGCTTTATTCATAATCACACTCTCACAAGATTTTTTCATGGTGAGAAAATGTTCTCACTGTTAGTATCCCATTACATAATGCCATTAACTCATCTTCATTTGTTGTGCTATAATATATAAAATTTGTTGGTTGTTGGAATAATATTTTTAGCTTGCTAAAGGATAAAAATTGAGATGACAGTATTGTTAATAGTGATAGTTTATATGTTGCAACCATTATCCTAATGTTTCATTCACATCAATTATCCTCCTCTGAAACAAATCAGTAATGCTACTGTAACAGAATCTGTAATGGGAGCTATAAGTGAAAATTGTAATTTCAAGCAAAATAAAAAATAAATACAAACAGTTAAGGAAAATTACCAAAGTGAAAATAAATGTTTTAGAGCTGCAGCATTTAGTCATGTAATTGATAAGGTGATCAACAGAAAATCAATGGGCAACTATTTGGATAATCAATTAAATTGTTGTTGTCATTGCCAGCTTCTCAAGTGTGAGGATATGATGTTATTATTTGTCATATATGAGATTAAGCTGAAGATCTTTGGGTTTTGGACTGGTGGCTGTTGTGTGAAACTATAATTGTAAATCTTCGCTATTTTATAGACATAATGATCAGCCAAGAAAATAAACATCAGATTAATCAATAATAAAGCTTTTGCACATTTGGCATTATTTGTTGGATTGCCATGTTCTTTGCTGCAGTGTCTTCAGGTCACATTTTTAAACTTTGAGTTTTTATTTGAATCAAACACTACAGAATTTGATTTTACAAAGTGGCACATTTGTCAACTGGAGCTCCACCTTTGACATAGTGTGAAGTTGTGAAGTCATGATGTCTGAATCATTGAAGACTTACTCTGATTGCCATATGTGAATGTCTCGAATAGGAGAGCCACATTGACTGGCTAGGTGTTGCACAACACTAGAGATGTTGTTGTCTTAGAAGCTATAACTCAGTGATCAGAGGGGATCTGTATTATAGCCTGTGATGTTTAAATCTGTACTGTTTGTCAACACTAAGGCAAAAGTGTGACAGATCACGCAGAACAATAAGATCTTATTTCCCCCTTCAGATTATTGGGAAAATATTTGTTTGACATTTGTCACAAACAAACAGATTAGCTGAAGTAAAAGCTCCCTTGATAAACATTTATCTTAGTGTTGTAAGCTCCTTTTGACATAATATGACTTACTCGATCATAATTTATATGGTCTGTGATTTGGTGCAGTTGCCACCAACCCCCACGCATCGACCTTGTCTTTCTCTGTTGCCTCCCTTTCTGTTGAGGGAAGTGTATTTGGAAGGATGTGGTATTGTGGTTGTTTATAGATGGACCCAGAGCTAGTTAGCCAACTGTATCTGTGGTACAGAGTAATTTCCAAGCTGATGCAGCACTCTGTCATACGGAAACAGCACTTCGTTATGAATGGTTGCTAATACTTCCTTAATGATCTCTCAACAGACATTACTTCCAGCGAATATATGATATTATGCTTGAAACTGGTCTCCCCCAGCTATTTTTTGTGTATACGTTACATTTTCTGCATTGGTTTTGTGATAAGTTCCCTAAAAAGGAAGCAATGCGGTTGAACAGTGCTGAATGGTGTCAATGGTAAAGGGAAGTGAATGTTCATCTCTCTTCCAGATTTCATTCATTCAACACACTACATGCTCCGTTGCTCTTGAATACTAACCAGTAGTATGAATACTAGCCAAAAGCCTGCATAACTAAACTAATTTGAAGCTTAATTTGGTACTGATGCATAGAAAAGCAAACAAGTGTTACATTTTCAGAAACTACAACCAGAAAAATCTGGGTATTTTTACTTAGGGGATTTATTTTTTACATTTTATGTTGATTGGCGAATTGATATAATTGGCTATTTGTTGTAACAGTGGTGTCCTTAGTCTTTAACATGGTGGAAAGACTAAGGGAAAACTGTAAAAGAATAGTTCAACAACTTTTGGACAGTTAATAATTTAATAATAATAATAATAAAAATAATAAATTTCTTGCTTATTTCAACTTTATTTCACAAATTGTCAAAATGAGTTTATCTCAAATTTTGGGAAACAAATTTATTCAGTTTCTTGCCAAGCGTTAAATGAGAAGATAGATATCACACTCGTATCTGTATGATAAATGTCATGCTGACCCAGCTGCTGGTTAGCTTAGTATAAAGACTAGTAATGCAGAAATGGCTAGCCAGTGGAAAAGAAATCAAAATCCACCTATCAGCACCTATAAAGCTCACTAATGAATTATTTAATTATTTAATTAAACATTGTATCTTGGTTGTTTAATCAGTACAAAAACTAAAGTCAAAAAAGATACAGTGTACTTTTTTGGGGTGTTATGTGCCAAACTTTGTCTTGGCAGGAAACTTCCTGAATTTTTAACTGGTTGCTTTTTTGGGCTTCCCTAGTTTTCTTTAGTTTGTCTGTCTGAAAACATACTTTTGCACATTTGCACATGTACACACACACACGATCAACAGAAAGGCTTGTGTTTTTTTCTTGGCTTTACTGCAACAGCGGGGCCAGTCCTATAATTGCGAATGTCCCTGACTGACTGACTGACTGACTGACTGACTAATCATATTTCCACCACTGGTCAGCCGAATGTCATGTGACTGCTTGCCCATAAGCTGTTGCTCTTTCAAAATTGATTAGTGCAAATTGTTTCTGCAGTGTTTCTGACATAGCACTTTTGTTGCTAGATTTAGAGACCTTTTTTGAAACAAGACTAGTTATAAACCCAGTTCATGGCTGGACTGCCTCTTGTTACAGGCAGTCACCTTGCTGCCCTGGTTTCCCTGTTGCTCGGGAGATGCAGGGAAGCGGAGGAGTGCTTCCAATTCACTGAGCCTGGTCTCAATTGATAAACAAATAAACTATTTCTTTACATGCACCATTATTACTAATGGAGGCAGAGGAATAACTAAACATAAGACACACTGAGCAGAGAGAGGATGAGAGTGGGAGGGAGAGAGCGGATCCATTGCTAACTGCTGATGAAACCAACAGATCTGAATCGCATGTGAACAACAAACACCAGCAACCAGAAATGAGACTTATTGCAGCATGTCAGCATGGCAATAAAAGCCCTGTAAACAAATAAAGGGTTTCTTTCAACTGAAACGCTAGAAGGCTTTTGATGATTTGAAACGGCTACAGAAAGTGTTGGGTTTGTTTTAACACTTAATGCAGTAACTTTAACACGACAGACGGGAACGACTGAAAATGAGGCTTCGTGCTAAAATACAGCGATGACCAATTAAATATATATGATATCAAACAGAGGGGAATAAATACCTGCCTCTAATACAAGTCTGACTCAAATAAAAGTATGTCACCTTCTGTAGTTGAGGTAAATGAAGTTGCCAGTCACTTTTTGAGGAAATATAGTAGTTGAAAACTGTTGTGGATCACAGGCGGAGGCTGCTCACTGTGTGAGAGACAAAATAAGAAAGCTATTCTGTTGATTCTGACTTTCATTCTCATTTTACAAGTAAATACAGCTGAAATGACAGCACAGTATTTGTCTTTAACTTACGTGTTTGGTGATTTTTTTTATGTGGTGACGTGGTTGTAAAATCAAGATTTTAGCAGTGCAGAGCCGCAGCTTGGGAATCGCTTAGAAATGACTGCTGGTTAAAATGTAGCCTTAATGGGCTGTGTTTCAGTCACTATTTAATTTTTTTTTCTGTTGTCTGACAAGAGAAACAGAAAAACGTATAAATTTGGCTGCATTAAAACACTATATATGAGCACAGAGAGTAGGAGAGAAGCAAAGATAAAGGGCTGAAAATGGCTGACAATAGTCGGAATGCAAATACATGCACGATGATGTCACTTATTTACAGCAGTAAACTACAGTCCTACTCTTTCTGTTTTTTTAATTTATTTTTTTGGCATTTTTGCCTTTTATTATGACAGTGAAAGTGGAGAGAGTCAGGGGAGCTTTATGTTCTCTACCAGGTGAGCTACCAGGGTGCCCAAGTGACGCATAATGTTAACCCCCAGTCATTAGGAATCAGCTGAAAACAGCATTCTGTTTGTATTTATACAGTGAAGTTACAAATATCATCTGTTGCATCAGGTGATGAGGGGGATTCACACCATGAATCACAATGTGTCAGCAGGGGGGACTTAGTGAGGCCAGCTCAAAGGGAAAGGAACGAGGTAGAGATTGTCAAAAATATGCGAAATACCTTTAGTTTATAGTTCACTTCTTTAGAAACAGTTATCTGTTCATTGTCTTCATCTGTCTCTGTACCTGGCAACGTCTTAAACGACTCTGCTTCATCTCCTTTGTTTCCATGCACATCTTCCAGCCCGAATCAGGAAGTGAGACAGCTGCCTCTGGGTGTCATACAGATGCCATCCTGTCTCACTTCCTCCCCTTGAAAGTAACTTTTTTTTTAATGAATGTGTGTTGTGTACTGGGACACCTGCTGGCTAACGATATTCACTTGCACGCTATTTGTCTTGAGAGGTTGGATGGCACGAGTGATGGCATAAGCTTTATTCTCACTGGCGATATCGCATGCATTTAGAATATGATGATTTTGTTTTTTTTGAAAGTATGTTTAAAACAATTTTCACCTCATGGTAGTGGCACAATTGACAGATGGAGTGTTCTTACATTCATTGTTTATTTGTCCCAAACAGCCTGTTATACATTAGCTGTAGCTAGCAAGGAACATATGCACCAACTGTAGTTTTCTGTTTGTGTCAGCTGTGTATGCAATTATGCCAACTCTTAAAGTTCACTTCACCCTCAGTCTGAATATACCTTTATGCCACTGCACTGACTAATTTTACATGCTTTCCTTTTGTAGCTACATAAAACAGTCTGATTTACTCTGGCAACAATTTCACTGAAACGTTCAAAATCGTACCATACACAAGTAACAGTGCAGATGTTCATATGCATCGCAAATACACCTCAACCTAACCATAACCCTAAAACCGAAAACCCCTCAAACAGCCCTTTTTGAAAGTGTTTCACAAAGTGAAGACCAGCCGAAATGTCCTCACTCCCAAGGTCTAAAACTCACACTGGTCCTCACAAAGCATAGCCACACAAGTGTACACAGACCGACACACACACGCACGCACGCACGCACGCGCGCGCGCGCGCGCGCGTATGTGACGGTCTTGTGAGGCCTTCCAGATGTCTTTAATCAGATCGTGTCCTATTGACACACAAACATGTTTGCTGCTTCACTGAGCGCTCAATGAACAAGTCACACACACATGCAGAGACACCTCTTCTGGTAGATTGTTGTTTAACGCTTTTTGTCAGGTTAAAGGGCTTTTCTGATTGAGCCTAGCTTAACCTGTCACCCCTCTATAATCTCTATCCTCCACAGAATTTCACTGCTGCATCACCCTCACTAATATTTTTTTTTTTTAGTTTCACCATATCGACCCTGGGCTTTTCCTTGGTTTGTGAGTGGCAGGTGGAGGATGGGTGCTCCGTCAGCTTAGCCCCATCCCACCTCCCACTGTCCTGCCCTGGGCTTGGGAGCTTTTGTGTTGGCTAGAGGAAGTGTATTGTGTGCCCATCTGCCCCCCTTATCTCCCTCCTTCTCCCTAAGCTTCACTGTTTAGCCTCAAAGGGCCAGCAGCAGATGGGGGGCTATGCAGTCACACAAGCACCAGCAGAGAGGTGACAGGGGTGTGTTGTCATGTGTATATAAATGTCCATGTGTTAAAAAGACAGTGTGAAATCTTTGTTTGTGGCGGGAAGTCTGCTATATTTAGATATGCTTATATTATTTTCATAGCATGATTCTTTTTTCCAGTACACGCATGCACATATGTATCTTCTACTTCCCCTTTGACAGTTGGACATCAGAGGGGTGACAGTTATACATCTGGTTAAATATTAATGAGGTGATCTTGTCACATTAACTTCCCTGTGTATAACGGAGCAAATCTTAAATTACTCTTACTGTTAATGTAATGTCAATTCAGCATTCCAGTTGTCACAAGGATCTCCAGGCTATTAGCTAGCAACAATTAGGAAGCATTGTCATGGAAGGCAATTCAAGTCAGTCGATATTAGCGATGTAACTTACCTAATGTAAGTGAATCGATGTCCACACAGTGTCTTTACCACCTGATCTGTCATCGCCACGCATGCGCACACACACACACACACACACACACACACACACACACACACACACACACACACACACACAGATATGATTAAGAGTTTATCTGGATATATACCCCACACATGGACCCAATGTGATGTTTACTTTGTTGGGATTCCAGATGCAGGTAGGCAGTATCTTTGGGCTACTAGTGCTCAGCAAAACTGAGCCTGTGGTAGTATGCCATTAGGTTGTGGAGATAAAACAGAACTTTGAACAGAGAAATTATTTTAAAATTAAAACAAGGCTGTAGGCAATAATTTTTGGGATGTATCAGAGCTTTGTGTATCTAGAATGTGAGAGAACATACTAAAATCAGATTTTTTTTCAGGAGCTTTTGCAACACTTCTCTTGATTTGACTGCAAACAAGATAAGCAGAAAAACTTAAGGGTCTGTGTTGTGGGCTGGTGGAGAGACAACATCGAGCACATGTTTTATACATGTCTATGATCTGAACGTTTCTGAAAGAAATGTTAAAATGTCTACAATATCATTTGATCCATTTGTGATCTATGATTTAAATTGTTGCAGATTTTGTAAGATGTATGTGGTCTCACTTGTTTTAAATTACTTCTCCCAATCAATAACCATCTATCACAAAATTACCTCCAACAGCGACACCAGTATTGAGTCAGTCAAAGTCAAATGACAGAGAGGGGGATCTGAGAGGATAGCATGACCTCTGAGCCCATCTGGTGAAAAGAAAGCTACTGGCAACACACACACGTGTCACAATTAATACCATAAGAAACGTCCATCTACTCCATCCTGACATCAACAATGGCGTTGGCAGTTATAAGAATCGGAGTGGCTAAATTCCAAATTAGGAAGAAAATGGGAAACCATAGTATGCTAATGTTTGTCTATTATTGAATTAATGTTATGTCATTAGTTACATATTATAAGTTAAGCTAAGCCTCTTCATTTTAGTTAAATCCATTTAGCTAATCCCTGTGTTTGTGACTGTGTAAATAATAAAGAATAAAGGGGGTTCAATCATATTTTACTGTAGAAATGTAGTGCTTTACATTTACAGCAAGGTTAACTAGTTTTATTTTCTTTTTTTACATTATTACAGCCCTGCTGGGTGCCCCACCAACAAATTCCTAGACAGAGCAGCCATCCAGCTATTTGTGCCATTTTCAACATTTTATAATGCAGAAAACAGTTTTTGTTACTCTATAAATAATCAACTTTATAGTAATACATTTTGTACGTTGGCCTCACCTTGAAAGTCATTTAATTAAAGATTTCATGATACTTTTAAAAATGCTCACAAAATTTTGGCCCTTGGCAGTTACTTCAATACATTTTAGAGGGTCAAAGTGTCACAGTACTACAGTGCATCAGTTCTGTCCTATGGGTACAGTGTTTGTGTCCACAGGTTCATGTGTCAGTTAGGGTGTTTTTTCTCTCAGTTGTGACGCAGGAAGTAGGACCCACCCTTGTTTGCTCTGTCCCAAAGGGTGGTTGACCTGTGCTGTGTGTTCAGTGTTGAGATAAAGCAGAGAGTAATGCAGCACTACACCATACCAGCTCTTCCTGGTAACAAAGACAGTCACGTTTTATTGGTCACTCACTCACTCCTCAGACCCCCCACTTCTCACCTAAATTTCAGTAAAACAGCATGCTGACACTGAGATTATAGAAGTGTAAAAGTAAAGAAAATCTCTCTTGTTATCTATTGTCTTTGATGTATTCTTTTTCCTGTGTGTCCACCTTTCTTATCTTTCTTCGGTACTTTCTTTTTTCGCAATTTCCTTTTTAAGTTTTTTTTCTTTCCATTACTGACATCTTAATAAACAAAGTCATGTCATGAGATCATGAGATCACATGCAGAAGGTGGACACCGTATCACTTCTCAGTGTTCACTGTCCCAAGCTACATTGTTGCAAACATGGATCTTGTCAAATATGGTGGCTCTTTCTGATAAAAAAAAGACTGCTGTTTACCAGCTGACTATCAGGAGTTGGTAGCTATCAGCTTGTACAGCAGTTGAACACACTGCGCCACAGAAATAAAGTCAAGTACACAATCACAGAGCTGTCTGTGGTGAACTTTAAAACAAATGTAATCAAAGTAATTAAGCATTCAAAACCTGGCATGCAAGAGTGACAGAAACATTTAGCAGCCCTTCTATAAATCTAAAAAGAAAGTGTAAAAATAAACCTGGCTTAAAGTTATACATGCCTGAAATCTACACTGCAGTGAGAGGAATAGTAAACCTTTTAGTATTGACCATGCTAGCTTCACAGACATCACAGAGACATGACAACAAGAGAATGTGAAGAAAAGTGTGAAAAGTATGTGCAACCAATCAAATTTCTTCTGAATATGTAAAATATACTGGTCAGAAACTAAAGTGGTAAAAGCAGTCATAGTGATCAACAGGCTTATTGCTCTAGCCAATATCCTCATGGGCAGGTTAATATTGTTTATCTTCCTGGATGATCAGTTTGACTTTACAAGCAATCATGCCACAAACGTATGCTTATGTGGGCTGGATGTTTTGAACCACCACTGGTGGTTGTGCACTGCTTTAAGTGTTCCTTGAAATATTATTCAATATTGTGGTGTGATTTTATTTACATGAAAAGCCATTACTAAACTGTAACTGGCTGCTGTCATGATGTTTCTATAGCAACAACCCTTTTGGACTTGTTGTCTGAAACAAGTGAGAACAGAAAACCTGATGCTTTTATTGCGTGGTTTGACTTTCTGGTTTCAGCTAAGGTGGGTTTGAGTTCAGGCAGTTTGCTGGTTGAAGTGTGTCCTTGTTGAACTGGGTGGAGTCCTTTTCAGTGGACTGAGTAAAAGGACATAGTCATGGCTGGAGTTGGGTGGAGAATTCGGGTCAGAACTGTTCGTACCCAACCAGGTCACAGTTGTCTTTCTGTAGTTGCCTGATTTCTTAAACATCTTGTGAGAGACCTGGTTTCTGTAATTTGGGTAGAGGATTAGAGAAACCTGATTTCCCCAGTAAGATTTATCTGGGGAAAGCCAATTTTTTTGATCATGTATAGGTGGAATTCTGATTGGATTTTGCGATGTGTGCATGAAACAGACTTCAGACATTGACAGCAGTGCAACAGGATGAAAGGAGAGATTGTTACACTGCCAGAAATGCATCCTCATATTCAAAATAACTACTTCCAAAGTCCAGCTAAAACTGACACAAACAAACCTCTGGAAGAAGAAGTGAGACATGATCAACCACTGAACATTTCACCATTTGTAAAGTTCAGACACAGCTTTGCCTGTCCTCTCACTGTGCCATTTGCCCTCTGCAATCCACCTACACACACACACACACACACACACACACACACACACACACACACACACACACACACACACACACACACACACACACACACACAAAATCGGACATTTATCACTTGCTTCCAAAATAAGGTAGGGGGAGAAATTTGACTACTAACCTGCAGTTTTAAAGGAACTACATTACCACAGCGTAAGTAATAACATTGTCTGATTTCCTGAGTAACCTGCTTTCTCATCCGCATGTTAATGTACTGATAGTCCTGTGTGCTAGGCAAGACAGCAGACTGAATACTCTGGCTCTCTCAGCTCTCACTGCACGCTGGAACGAAGCCAACTGTTGTGTTGTGACCGTAGGTTGGGTTGGAATGTAACGCAAGACAAGATGGACAGACTTGTCAAAGCTACAAGGCTGAATTCTTTCTATTGACTGACAAGGATATTCATAGGGTTTTACATGTGGGAGTGTAGTCTAGATTATATAATTAAATCTATAAACAAACACAGGTGCTTATTCAACATTAAATTGTCACTGCCTCGCAACCTATACTTTGACAGTTGTGGAAAGTAGGAAACTGCTGTGTGTAGTTGAAAACCTCTCTAAAGCTTAGAATGAATCAATTTCTTTATAACTGGTGCCAAAACGATCTTTTATGTTTTGTTTTGTTTTTTTGTTTTGTTTTGGGGGTTTTTTTGGGGTTTTTTTGAAGGAAAGGAGAACTTATCTATGAATTGAAATAAATTATCATTTCAGTCTTGTTTTTTAGGTGTAGCCTATAATCAGTACTTTCTCCTGTTTTGCAGACTTTAACATGACTTTCTTATATTTACTGTTTGAGACAGTCTGGAGGTTATAGTTCAGAAGTTCAGGCCTATATTTGACCGCGCAACTTTTTTACTTCTGTAAGGGAGTCTGCAAGTTTCCTGCATGGCATTTGCTGTGTTATTTACAACTGGCAAGGTCATAAGACATGGTCCTGTCCGGAGTCTTTCTGCTTGCTAAACAGGGGTACCCCATTTCAAAAAGTCATACTTGGCTTAGATGAACATTATGAGGTAACCTAGTATATTTAAAAAATAATAACAAAAAAGGTTGTCATATTTCTGAAAATGTATTTGATATTGAAAAAAAAATGTTTTTGATATAATTTATATTTTGTTTTTGGTGGTGAATTGTTGATACACATTCTGAACAATTTACTTCAATGTCTCTGAATCTATACATTGGTCTGTGTGCACCATAGATCCTGTTGATCCTTTTTTTATTATTTACCCCTCTTTTTAGTTAAGGGAGAGAAGGTAGCATTCAGATAAAATAAAAGGTAAAAAGCTTGTTGGATTATCTTTTCGTAGTCACCATTCAAACAAAAAGTGTAGCTCAAAGTGCTTCACCAATAAGGGACGACAAATAGGGATGGTGGTAAACAAAAATTTAACTTCAAAAAAATATATTACAAAACATTTAGAATAAAATGTATATTTAATCATTATACCTATTACTTGGTACAAAGGAATTAATTTGAATGTACTGTAAAATCACTTTTAACAGGATCAACAACCATATCAATAAAAGTCCTCAGATGACCAAACTTTTCATTATTTGCTTGCTCTCTACTATGTTGATGGATATAATATCACAGAAGAAACAATGTAGCTACACAAAGTTTCTTGTTTAAATTCACTATAGTGAGCAATGCAGTGCTGAATTTAATTAGCACCTGGCTGTAAGGCCTGAGTCATGCCAGACATCATATGGCTAGGGTTTCTGAGTGACCTTGAGCTACATGCTGAATTTCTAAATGGTTCTGAAACATTTTTCTGTGACTGACCCTCAAGTTTGACTTCCTGCTGTAGGGCGGTGAGTAAGAGGGACATTTTAGGGATTGATAATAATGTTGGGCAATGAATACATACATGTATTGTATTATATAAATGTATTAAAAAATCATATAAATTGAAGGTGCTGTTGTTTAATGGTGCATTGGCCGAGTGTCACACATGGAGGGTGCTACTCTCACACAAGACTGGATTAGAAAAACAAGGAACATCTTTTCAACATTCTGCCAGCAGATGGCAGCACTGCACTTCTGTTTTTTTTTTTTTTTTTTTTTTAACTGTTGATGTGAATTAGTAGTGACATTCAGCTGGTCCCTGGTTTCTTTGAATCTAGAACAAGACATCAGTTTTTCATTTTGTCCATTATTTATAATGGGAAGGAAATGAACAGTTAAACAGTAATGCAACTTGTAGTGTATTTTCTTACTTGTATATTTGATGTTAATCAACCTCTCCCTCTATGCTTCTGTCCGTCTGTCCAGATGCTGCAGGATTGTGCCAAGGCCCGAAGGGAAGTGGAGCTCCACTGGAGGGCGTCACCTTGTTCCAACATTGTGCGCATTATTGACGTTTATGAGAACCTCTATCAGAGCAGGAAGTGTCTGCTCATTGTCATGGAGTGGTGAGTGCACAGTCTTGGTGACACACTCTCAAGTACTAAAATACTTGTCATTTGTGTAGTGAATTGTCATGTCATGTCAAAAGCTTAACTACCAAGTTACTGATTTTGGTGTGCTTTTTTACTGACAGTGAAAGCAGTCATGTTTGCGTTTTTGTTGGTCACAACTGGTGATGTTCCCTCTGACAGATAGACACCCTATGTGAAAGTGGAAGTCGTTCTCACTAATCTCACTAAGTCTTTAGTGAGATAAAGGTTATTGCGAGCTTTGTTCTAAGCAGATTTTAGCCAGGTTAATTATTGTAAATCTGTTGTGCATAACCTTTTGTAGAAAATGACCTGATTTCTCCTAAATGAGCTTATTGTATTTTCCACACCTTTGCATTTCCATCTTGCAGCACTTTAAACCACCAAACCCACATCTTGTCACACGTGCACTCACTAGGTCTGCGTTTATCACTGTGGTGCAGAGGTAGTGGACTGACTGCCTACACGCTCACATGCAAAATGCTGAAGCTGATGACTAATTTCCTTGAGAAAATGAGCTCAGCACAAAATGCCAATAAAGAAAAGTAGATGTTCTGATGAAACTAAAAACGTTTCCTAGAATATCACACCAGGTAGATGATGCAGCACAGTGAGATCTAGCTATTCAGTCTGCTTTCTTTCTGACATTGAAGAAATTAGGTCAGCCTGATGACCTGTATTTTGCTGTGTAGGTTTTCCGTCATGTTGTGTAAAGAGTCACTATGTCACTATGTCAAGTCCCTTTGATAATTTTGGAAATTCGGCGAGGATTAGAGAGCCGCTTCTGATCTGCCCTGTGACCTAACTTTGCTAATATGCTACTTGATGAATCAACAATCTTTAGATACATAAGCATATCTGTGCTGTAAAGTTAAAAGTTTCTGGTCAAAGTTGTGGTCAACTGTGGTCCAGTAGAACCTGAAGTAGGGGTGATGTTGGCTGTAAACTCCATTAGCAATATTGTATAGTTTTTCCTATTGTTAACAAATCCCATAGAAAGACCATAGCCAACATCGAACTGATCCTTTTAACTCACATTGCAGCATAGCCAAAGGTCAATGCAGCTGATTGGTCAGAGGTGCTGAGTCAACTCTGTTGTTATTTTGGAGGCTGTATTGTGTACACTTCTTGTTCTCTTCAGTCCATTTTATTGCAGATTGCTTTGTGACTTCTTGGTGTTGCCAGCTACTTCTTTTCTAACTCAAGAGATTAAATAGTTTGACTCAATCAACACGGCCTTGCTTGTTCAGAATGTCATTGAAGGAAGACAAATTTGAAATACGTTTAGTTAACATAATTCAATATTAGTTAACATTACATATCAAAGGTCATTATGGTAATGACTTTGTAGCACACTGAAGAATCTATAAACTACCAAACACAGACTAGGCACTCAAAAGTGACAGTTAATATTGCAACTTATCAGGAGCAATATGTGAACCTTTTGTTCAATGTGTAAAATATGCATTTAAAAAAATAACAGCATAACATAGCATCACCGAATTAATTGAAAATACATTTTTTAAACTTGAATCTGATTTGGAAAAAATAAAACAAAAACTACTGATATGTAGTTATTGGGGTTTTTTCTAGACGGTTTGATATTTCCAGCGACTACATCTTATCATCCCTGCTGCTGAGGTGTTTCCACAGCGAAAATGGGTTGTGAAAGACAGTAGCTTAAGAATGTGTAAGGGTGTTACAGTGTTTCTGCTGTGATGGTGCAAGATGTGCGATCTTAGTACTTCCATTCTCGTCAAAATCATTAATTATCTATTCTGCTGAGAATTCACACGCCACCTCTAGACACTTTCAGAAACATAGAGAGCCAGGCTGGGTTGAGCTCTACCTTTAGCCACATGGGAAAGAATTTCAGACCAGTGTGAACAGAGTTTGCAGGACTGAGGGATTGCCTCACTACTGGTGGTTACTCACATCAGTTACTTTGATATCAGAATAAAAAGCTGCTGTCCGTTTCTTAGTATGCAAAATGTGGATGATTAATTATGAGAAGCTTGAAGTGTGCTGTGGTTTTGTACAGCCGTCACGAGGCTCTAAGGCTGCGGGTCCTGCGCTCCTGTTAACACATACATGCCTGTGCTTTCTGCATCTTTAGTCACACACAAAATTGGACCTGAAACTCACACACTCATACTGAGCAAAAATGATTAAATGAAACTTATCATGAAGTAAGTCGAGTAGGATGTTCTCATGCTCAGGTTAACAACCATTAGCTTTTTACTTGACTTGTACACCAACACCTCTGTTACTCTTAATGCTGGATGTATCTGTGCTACCTTAGTTAATACCTGTGTTGTTTACAAATGTGCAAATCTTTTCGTGGATGAGGGGATACTGTAACAGCTTTAGTTGGTCACCAGTACCGGTCATATTTGAACTAAAGGTGTCCAATGGACAAAAATGTATTGTATAACATGGCTGTAAAAACCATAAAAATGATTGTGATATTGACAGTAATATAATTTGAGAGCATATCCAACATTAAATCAATATGCATGGTCAAGTTTAAACCCTGAAAAGGACTTTCGCTGCTAATTTTAGTTCAGTACTACTCAGGAGTAATTATAATGCGGTCAGTTTCCCCTTTCTGTCCTAACCCTAACCCAGACAACATTCAGTACATGTCATTGCAAAGATGTGGTTCTTTGCTGTACTTCATCTGGCCTATTGAGACCTGTGCTAAACATTCAAAATCATATCAAAAAGTGAATACAGTACCCAGTACATCAGAAGGTAAATGTACCCATTCCTCATGCTACTTAGCCAAGAATGAGAAATGAGATGAGTAGGGAGCTCATCAGAAGTGTATCTACCTAAAAATCTCAGATACTGACTTTTTCTTCCCAGCATGGACGGTGGTGAGCTTTTTAGTCGAATCCAGGACAGAGGAGACCAGGCCTTCACTGAGAGAGGTAACAAACACACAGCATTTCTTATAATACCTCAACATTTTATTACATAGCGCACTGGTTCAGATATACCACTGCATCCACACAGACACAAACAGCCACCATATACTGCCACCTGTAAAATGTAAATATCCATTACTTAACTTTTTTTTTTTGTCTCTTTATGTCAGAGGCATCTGATATCATGAAGAGCATAGGAGAGGCCATCCAGTTTCTGCATGCAATCAACATTGCACACAGAGATGTCAAGGTTTGTGTCTTAACTTTGTATTGTCACACTGGTTAATAAGACATTTCCCTGCTCTTTATAGCTGCAGTAACTAACATCATATTCTTCATTGTTTCCTGAATCTTCCATGCAGCCAGAGAATTTACTGTATTCCACGAAGAGGCCCAATGCCCTGCTCAAACTCACAGACTTTGGCTTTGCCAAGGAAACCACCTCACACAACTCTTTAGCTACCCCCTGCTACACACCCTACTATGTTGGTAAGGACGAATATCTGGGTGTCTTCAAATATTCAATATTCTACTCCTTGCCTAATAATAGACAGTAAAAAAGGATGCATAACACAACACATAACTCACATTCTTCCGTTTCTATTTGTAGCACCAGAGGTTCTGGGCCCAGAGAAATATGACAAGTCATGTGACATGTGGTCGTTGGGTGTCATCATGTATATCCTGTAAGTCAGTCTTTTCATAATCTCTCACACCTCCACCATGTTCTTTATTGAATGCAGTGACTAATGCTGCCATGTTAAACCTTCACCAGGTTGTGTGGGTACCCTCCTTTCTATTCCAACCATGGTCTAGCCATCTCTCCTGGGATGAAGAAGAGGATCAAGATGGGCCAATATGAGTTTCCCAACCCTGAATGGTCTGATGTATCAGAAGAAGGTAAGGCTATAATGTAAACTGGTCCCACCGTAGGTACTCATTTATTTAGATGTCGATTGAATATGCTCTGCTTTTGTATATAGGAACTGGAGGTATTGAGTTTAAATTATGGTAAACTGAAACTTTGCTTTTTTTCCTGAATAATATGAAGGATTATTTTGCTTATAAAGAAACTAAAAGTAATATGTGAAAATCCAACAGTCAGTTGTTGCGCTAGTGAACAGAGTACCTGCCATTCACTGGTCTCACATGATCTTACTTTCATGTGTCAGAAAAAACTTTTCGTCACAATGTTTCACAAGCTTCTTCAAGTCCTCACCTAAACATGAGAGACAAATGTGTCTTAACTTTATCAAGAAATTGAAACTAACGGATGCTCATTTGCTACCGTCAGTCAAATTCACTACAAATGAAAGTGATATTTTCTGAGTAGTAAATTCATTTTTGAAGAGAAAAAATGCTATACAGTGAAGATTTGGCCTCCACCTCTACCCCAGTATCTCCTTCGGTCAGGGGGGTGTATGGGTATATGTGGGCAAAAACAAAAGAGCTGCATGGGTTATACTTAGTGTAATACACTACTCGAGAACCCACACAACAGTTTGTTTTTTTTTTTTTAAGCGCTTTTAGCTGTTTTGCATCCAAACTTTTGCCAATTGTGAATGGCTCCCTTCTTTCAGGCAGTTTCCCAGCATCACTTAACACTACAGAGATTAGGAGAGAAGCAAACAGATAAGGGGCTGAAACCGGCTGACACTAGGAACAATGCAAATACAATGCGATGAGTTGTTTACAGTGGCTCCTCAACAGTTTTCAACTACTCTTCAATTGACACTGTCCATACGCGGTCAAGCTACATACTAGGTTTTGATCTAGTCTTGTTTTTCTTTTTAATGATGTAAATAATAATTGTGTTTGCAGCTAAACAACTGATTAGGACCCTCCTGAAGACTGAGCCGACCCAAAGGATGACCATCACAGAGTTCATGAATCATCCATGGATCAATGTGAGAACATGAGCTCTCTTGCATTTTTCTGGATCACTTTCATATCATCTTTTCAGTGTTTTTTCTGGCTGATATCCGTACACTGAAGTAAGATTCTGATGTGCTTGTGTTTGACTTCCTAAAGCAATCGATGGAGGTTCCCCAGACCCCACTTCACACCAGCCGCGTACTAAAGGAGGAGAAGGACACATGGGAGGATGTCAAGGTTAGACAGCTGCTTATCTTTGCATCAGTGAATCAGTGAAAAAGACAAACTTCCTGTATCTGCATGTGTTCAGGAGTTCCCACGTGCCAAGCACACGCAAACATGCATACATACAACAGCAGACTCCAGTTGAGTAAAGCATGTGGCCTAATGATCTTCTTTTCTCTATGTTTCAGGAGGAAATGACCAGTGCCTTGGCAACAATGAGGGTTGACTACGAGCAAGTCAAGATCAAGACCATTGAGGACTCAACCAATCCACTGCTAACGAAACGGAGGAAGAAAGCCAGTAATGCCATGGTGGACCCACAGTCTACTGCCCACTGAAAGATGCACGCATGCATGCACATATAAACACAGGTTGTAAAAAGGAAGCAATAATTTGTCGACATGTGAGTCGCATTGCATGGATTTTCTCAGTGTTTTATTTTTCATGGCAAATTCTAATGTTTTGTAGGAGTGTTTGTTTTTATTACTCTACCATTTTAACAAAACCCACCACTCTGCTCTGGCAGAGAGGATGTTGATCTGTGTTTTTACACCAGTGAAGAGATTATAAATATTCTAGAAAAGGGGAGGAGAGGGAATCGGTGAGATCTCTCTCCTCTCCTTTCCCAAATATCAGGTTGTGTACTCAGAGGGGCTTGAATGTTGGAATAGGACATGAAGCCTTAGCATTAGCAGTAGTTCTCTGTCAACCCGCAGCCCTGTTCTAGCTCTAGCCCCAAACCTGTGAATGTTAAATCAAATGGCTAAATCCCAAAAATAAAAGCAAGGGAAGGTTTCTTTTACGTACATGCAAAGTAAGCAGATGTATTTTGAACTGACAAGTAGAATGTAAGGACTCTGTCCCTGACTGTGGAAATTGGCAGGAGACAGTAGCTCATTTCTGGGATTTGGACTTGGAGTGTCTGTCGGGTTCAGTTTGTCTTTATGAATGTCGAACAGAGGCCTATGCACTCAAACAAGGGTCATGTGCCATTCAGACAGAGCACCTCACTCATGGTCCCTCTCTCCTACTTTAATCTATGCTTGTTTTTCAGGTACATAGTGTTAGAGCAGAGAAGGATGGCACGTTTAAGAACAGAAACTGGCCCGTCTTTCTCCTGCATGTAGCTCATAGGAGAGTAGGAGCCAACTGATACTGTATTTTTTCATGGATTTTATGAACATTTTAGCCTTACCGTTGTGTCGCTAAAGCAGCAAATTACTTTTAACCCCTACCTACCATTTGGTTCAGGCTTACCAATGTTATGCTTCAGAATTGATAACATTGTCAGATTATATTTCAGGTTAATGCTATGCAGATGTGTTTGTCAGCTTGAAGTTTTGCTAGGGCCTTTTTGTTAGATTTCTGTTTGCAGATGTGTCGAGCAACAATAGGGAGCGTTTGTGTGTTTTTATGTAAGCAGTAGCACCCTCTAAGGAGTACATGGTTCAGACCGATCATTTAGTTACTGTTGATCACACCAGCTCAGCTGTCAGGAGTCTCTGTGGGATTAGTCTGGTGCAACACTTCTCCTCCACACTTCCTGGTGGATTGAGAGGAGGTAGAAAGTACTTAAGAGCTGTTCCTCTTCCCCGAGCAGAATCTGACACCACCAGCAAGCTGTCATCACATTCAAAGAGGGTGTGATGGTTGGTTCCTCTTCAGTGTTCTGGTAACGCAACAGGACACTTCCCAGCTCACTTGGGATCATGGGAAATTATTTTGTTACTTTTGTCAGTTTGGTCCACTTCACTTTGTAAAATCACATCCACATTACCTGTCACATCGCACATACAAATCTCACTGTAGAAATGTTCCTTGAATGTGTGGGGCAATGTTCCCGCTGTTGTGCATTTTTTCTTTTCTTTTTTTTTTTACTATACCCCTCAACACTTTTTTTGTAGTGGAAGCACAGATGTGTCTGTCTTTTTTTTCCTTGTCATTGAGTCTGTTCAGCTCCACCTGCCGTACTTTTGTCTGCTTCAGCTTTGGAATAAAAAACACATAAAGCACAAACCTGCTCACTTGTTATTTTCTGAATACGAAATAATTTTGACAGCGCGAGTAAGAAAAACTGACAGGAGGCTTTAAACCTCTAGATGATATTCTTTTGTGAAATATATTTAAAAAGAAAAATACTGGCCTTCAGCGGCACCAAGCACAATATGGCCTGTAAAGAAATTGAGAAATTATGTTTATAAATGGTTGTCTCGATTTTAGTGTTTTTCTACAAAGCAGATATTTAAATGGTTAAAATCAAGGTAATACAAATTTTTACTTACTTATAACTATTATTACTTACTATTTATTACTTACTAATTATTTGTGTAGTGTTTATTATATATACATACATATAATATTGTAATAAGACTTGAAAATGATATTCATTACAGTTGATATGACCTCAATCTCAGTTCTGCCTCTATATCCAAAGAAAAGGAACTGATCTTATTATTATTTATAGGTTAAAGTTATCTGGCTGTTTTGGATCTGTGTTGCCAGAAAAATACACTTATTTGAATCTAAAAGTAATACAAACACTACTACTTTTAAATGTGCATTACCTGCTCTCTTTCCATGTCTGACCTCTGCCTCCTCATTGAGGGAATTTTTCAGCCCAGTCACATCTCAGCCATGACTCAGGTTGTCGGGTCGGCTTGGGATTTGTGGGTTTGACACGGAGTGCATAGACTCAACTTGTGACAAACTTGTATCATGCTTGCTAGCATGAGTGACTCCTGGAATATACACATTTTCGTAGCAAAACAATGTGGTGACATTGAGTCAACACTGTCATTTGCCAACACTGGGGTGTTTAGAGCAGTTTCCCACTAGTGCACTTGCGTATTTTTCTTCAGGTGCGGGTCAGCGAAGACTCAGCTTCCAGCTTTGAGTGTGACGAAACCTACAGTCATCTCTCTCCGCCATGCAAGTCAGGTAAGTGAGAGAGGGGGTAAACAGGGCTTCTGGGGAGTCCCTCTGCTGTGGAGCTCCTCTCCCCATGCCATGCTTACAGCAAACCTCAGGACGTCTACCCAGCACGCACTTCACAAAAGGAGGGAGGGCCCTGCATGTTAAACATTCGATTGTCAGTGGTAGGAAACAGAATATATGGTATAAAACGCAGTAGGTAGGTAAAATTCAGAAAGGTTAGGGGTACCTTCTGTATGTAGCTTCTGAAAGTCATCATCTCAGCACTTCGACGTCATAGATTTTCCATCAACATTATTCTCAAATACGAAAACGTGATAATTCATTTTTCTAGATTGGAGACTTAAACTTGTCAGTGTGGTGGCCCCAATATGCCATTATTGTGCACAACCATTAAAAGGTGTGGGGAAATATGTAGGATGAAGACTTCTCAGCTGAGGTGGTGACACAGCAGGTTTTGAAGTGGCATGCCATCCTCATTCACATGCAAACACACATCCTCTCTGACAACATGAAGACTTGGCTGACCCATTCCAGACAAGGTAGCAATAGTGAGATGCCCCGCATTATCTCAGTAAGAAACCCACAACTCAGAGTGAACCTCAGCAAGATCTTCAGACATGATCAAATGGAAAGGCTTTTGCTATTAGTTTTTCATAAAAACACAGCAGACACTAGTCTTTCACATGTGCTGGAAATCTGACAGTTCTTACTGTCATGTACAGCTCTAGGCGCATGATGTGGTTGCTGTGGTTCCTTTGATTTATTTTCTTCTGGTGATTTTTTTGCTGATTATTTTAAAAACATGCTTCTTTTGTAGGAAAATATTCTTCACTGTTTTCTAAGAAAGGTTGCAGTGGGAAACTACATAAAGTTCAGTCAGAAAGTATTCAGACCCCTCCACTTTTTTAACATTTTGTTATTTTGCAGCCTCGTGATAAAAAAGTGTAAATTATTTTTTTCTCTCATCAATCTACACTCAACACACCCTACTGACAAAGTGAAAAAATTATTTTACAAATCTATTAAAAAGGAAAATGTGAAATATCACATTAACATAAGTGTTCGGACGCTTTGCTCTTATACTTTCAGCTGATTGGACATGGTTTGGGAAGGCACACTCCTGTCTATATAAGGTTTTACATCAAAATCCAGAACATAAAAGCCATGAGCACAGTGGCCTCCAAAATTCTTGCAAAAGTTTGGAACAGCCAGGACTCTACCTGGAGCTTGCTGCCCGGCCAAACTGAGCAATCGGGGGAGAAGGAACCTGATCGTTACTCTGGCTGAGATCCTGTGGAGATGGAAGAAACTTGCAGAAGGGCAAACATCACTGTAGCACTCCACCGATCTGGGATTTATGGCAGTGACCAGATGTAAGCCTGTCCTCAGTGAAAGTTTGCAAAAAAGCTTAACCTAAAGGACTCAATATTACTCAAAATATTAAACTGCTTGGCCTCAATTCTAAGTGTCACGTCTGGAAGAAACCAGGTACCGCTCATCGCCTGCCCAATACCATCCCAATTGTGAAGTGTAGTGGTGGCAGCATAATACTGCAGGGGTGTTTTTCAGCATCAGGGACTGGGAGGCAGGTCAGGATTGAGAGAAGAAAGATCCTTAATGGAAACCGGGTCCAGAGCACATGGCCAAAACAACGCAGGAGTGGCTTAGGAACAACTCTGTTAATGTCTTTGAGTGGCCCATCCAGAGCCCTTTCCTTTTTAATAAATTTGCACTATTTCAGCACAAGGCTGGTCTGAGGACTTTCTGAATACACTGTAAATATACATTATATCTGTCGGTCAGCAATAATTTAAAATGGGACTTGTCATTATGCTAATTGGTGCCCAACAACGGTGACAAAAAGACATTTTTTTGTTTCTGGCAGCTTATGTGCTTTTTTGAAAATGTAACCTATTATGGTCATTTCCATATTCAGGAAGTACCCAGACTGCCACTTGTTGCACAATGATATATTTGTCATATATTAAGTGGTGACTTATTGGTGTTATGAAATATCAAGTTGTCAAGGACTTGGTCAGAGCTTTTCCAATGACAGAGACAGGCAAGCCGTGAGAAGGAGGGTGAGTGTTAAAGCTTTTCCTCTAGCCAGAATTTTTTTTTTTTTAATTCACCATTCAGCAGCTCTTTAATCATAAATAGAGAGATGTGTGTATTATTTATTTTGAGATATTGGGTATTTGTATTTTTTTCTAAGGTGGGGGAAGGGCCAAAGAAAATATGAATCATGCTAAGGAGGGCCTTTGTTGTCAAATGAAATATAAGATTCAGCTCTCTTCATATATTCCTGTGTGCCTAGATAAAGGCAGTGGGGTCTGAACCCAAGACCCTCTCGTGGTGAGGATTTGCAATATTGTAGCTGTTGAGGGGAACGTGATATGACATGGTAGATCCAGATTTTAAATACTGAAAGTAACCATTTTTGAGATAATTCAAAACAGTGGAACTGTGGAAGAGCCTGTAACTGCGTGTGCCAGTTTTAAATAGTGCACTAGTTCATGATAATACTAATGACCGTCGTTCTCCATTTTTTTTCTCACCCTGCCTCGAACCCACTGCTCTCTGAACAGAGGCGTCCAGTCATTACATAACAGCCAGACATGATCTTAACCGATAAAGAGATTCAAAACGTAAACACTTGTTTTGAGGACGCTGAAGTCTGAATCAACACTGAAACTCATAAAGAAGTGGATACAACTCTAATTAACATGACTCATCCTTGAGGAAACTCTTATTAACACTGGTCAAAATACATTGGCCATGGTCTATTACACAAATGTTATGAATGATATCTTTGCATAAGGTACTGTCATTGCTGTAATGATACTATTCAGATCATCCCACACTGACTTAAGAAGTGACTGGTGAATAATCCTAGAGTAGTTTCAGTGCAGAAACTTGAGTCAAGTCAGGAGTCAGTGAAGTCTGGAACTAGACACTTGTGCAACTTCGCTGTCAAGAGTAATGCATGTGCTTACGTTCAAATTTTATCACAAGATGCAAGCCACGTCAGAATGCCATTTTTGTTTAAAAGATTCTTAGTCATGCAGCACTGCACTGAGGTATAGCTGATGAATCAAGCACTTTCCCCTTTTGGCTCGGGTACTGCAAAGATGTTGACATATCAGCAAAAAAGAAAAAAAAATTTGAATGCAGGGCTGCTGTTTTACCCCGTGTACTAATTCTGTTTTGTATGTGCCTCTGCGTGACTAAGTGAGATTTCTTTTGCATGTGTGAGTGCATGATCAAGTGTGCATATGCCATGAGGGTGAGGCTGGCTACTTACAGTTACGGTAAGTTAAGATACAGCAAGGCTGCTGCTGGTAAATGTATATGGGTCACGTTTGAGGTTAGTGCATCAGCCGACTGAATTAACACTCTAGCGCTTCCCCACATACAGACTGCAATTCTGCAGGATGTGACATATTCAGTGCTCTATCAGTTACCCACTCCTAATGAATGGCAAATGATAGCAGCTGTGTCATCTTGTAAAATGAAATCAAAGGAAGCATGCATTATTAGTAAGCTGTTTATTAACAATAAAAAACTATCCATAATAAATACAAATATGAATATGAATACATAAAATAAATACAACAGGCTCAGAGGTGACAGTGTCATACAATTTCATAAGTGTAAGACTCAATATGGTCCCATGAAGATATCTGTCCACAGGACAAAAAAGTAAAGAGAAGTCTCAGCACAGCAAGACATCAGTTTAGCAGGTTCATAAAAGACAATGGGTGGGAGTCAATTTTTTTTTCTCCTGAGAGGAACAAAGTCACATTTTGATTTGGGTCAGCAAGTCATCAGGCAGAGGCCACTAAGTTCCTGTGCCGTTTGGAGGCCAGGTATATCTCAATGTAGTTAAACAGCAAATCCAGCTCGCCCATGGCCTTATACAGACCTTTACTCTCCATCTGTGGACAAACAGATGTTTCAGTTAATTAAAATGCTCTGTCAAAATACAAGCATGCATATATGTACACTGATCATTTAACATATTTTACCATTAAAGATTCAATTTGAAACTCACCTGAGTGTAAGTAGAGTTTAGGTTTCTGATGTCAAACTGTTTCTTGCAGGAGAAGTAGTTTCTCTGTAAGAGGAAGAATAGATGTTAGTACAGGGATTAACAACTTTCTTTAGATTGTCATGCCCTGAGTTCTCCACCCCAGAGAGCAACATGAGATGCAAACACTTGATGAGCAGCCTTATGCATTCCTCTCTTCCCCTTTTGCATCAACCAAATGATGCACAGTGCACACAGCTGCAGTTAAGGAACGACTGACGAATGCAATATTACAATCTGTCCTGTGAGCCATCACTGAACTCTTCCCCTTACTGGCATAGTCATCGATTTTGGATGCAGTTCAAATCAGGAAGGTGGTTTAACTGATTTGTCTGTGGCAGACAAAAGTCCAAAAGTTTTAACTGAGAGACAACTAATCACGTTTCCCTGAAAGACAACCTGGCTAGTAACGTTTGAAGACAGACACCAATTTTTGTGTTTTATGAGCAACAATTCGTCCTAATAGTCGACGCGTCCAAACTGAACCTTTCATTACTGTGAAATACTCGACAATTATTTTTGAACTTTTATCTCTCTCTCAAATTAAATCGTAGGCAACTGGACTTGTATTTGTCTGTGGAAGACGTTTCGCCTCTTATCCAAGCGGCTTCATCAGTTCTTATGTATTGGTCTCTCTAGTCCGCATTAGTCTGACCCTTTTGAACTTTTGAACTGTCATATCAGGATCCCCCAGGAGCAGTATGTTACATTTTCAATGCTGGAACTTCATACTTTAAACTTGAACATCCATCTTAATTCTGGTCCTCACTAAATATTCAATGTCACAGCGATTCTGCACAAGAATTCGCGTCTTCAGCACGTGGACAAATGTGCTTCTGCACGTTATTTAGCAGCCTCCAGCAGCGCGCACTCGGTGCGTATTTACATCTTTATTCCCCTGTAGGAGTAACACGTGTGTCGGCTACTCACACATTTGGTGACATCACTCTTGAGCTCGTCGAAGATCTGCTGGATGGACTCCATGTGAGGCTTCAACGCCCTGGTGTCCTCCGTCACTTCGGCCATGGCTGTGGGCAGCACCGTGCTCAGGTAAAAGTCCAGTATGCTGTTCATTGCGTGGCAGCCAAACGGGCTCTGATGGGGGAGGAAGCGATCAGCCTGGTTATAGGATGCCGTTTAACTCTTTACTAGTGTACAGGATGCTCGCCTTGTCGGTAATGTTAGGTTCTGTGTATTTTCTGATTAAATTTGAGGAGCAGCGGATTTTTTTTTTTGTACCACAATTAATGAACATCGTGGAGAGTTTACACAGAAACTTACTTTAAAAGAGTCCTCGACGCTCTGGTCTAGCAGTGCTGTCTCCAAGTCATTGTTTGCTTCCTGTAAGCAGAAAAAGGTTGAGCTTAGTGACCGTGAGCGGTCGCAGAGGCTGCAGGCAGACAGGGACACCTGCCCACAGGAGTGGTGGGGATCTGTCCAGATGATGTTGCACCATCTGTCAAGGTACTTGCAGAGTAAATGCTGTGCTTGTACTCACGTAGAAGTCTCTGATCTGTGAATAGTCCTCTCTGAGCTTCTTGAGCCTGACAGGGAATCCCTCCACGAAACGACAACACTGGTTATTGCACATGGGACTGCACCAGGACGTGCTGAGGAGGGACAAGAGAACCAGGATGGGCAGGAGGAGAGGCTGAGGAGTCATGCTGGTGGACAAGCTGCTGAAGTCTTCTGGCTGGAGAGAAGAGAAGAGTGGGACCTCAGGAGTTCAGATGCTGCTGGCTTGATGGAGTCAGTGGACCAAGTTTTCTGATAGGAGAAATATTCTTGGTATGATCTTGCTCAAGATCTGAGGAGATAAGTGCATATTTTTGGGCTCATCTGCTGTCTTATTTATAGTGAAAAATTGACTTTAAAAGTGGGGGAGGAGACTGACAGGAAGAAACGGGTTAAACATAGGCCTACTTCATACAAGGAGGGGAAAATTTTTTTCACAATCATACATTACACATGGGTTTGTCCTCACATGAGACAGGCTGGCGTTAATGATAATTATTGAGTATCAAGGAAAGAAAAATCTGACAAAGCACTTATGGAATTTTGATATGGCATCATTGCATTACATAATTACTATAAACACAGACCCACACACACACACACACACACACACACACACACCCCACACCAACCCCCGCACACACACACACACACACACACACACACATATATATATATATATAAATATATATATATATATATATATATATATATATATATATATATATATAACACATATATATTTATCATGGGAGGAGTAACCCACATGTAATGTATGAATGTTTTAATTATATTACTATTATAGTAGTATACTACTATACTATATGCTTACTAGTCTTTATCCAGTAAACTAGCACAGGTATGGAACTTGCAAAAATTTGTTTCATTATTACAATAAAAGCAGTAAACCATATTATATTATTCCATGCACTCTCACAATAACAGAGGAAATAGTGCCACTCACATAGAAAAATGATATTAAGTTGTGGTTAGGGTTTGATGACGCTGTGAATTCCCTCTGTATGTCAGACATGCGTAATAAAATTGCCAAGAGTGAAGACACTGACTTTGCTGTAAATGGCAAACGTCATGGTATTCTCTCTTGAGATTCCATTATCTTTGTCAGAGAGTAAATAGTTGATGAAGTTTGCACATATCTATATCTACCGTATATTTACATCTATAAATGTACAGATGGGTGACAAATCGTCTTTCTCCAGTAGAGTTCAAGAAACTTGTAGATTCAGTGTCAAGGTGCACTGAAGTTGCTCTGTTGGCACGTGGTTTTCCTACACCACACTAACACACTTTTGGTTTTCCTTTAGATGTATATTATGTAACATGTATGTATCTGTATATATAGAGAGAAAAGGAGAAATCTCATGGAGAAGTGGTGTATGACCCTAAGTGGTGGCAGCGTATGTGGTATTTTCCCGTCAGTACAGTACTTTTTCTGTTGTATGCAATGTGCACCTTCATGCATGCTACAGCTCACTATGTGCAGTTTAAATATTTATGTTGGGCAAGACTGGTATTTTGAAAAATATTGTAGGGAAACCCATTTCAAGTGATTATTGCTTCACAATCTGTGCAACTAAACTTCAGGATGACCTGTCATGGTTCAGGTTAAATTTCATTTAGTAGAATTAGACAAATAAATGTCATGATACAGTGACCACGGACAAATGTGGAAAAACAGTGCACCAATACTAGAAGTAGAGGTTTAATAGCAGAACTAAGATTGACTCTACTTTTTGTTACGTCTGTGACCGACTGTCTGCAGATTTGAGAATTGTGTCACAAATATAACCAAATGTGAAGTCAGTAGCAGTGTTTCTGCAGCCAGTTAGCCTACAGGAGCCTGTTTTAATCCTAAAGGTGTCATAGCTGCCATTAGCCTGCATCAATAATGATCCAAACAATTGTCCATACATGATTTTGTGTCCTGTATTTCACTTTACCTCTTTGTTTGATTTGTTTTCACATAGTCAGATGAATGTGTCACTAAGACTAAGATGCCCAGATTTCAGTCAACTGCAATCTGAAAACAATGTTTTGTTAACTCTGAATTTCATAAGTTGCGATAGTTTATTGTGAGCTAACTGGATTTGGAACAAACATTCTACCACAAATAGTGTTTCAAAGTAGATGGTGACAATTTGTGATGGAGAGCGGAAAAGTGCCAGGAAGAAGTCGCTGAATTAGTTCCGAGAGAATTCTGTCAATTGCGAAATTCATGTAACACTGGACAAAAAGAACTGCAACATGCAGAAAATGAGGTTATTGTACATGCACATGCAAATTACAGCAGAAAAATGAAGAATACTGGTTTGTGAGTTCAAATAAAGTAGATATTCCGTAGATTAAATATTTATTAACAACCTTGTTACAGATTGTCACGATAATGCATAACGTGAAGATGCAGTATCTTTTTTCTCAAGTTTTTGTAACAGTAACATATATTTAGATATAATTTATATATGCATATGAAAGTTCATATGAGAAATTAAGATGAGTCAGCAGTAACCAGTTTATGGAAAACCCCTCTTACTTTGGTACCCAGTGTGTGTGTGTGTGTGTATGTGTGTGTGTTTATGCACACTCTGTAAGCGAGAGAAACAGAGTAGCATATATGTCTACTCTTTGCATTGAGCTGTGTGATTTCGTGAATTTGTGTGGTTGCAGTTGCATTTTAAATGCTTATACCCAGTCTGCAAGTATTTCAGTTGTGGCTTTGTTTATGTGTGTGTGAGAGAGATTTTGAGTCTACTGTTGTGTCATATAGTTGTTTCATTAAGTAGCCTCACTCATCTTTGGCTGTTAGTCAGAGTGCTTCTTCATCGTCTTCAACTCATAGTCAAACCCAGTGTACCAGAAGTGACCAGAGAAGCTGCTGAATGCTAAAACGAACGTCACACAGTATGATCTTTAGACAGCTGTTCACAGAAATGGGGTGTCATGACAGTATGAATATATCATTGTAGCAATGTGTTTAGTATGCCTATTACTAATCCAGTGCATCATGAGATATTTAAGTTACTTCCTAGTTTCTAAAGTCTGTAGCACTACATGACAGTTTAATTTAGCTACATTTCTCAAGCTCTATTTGCATTTCTCTCTCTTTTTTTCACACCACCTAATTGACAAAAGAGTAAACTGTAGCAGAAAATTATGAATTTCTGTGAATGGCTGACTTGATTAGTCTTTTTTTCTTCTTTCTGTGTTCTTCTGAAAATTATTACTATTATTATCAGCTCTGCCAGGAAACAGGGTCTGCCTCTGTGTCCCGTTCACACTGCCTCCTCGAAATGCGGTCCAAGCTGAATCAGTCAAATCTTATCTTACATGTTTCACTTTCCGTCGTCCGATCTGATCAGGTGTTAATGTGTTGAGGCTGTTAACTAAGTTTCTGATGACGTTACTAACCAGTACTCCGAATCTGAAGTCAGCAAAAATTGCAGCACATTACCTGAAACTGCTGATATCATATCCAGTTGAGTCAGCCCTCCTTTGGGGCATGAACCACAGTGGAACACCAGATTATATTGAATTTAATTACAAACTGACAAAAATTTGATGTGGATGCTAGTAGCTGTGAATCCTTGTGTGTTACAAACAATATAACTAACAATTATGCCTTTACATTTCTTTCACCTTAAATGTCACATTTTCTATGTTTTGTATGTGCATGTTTTGTGTCTGCATGGTTGTGCAACTGTGAACTTTAAAGGAAACAGATCTTTCTTTACAAATAGATTCACCACATTTGTCTTTCACTTTCACACCGGTTGTCTGTTTGACGGTGCGTGTGACTATGTGTTTTTGTGTAGCACTGAATTCTTCACAGGTGTGTTTCTGTTATTGTTTATGTCGGGTGGCTATTGTTATGTCAACATAAATGATAGTAATAAAGTATGTGTGTGCTGGTGTTTTTGAGTGTTTTAGAGTGACAGTTTTTCTCAATAAGGCTATAAAGAAAAGAGGAAACTATGAGAAATATCTATGAGATGTCCCAAGGTCATTACAATTGGGTTTAACTGTCCCATCCACTCACTCACTCACTCACTCACTCACTCACTCACTCACTCACTCACTTACTCACTCACTCACATGTTAGTTGATACTGTGACAAGTTGTATTACAGCTGATACTTAGATGGGCGGATGCCCGTTAACGGGATTATGCAGAACGGAAACAGCAACATTCTTGGAATTTCATCTGTTTCTTGTGAATGACCTACAGAGACCCCTCTGGACTTCACATGAATTCTTTAGTCATTTAACCCTCCTCCTAGTTCACCCATCATGGTGAATGGGAGCTGTATACTCTGACTCACATTGCCTACTTCACCCTTACCAATTATTAATTCATCTTAACAATTGTATATCTGTGGTAAATCTTGATCTAGATGAAACTCTGGTGGAAATAGGCAAATTTAAAATTACATGCAAATGTGACCTTAAATATGTACGAAAAAGATGACTAGAGACTTGCAACGAAACTTCCTTGTTTCTGCAGAGCTGAGCTAGCAGCATTAGACAAATGTATTGATGTGACCTAAAATTAAAGTAGCCCTGTTCTTCTGCTGACAAAGTATCTTTTTGGGTGGAGATGAAACTTTGAAATTACACAACATTCACTTTGATCTGGACTTGAACTGATTGTTAGTAACATCAGATCTAATCTACCTATATCTTTTGGGTACAGACAGTGATTGATACACTCCATTGTGATGCTTTAATGACACTTTATTCTCCATCTGTTTTTATGCAAGTACGTAAGCAAATTCATGCATTTGGTTATTAGCATATGTGCCTGTGATGGTGTTAACCGCACTTATGTAAGCACTGCTCATTATGACGGCTCATATTTTCCCATGGTGTTATAACATCTGAATGCTGCATCAGTGAAAGTTAAAAATAACACATTTTCTCAATGCAAGTTCAATGGTGAATCACAGTTTCATTGATTTATATTCATATGTAAAATTGCTGTAAAGTCTGTTGATGCTCAGATGTGAAACAATATAAAACCTGATATGTATGAAGGAATGAAAAGAGGACCCTCGGGAAACCTTCATATCCAGTCATCATACTGCTGCTGCTGATTACAATGTCGACTGTGTTATATCTGCTCAACTGTGCTGGATCAAAACACTTTGTTGTGACTTTTCACCACTACAGGGTTATAATGCAGAGCTGTCATCACATGTGCTGACCTCTATAGATCTGTCTGATGTTTTTGTTACTGTTGTGTGTTATTAAACAAGCTGTTTATCTTTGATGAATGAGCTTACTCTTGGTTCAAACCGTATCTTTCTCCTAGAGTTCAGTGTTGTTGCTGATGGTTTCAAATCAAGTCCCCGAATGGTTGTTAAAGTTCTCCCACAAAGAGCATTATTAGGCCCCTTGCTATTTATGCTATACAGTATATGTATTATTGTTATTATTTAATTCTCTAACTGAACATCACCATGTCAGTTTTTATGCTGATGATGCCATTCTTTATGCCACTGGTTGTAACGCTAATAAACTTGTCCAGATTTGTTGTAGACACCAAGCAGCCAAAATGTATTCATTTCAAAAGAGCATAGAGCTTTGATGCATCACCAAACAAAACATAAAGTTTAAGTTTAATTGTTTAATCTGCATAATTATGTTACAATATAAACATTAGGTTTTATGTTCAAGAAATATAAAACATAGATTTATTTTTTTGCTACTTAGTAAAGGAAAAACAATAAATATAATTCAACTGACATTACAAAAAACAAATGCAGAGAACTGCACGATGGCACAGTAGGGTTTACACATGATGTCAGACTAAGAATTAGATCATTGCTGCTCAGTTTCTGTCTGATCATGACAATAGGTCTTGGTTGATTGGCTCCAGCACAGGGTCCAGCTCTTCAGATCCTGCACTGTCTGGTTTATCTGTGCAGCAGCTGCTCAGAGTGAAACAGAGAGAAATTGAGAAAGGACACAGGAAGACCTGTAAACTGGGTTCAAAGATCAGTACGATGTCTCACATTTCTGGCAACATACTTAACAAAATTGATTCTTTATAAGAAGTATAATACACAGTCCAGGACACTCAATTAAATTTGACATTTTATTATTGGTGCAGGTCACTTTTTCAGATATGTTCGAGTCATACATGATATGACTAAAATATTAAAATATTCTCTCTGAATAATCTGAATCTTTGCATTTGTACCCCATTGTTTTTTCCTCTAGTACCAGCTTCAGGAATAGAACATTAATGGATTGGACATCAAACATCAGCCCTAACTGTTTAAAAACAAGTAGATTCTCAAAAGCAAAGTGAATCAAATTGCTCCTGGGGCTTGTATGTACAGTATAGTGAGTGGTCATTAAGTACACTATATACACTGATAAACTCAAAATGCAGGGAGTCAGTTGTTCTTTGGGAATGCACTCTTAATGCAGCAGTAGACCCAAGAAGCAGCGCATGTGAGCCCTCTGGGTCATACAAAGGTGAGATCACAGTAACTCTCATGCACTCATTGTATACCCATATGCTGTTTATATATCCATGAACAGCCTCATGTCTTAGCAGAAAAACATTCAAAATCTGAAACAAGTGTGGATGGAAAGCACATTATCATCTCTACATGGTATGAACAACACAAGGACTCACCTGAACATCTTTTATCAGTGATGTATCCACAGACTCTGACCTCACTGTCTCCTTCTACCTGTCATGTGAAGACCACAGAGAAAGTAGTTTATAGCAGAAATACAGTATATAGCAGTCTAACACACCACTTTATTTATTCAAATGATCCGTCACAATAGTGGCATGCACTAATTTTCTAGGTTGGCACATGCTGTTGTTGAGCCACAGGGTGAATTTCTTTCTCTCTCTGCCATTAAAGACATGGTACTCTTGAACACTGTTTCATAGTCCTTGACTTGAGTGTAAGCAGAAATTTATGAGCTCAAACTGCTTCTGGTATGAGAAGTGATTTCATTGTAAGAAGGACTAAAGAAACAGGGGTTGCCAATATTCATTAGAACATGACAGCACATAGACTCTTGTGACACCTTAATTTCGAAGGTTATGCTGAACTCAAACACTTGAGGACTCATATACTGCTTGATGTCTGGAATTAGATTTTCAGGAGCAATTATAAAAGCTTCTGACAGCTTCAGCTGAGGCAAATAGCTGCATGCCTTCTCTTCTCTTCCCCTTTAGCAAGAACTGGATGATGCTCATATGAATGTTATATTATGATATGTCTTGTGAGCCACCACTGAACTCTTCCCCCTTTCTGTCACAGTCAATGATTTGCCTCATGTCAAAATGTGTGGGGAATCTTTTTACATTTTTGGGATGTAGTCAAAGGGAGTCAGATGAGAGTGGTTTTAGGGTAGTTGTGGTTTCTATCAAGTGACAAGAATGACAACTAATCACTTATATTCCTGAAAGGCACAACAGTTGTTTTTCTATGAAAACAGCATTTTATGAACAATGTGTTGGTGTTGGCTGGACATATGGCCCTTAGATGCTCATAGCCCTAAAATACATGTGTACATTTTTAACCTTTCATTACAATAAATCTCTCTCTCTCTCTCTCTCCATGGATTTACATCTCACAACTGGATATCAGTAACTTTGTGTCTTCTCCTGCTTGGCGTTTGTGCCCCCCCCCCCCCCCCCCCCCTCTCTGTCCTCATTCTGCAGGTACACTATATTGCCAAAAGTATTCACTCACCCATCCAAATAATTGAAATTAGGTGTTCCAATCACTTCCATGGCCACGGGTGTATAAAATCAAGCACCAAGGCATGCAGACTGTTTCTACAAACATTTGTGGAAGAATGGGTCGCTCTCAGGAGCTCAGTGAATTCCAGCGTGGTACTGTGATAGGATGCCACCTGTGCAACAAGTCCAATCGTGAAATTTCCTCGCTCCTAAATATTCCACAGTCAACTGTCAGTGGTATTATAACAAAGTGGAAGTGATTGGGAACGACAGCAACTCAGCCATGAAGTGGTAGGCCACGTAAAATGACAGAGCAGGGTCAGCGGATGCTGAGGCACATAGTGCGCAGAGGTCACCAACTTTCTGCAGAGTCAATCGCTACAGACCTCCAAACTTCATGTGGCCTTCAGATCAGCTCAAGAACAGTGCGTAGAGAGCTTAATGGAACGGGTTTCCATGGCCGAGCAGCTGCATCCAAGCCACACATCACCAAGTGCAATGCAAAGCGTCAGATGCAGTGGTGTAAAGCACGCCGCCATTGGACTCTAGAGCAGTGGAGATGTGTTCTCTGGAGTGACAAATCGTGCTTCACCATCTGGCGATCTGATGGACGAGTCTGGGTTTGGCGGTTGCCAGGAGAACGGTACTTGTCTGACAGTCTGACAGTCTTGTCTGACTGCATTGTGCCAAGTGTAAAGTTTGGTGGAGGGGGGATTATGGTGTGGGGTTGTTTTTCAGGAGCTGGGCTTGGCCCCTTAGCTCCAGCGAAAGGAACTCTGAATGCTTCAGCATACCAAGAGATTTTGGGCAATTCCATGTTCCCAACTTTGTGGGAACAGTGTGGGGATGGCCCCTTCCTGTTCCAACATGACTGTGCACCAGTGCACAAAGCAAGGTCAATAAAGACATGGATGAGAGAGTTTCATGTGGATGAGTTTGACTGGCCTGCACAGAGTCCTGACCTCAACCCGATAGAACACCTTTGGGATGAATTAGAGCGGAGACCGAGAGCAAGGCCTTCTCGTCCAACATCAGTGTGTGACCTCACAAATGCGCTTCTGGAAGAATGGTCAAAAATTCCCATAAACACACTCTTAAACCTTGTGGAAAGCCTTCCCAGAAGAGTTGAAGCTGTTATAGCTGCAAAGGGTGGACTGACGTCATATTAAACCCTATGGATTAAGAATGGGATGTCAATTAAATTCATATGCGAGTCAAGGGTGGTGAGCCAATACTTTTGGCAATATAGTGTATCTCTGATTCAGGAGTTGGGGGATCCAGATTTGTCACTACAACACTCATTATTAGCCTGTTAATAATGATAATGATAATCATTGCTGCTGTTATTATTGTTAACACCATTACACCTATGGATAATCCTATATTATTTTCACTACAACAACCAGTCTGGCAGTGCTTAAATACAACAGTATATACAGATCTCTCTCTCTTCTCTCCTTACCTTGAGATAATTTATGTTGTTATTTGGTGCTATACAAATAAAATTGAATTGAATGCTGCAGGTGAGCTGGTTTAGTGCTACATGTAAATAATACTCACACAGAAGTCTCTGATCTGTGAATAGTCCTCTCTGAGCTTCTTGAGCCTGACAGGGAAGCCTTCCATAGTAATGCTGCACTTGTTGTTACACATCGGAGTAGAGGCTGTGCTGAGGAGGGACAAGAGAACCAGGATGGGCAGGAGGAGAGGCTGAGGAGTCATGCTGGTGGACAAGCTGCTGAAGTCTTCTGGCTGGAGAGAAGAGAAGAGTGGGACCTCAGGAGTTCAGATGCTGCTGGCTTGATGGAGTCAGTGGACCAAGTTTTCTGATAGGAGAAATATTCTTGGTATGATCTTGCTCAAAGATTGAGGAGATAAGTGCAATATTTTTGGGCTCATCTGCTGTCTTATTTTATAGTGACAAAATTGGCTTTAAAGGTGGGGAGGAGACTGACAGGGAAGAAACGGGTTAAAACATATGGCCTACTTCATACAAGGAGGGGAAACATTTTTTTTCACAATCATACAGTACACATGGGGTTTTGTCCTCACATGAGACAGGCTGATTGGCGTTAATGATAATTATTGAGTATCAAGGAAAGAAAAATCTGGACAAAGCCACTTATGGAACACACACACTAGTACTATATATAAATAATATGATTATATATATATATATATTATATTATATTTATCATGGGAGGAGTAACCCACATGTAATGTATGAATGTTTTAATTATATTACTATTATAGTAGTATACTACTATACTATATGCTACTAGTCTTTATCCAGTAAACTAGCACAGGTATGGAACTTGCAAAAATTTGTTTCATTATTACAATAAAAGCAGTAAACCATATTATATTATTCCATGCACTCTCACAATAACAGAGGAAATAGTGCCACTCACATAGAAAAATGATATTAAGTTGTGGTTAGGGTTTGATGACGCTGTGAATTCCCTCTGTATGTCAGACATGCGTAATAAAATTGCCAAGAGTGAAGACAGCTGACTTTGCTGTAAATGGCAAACGTCATGGTATTCTCTCTTGAGATTCCATTATCTTTGTCAGAGAGTAAATAGTTGATGAAGTTTGCACATATCTATATCTACCGTATATTTACATCTATAAATGTACAGATGGGTGACAAATCGTCTTTCTCCAGTAGAGTTCAAGAAACTTGTAGATTCAGTGTCAAGGTGCACTGAAGTTGCTCTGTTGGCACGTGGTTTTCCTACACCACACTAACACACTTTTGGTTTTCCTTTAGATGTATATTATGTAACATGTATGTATCTGTATATATAGAGAGAAAAGGAGAAATCTCATGGAGAAGTGGTGTATGACCCTAAGTGGTGGCAGCGTATGTGGTATTTTCCCGTCAGTACAGTACTTTTTCTGTTGTATGCAATGTGCACTTTCATGCATGCTACAGCTCACTATGTGCAGTTTAAATATTTATGTTGGGCAAGACTGGTATTTTGAAAAATATTGTAGGGAAACCCATTCCAAGTGATTATTGCTTCACAATCTGTGCAACTAAACTTCAGGATGACCTGTCATGGTTCAGGTTAAATTTCATTTAGTGGAATTAGACAAATAAATGTCATGATACAGTGACCACAGACAAATGTGGAAAAACAGTGCACCAATACTAGAAGTAGAGGTTTAATAGCAGAACTAACATTGACTCTACTTTTTGTTACGTCTGTGACCGACTGTCTGCAGATTTGAGAATTGTGTCACAAATATAACCAAATGTGAAGTCAGTAGCAGTGTTTCTGCAGCCAGTTAGCCTACAGGAGCCTGTTTTAATCCTAAAGGTGTCATAGCTGCCATTAGCCTGCATCAATAATGATCCAAACAATTGTCCATACATGATTTTGTGTCCTGTATTTCACTTTACCTCTTTGTTTGATTTGTTTTCACATAGTCAGATGAATGTGTCACTAAGACTAAGATGCCCAGATTTCAGTCAACTGCAATCTGAAAACAATGTTTTGTTAACTCTGAATTTCATAAGTTGCGATAGTTTATTGTGAGCTAACTGGATTTGGAACAAACATTCTACCACAAATAGTGTTTCAAAGTAGTTTTGCTTATATATAATTTACTTTGCCTTTTAAATATTATTATTGTTAGTCAAAAGAAGTCAAAACATAAGGAATGCAAAGAACTGAGGTAGATGAACAGAAATCAGTCTACATCCAGTATGATTTATCAATTTAATTTCTCTGTTATTTAAACAGGTAAAAGTCTCATTAAGACTAAAATCTCTTTTTCAAGAGAGACCTTACCTAGAGGGCACCTTTAAAGCCTTATAACAGCAGTAAATATAAACAGGCAAGACAAGTGTTGCACTCTGAGGAGATCTGAGGAGATAAGTGCATATTTTTGGGCTCATCTGCTGTCTTATTTATAGTGAAAAATTGGCTTTAAAGGTGAGGGAGGAGACTGACAGGAAGAAACGGGTTAAACATACTTCATACAAGGAGGGGAACATTTTTTTCACAATCATACATTACACATCAATTTGTCCTCACATTAGACAGGCTGGTACTAATGATCCCTCTAGATGGGATGTGATGCATCACTGAGGATTACCTCACTGACAATGCTGAGGATCCAGAGACAATGAGAATCAAGTAGGTGTACAATTTTTCCTAATTTTGTTGTTTGTGTGCCTTCTTTTCTGATGTGGCAGTATTGAGGTTGCTAATATTACAGAAATTAATATTACAGAAAAAACGTAATTAATTAGGTCGATGACTTGCTGGTGTAGTGATTCCCAACCAGAGGTTCTTGTATCCCATGAGGTACTGCAGTTGCCAGGGGGGTAGGTGGAAAGATTTGGGCTTTGTGCTGACGTACACACAATTTTTTCTGTAATTTCATTGATCACCACTAGATGGTAATGCAGAGCATGCATCACTTTTTTGTGCTGAAAGAAAACACTAAAAATGAAGTAAGTAAAGTTTATTTAAATAACATCTTTCACAGACAAAAAAAAAAAATCTCTAAGTGCTTTATGTTATAAAAAAGTGCAAAACTTCAAGATGAAGAAATAAAACTAAAAAAAGCAATGCAAAACAGTTGAAATTAAACCATTTGTTTAGTCTGCATAAAAACTTTACATTAGAAGCACACATACAAGACCATAACAGCTCTTTATTTTTGATAAAGAATAAATACTTAAAGTTAAACTTACGTTTATATCATATTAATTATAAATATTGCATTAAAAAATTCATTCCATATGTCAGTGGATAAGAAACACATTAAGACAAACACATTTAGTTCATTCAAGTACAAAATATAATAATGGCACAGATGTGAAGTTAAAGTTGTAATCTTCACTTTGCTTACAAGTCATGTCAGGCTCTTTGAGTTTCTGTGGGATCATGATCATGTTTTCTGGCCGAGTCCCTCCAGCCACTCCAGGACAGTGTCCAGCTCGCCCATGGCCTTCTGTGCCGCCTGGTTTATTTGAAGCTGCTCAGAGAGAAGGAGAGAGAATATGGAAAAACTGGTTTAATGATGAGCACAAATGTATAGAAGCAATGCTCTGTTTGCTTTGTCTTTGGAAGCTGCAGTTGTAACACTGAGTCACATTTCTAACAAACAGGACTGAATATTCATTGACTACAGGAGTGATCAAATCAAATCTAGGTAGACTCTAAATGTAGTCTTAATAGTTTTCGTGGCTATGTTTGTGCACATTACATCTTTGTGTTGTAGATATTGTAATATGATAACTGATATAATTAACATAATAAAAGATTCCCAAAAGAATATTTGTGAGTTGGACTTCAAACACTGCTCACAGCTGCTGAAAATCAATTACATTTCCTCTGGGACTTGCTCCATAGCTCCCTCTTCAGTCTACTGTGAGATTGTGGGACCTAGGAAGATGTTAATGTGCACTACAGTGAGTTATTCCATGCACTACATACCTTGATAAAAGCAACATGGAGGGAGTCAATTGTTCTCTGGGTCTCTTCTCCACAGTGGCAGTGCTGCATAGAGCAGAGCAAAATTATCAGTCTAACTCATAGCTCACAATAAAATCACATTTTGTCATTGAACAACTAACTTACACATTTATGTATATCTCTTCTGATGCTGACAAAAGCGTTGGCCAGGGCGCTGGAGCATCGCTGCTGCTGTGGCTCTGAGGAGGCGTAGTTGCTGAACACTCTCTCGACGTAGAAACGCAGCAGAAGATGCAGGAAACAGCACGTCTGTCCCTCCTGATGGAGACATACACAGGTCAGATTAAAGCAGTTCTCTCATACTTTTATTGCATACTCATATTATACTGTTATACTGTGATACTGCTATACTACTATATATCTTTGAGCAGTCTGTGTCTTAGAAATATGAATGAATATGGAAAATTTGATACAAAGGTGAGGGTGCACAGCATACATAATCGCTAACTGGCAAAAAAAACACCTGACCAAGGACTCACCTGAACATCCTTTATCAATGATTTGTCCAGAAGTTTTACTCCAATCTCATTGTCTCCTGCTACCTGTGATGTAAAAAAACAAAACATTAAAGATCTTGTCTGAATTGCTCACTTAAGTTTCTGAAAGTTTTCCATCCTCTTAAAGGGGTCATAGTTTCTGGTCTGTTTATGTGTATCTGTGTGTAGTAAAGTGAAGTGTAGTGATTGCTTGTGACTACATGTTACTCTGGATGAGGCAGCTGCATTTGTTGATGTTTTATTTTGAGTTAGTGGTTTTGTGTGTATGTGTGTGTGTGTGCGTGTGTGGGTGACTCAAACTCACCACATCTGAACGTATGGTGGAGTAATATTTGCGCAGTTCGTGTGTGTGAACATTGACAGAGCAGCTGTCCAGATGCAGAGTGCGGCTCTCCACAGGTTCACTCAGACAGCTGAGCACAAGGAGCAGGGAGAGAGAGCAGCCGAGCAGCATCTTGATCACTGTGGATATCTGGTGGCAAAACTAACAGAGACAATCTGTTTGTTTAAACCTCTTCAAATAAATTACTATTAGAGTAAATTACTATATGTAGATAAGGATTATCTAAGAATTAATTTAATTATCAATTGTTCTGTCAAATGTCAAAGAATCTTTTAACATTAATTTTTGTTTTGTCAGACAAACTGTCCAAAAATCATAAATACTCACTTCATAATTGTGTGCAAAATTTACAAAATACAGAAGCCAATCAATGGCTTTTTGGCATTTTGCTTAATAAATCACTTAAATGATTAGTTCATTAATAAATCTGTTGCAAATTTTCTGCTGATACACTAATATTTCGGCACCATAGTAAAGCATTCATGTAACAATCATATATATCTATATATATAAAGATAATATAGCTCTAAAGCATATGCAATACATCCTATTCTTCTTTCAAAATCTAAGGCATTGTTATGTTAAGACCATCTAACAGGCAAGCAAATGACCACTGCAATGCTCAAGTACCATCACCCACCACTATCACCCAGAGCACACCTGTGAACTCACCTGTGTGTATGTTACTCAGAGGAAGAGTCCTGAGAAAGCTGTGTCTCTGTGTTTCCATGCTGTCTCCTCTTATAGTGGAGCAAGGGGGATTTTACCAGGTACTGCACAGACACATACACACACATGCACCTGCACATGTACTCCCACAACAGTTGGTTTACAGGAGGAGGAAGTGTGTTGCTATTAAAGGAACTTCCGACTGATGTCTCAATGAGAGTTGAAAGAAAGGGAAAAGAAATGGTCAAAGATTTCCTCCTACCTGAAGTGAAGTCTGGGCTTCACTGTCAGTGATGTGCTGTGTAATTACTCAGTGAGTCATTCATTAGTGTGTCGTCATTCCTCTGCAACTTTAATGTGTTCAGCTGTGTGTTCCTCATTACAAAGTGCTGACTCCATCACTTCACTTATGAGCTTTTAAAATGTGTTGATTTATTGTTTTAGGATGAAAGATGGGTCTGTTTTGCACCAATATCATTTTTGTCTTGTGTTCGACTTCCGATCAATCACCATGTCTGCTCCTAAATGATTAGGTATATACTGGAAATAAAAGCTCCTTTTTGCACACCATGAGACACTTCACTATTTGTTTTCCCTGAGGAGCGCTCTCATTGGCAGTGACCTCACTCCTGTCAGACAAGTCCTGATCGGAAACACCTACCGGACCTGCTCACCCACATGTCTGGCCAGGTTAACTTTTGATGACTGCGGAAAATTTACTTACAGTGGAAAGAATCATGAGCAGGGAAGTCCAATGGAAACAGGAATAGCCTGTGTTCATAGAAGAATGTGAAATCAATAAATAGCACCTATAGCAATATAACTGTAGATAGGGAAGTGCCAAATGTCCCTCTAGGAAGTAAAGTGGTCTCCAAATCCACAACCGCTGTCCAATGAGTAAGTGGTATCAGACTCTTGGACCCCACTGTACATTTCAGCGTCTGCACTTCAAAATAGCAGACAGCACTTCCCAGCTCAGGAATGCTCAATGCTTGTTTCTAACCACTAGAGGTCATCACAAAGTTTTTTGAACCTTGAAAAACACAGTCTCTGATTCTGTTGCCCTGCTTCAGCAGCAACTACTGGTCAAATGTATCTGTGCTTATAATATACAGTTTTACAACTTTAATACAAAGTAGCTGAATTATAATATACAGTTTTACAACTTTAATACAAAGTAGCTGAATTATGGTTAACAATTCAGTACCATAATTCAGCTGTAATTGCAAAGTTGGTTAAGCCAGTGGCTCCAAACCTTTTTTTAGTTGTGACCCTTTAAAACAATGCAATGTCTACTAGCGACTCCTTGTCACAGGTTGCATGTCAGTGATTTACAATTACTTCAACCATATAGTGAACTTACTTTGCCAGATTTTTATTTGAAGAGGCAAAAACAAGCAAAATTAAAAGAATGGTTTGGTGAAAAAACACATTTGTGTGGCAGAAATGTTTTTGTCCTGTCTTACTTTGGTAATTATCTCAATCTTGGTGTTTTGTATTTTGATGCTTTGGCAACACTATTTAATATATAACTATTTAATATTTTATATAGAATTGAACTCAACTGAACTGAATCACTCAACTCGTCAGTTATTTTATCACCCCTGAGGGGTCCTGACCCCTGAGTTGGGAATCATTGGATGACCTAGGCACATGTCATAATTATGCAGTTTTTCTATATTTATCCTTTGATAGAGGTTTGTTTTTTTGTGATATTTCAGTAAAATAATAACAGACAATCATTGACTGTAATAAAAATCTAAAAAGTTTTTTAGTGCGCGTCTATTAAAACATACTTTAAGTTTGTTTTTTCTTTCTTTTTTTTTTTAAATATAATCAAGAAATGAGATGCCAAAGGACATTTCTATTCTATTCTGCATGTTAATCTAATGTTATTTATAATTTAGATCATATATAGTGATGACACACAAATTATAGGGCAAATTTGCAGGGCCGTTTTTGAGAAATATAAATTGTGATTTGTTTACAAATAGAGTGGTGAAATAAATTGAAACCAGGAACAGGGATGTGTATCTCGTCTTGCTTGTGTGTGCTTAAAAACAGTGCTCCTTAGTGGTACAAGCGGTCAAATACTCCACAGGGCACTTTTAAGTAAAATCACACTCCCCCAGAATTACTGTGACATAAAGTGTGTCGGTGTCCACTGATGCAGAGTTACCCAAAGTATTTATGAGAAGGGAGAGTGGTGAGAAAGTCAATCCAATCAAAATTCAGTTAAATTAATCATCAAACAGGATCAAATGAGCAAAGAAGAAGTTTTATTATCCATTATTTGTACAGAGCTTCTTTATACAGAAGAATAATATACAGAAGACAAAGAATAAAAAGAATGGAATGACATTTTTACATGGAGTACCTTGAAAATCACAGGCACATTTGGGACAGTTTCAACTACATGGTAGTTATGTTTTAAACGGTCTCTTCTGACATTAACTGCAGGTCTGTTTGTTCTTAATGGTGGCAGCTCTACTCTGATCACATCTGCAAGCAAACATAACTACCCTCCATATCTGTAGCATCTGTCAATGTACCTGTATTTTCAGACTTTACTCATTCTAACTTTTTATAAACAAAAAATGGCGGATAAACTGTAACTCCATACAAAAACCTAACCCTAAATGTCGGCATATCCACTCTTCCTAGATTCATGGTTCACTGTCCTGAATACAGCAACAATTAAACTTTTCAAAGCTTGAACTATCAAAGCTTTACAGTTATTTCATTTATCTGGCGTCCATCTTTCAATAACACTTTCCCACAGTATGCATGGGTGGATATACCTTGTTCTTCATGGAGCGTGTTTTGCTTTGAACTCAGCTTGTGCACAGTGAGTCTGTGTGTGTTTTTGTGTGTGTATATGTGCATGTGTGTAGTTCATGTGTGTGTGCATGCCCCCAGGTCTTGAGTCAAGTTTCTCCTAAATAACAATAGAGTGGAGGTGTCTGAAGCACATGATGACATCCAGAGGGATGGGAGGGCTCAGGTGATTTCCATCCAAACGCAGGTACCTGAGGCAATAGAACAGTTCCTTAAAACGCCATTACCATGACGTCTATTCTGAAGAGCTCATTAGTTCCTTTTCTCACATTAGCAATTTTTTCTTCCTACCTATTTCCTTTCAAAGGGTGCAATTGCACAAGTTTTTATTGTTGAGTGCCAAGATGTGACATAATGTGACCTACCTTAGTCTGGGCAACAGGCTGTGATCGCTCAGGTCAGCCTGCAGGCTGTAAGGACAGATCAGGGTGCCATTGATGCCTGTAAAGAAAACACACTGTCATGAATGTCAAGTCCTCAAATGTTGTTTTCCTTCAAACAAGCAAAGGATTAAAAGAATGTAAATTGAATAAAATTATTTTATTCATTTATAATACTAATACTTTAATCTTGGTAATTTATTAGGCACTTACTAAAAGATAGTCCAAAGTGCTCAAGGAAAGATTTTTAAAAAAGACATAAATCAGTCATTGGGAAACAAATGGGGTCATGCAGTATAGCAGGAATAATACAAATGGGATGAACAGATTACAGACAAGACACCAAGAAGAAATGAATAAAATACAGTTACTAAGGAATCACCTCATATAAGAATTTACTTCTGAAGTTTGATTTAAACAGTTTTTTAAAAAGACTCTGTGATACTAAAGTGCAGCTTTTTATGGCCCTGCCAGAACAAACTTGTTCAGCTTTAGTCTCGATAGAGAAACAGTCATAACGGAACTGAAAAGCTGCTTGCTGACTCAAATAGGAAAGCAAGAATTAGCTAGCTTAGTCAAACCCAAAAAGTAAAATCTGTAAACTGTTTCACAACAGGAGAGCAAAATGACACAAACTTATTCTGAGAAGTAAGATACAGACCAAGTGCTAAGAATTATCAAATGACATTATTTGGAGACGTGTTTCTAGTCACCTGAGAAAAAAAAGTCCCAGCAGTCACTTTCTTTTTAGATCTGTTTTGGTCTCCACTTACGCTTGAGGAGAATATCTGGGTCCTTAGTTTGGTGGTCTGGTCTTAACAGAGCTTGATATGTCTTTTATACATATATATATATATATATATATATATATATATATAGTATTTGTACAGACTGCTTTATTGGCATCTCCCATAATCTCCTGCTAGCTTTGTTTCTCCTGTTACACCTTTATCATTCTAGTTAGTGCATGGAGTTTGGTGGCCTCCCAACATAGCCCTGCCCAGCATCAACCTGAACAGAGTGACTACTCGGAGAGAATGACGGGAAAACATCTGCACCGTGTGTATCTTTTAAAAACGCCTATATTAAAGCAGCATTAATTGATTTTCTGGCCACTTGAGGGCCTTAGAAACAAGATGTAAAAAACAAGATAGACGTGTTATGATGTCATGTCAAACAGCTGCGTATTTGCACTTATAGCAGACACAGAGACAGAGACAACATCAGGCTTAGTTAGATTTGTGTTTCTGGCATTACATTTCCGGCAAATGTAACTGTGTCCTTTTATGTCGGATTTGGTCCCTATCAGTAACTGAAAAAGTATCTGTCTCTTTAGCTGCTCCATTATGTTCACCAGCTAGCGGGTAACTTTGTCTGACCGCAGTTTGGTGTTGGGCAGGTACTGCACAGTGTGTTCATCAGTCATCAGTTATTTGTTCACACTGTGCACGCTGAATATCCTGTAAAGATTTGTGTTGTTGCCTTGTCTCAACTAACTGTCAGTGCGACATAAACATGTTTCTGCTGCACTTTTCTCACATTTACATTTGCCGGGTGGTGCTGGACTTACTCTCGATGCTGTTGTGGTTGAGATGCAGGTGCTCCAGGTGACCGTTGAAGAGAGGAACAGAGGCGAGCTGGTTGTGGGCCAGCTGCAGGTCCAGCAGGGAGGAAATGTTGAACACAGCCTTGGGAACTCCTTTGTCACTCAGCTGGTTGTAGTTCAGCCTCACAAACGCAAGGTGAGTGAAGCCTCTGAAGTAGTCTCTGAACAAGAGACAGGAAGAACAAATGAGATTTAACATCCAGCCAGTGTTTAATAATACATGCAGTGTGTGTGTGTGTGTGTGTGTGTGTTCATCAGCAATGTCACAATGTGTGAACTGTATACTTGCTTTGGGATGTCATCTATACGGTTCCTGTCCAGGAAAAGCTGAATGAGGCCACTGGGCACACCATCAGGCATCTTCTTCAGGACGTTGTGAGCCAGATTGAGCTGCATGAGGCTCTTCAGGTCCTTGAATGTGTTCTTTCCCAGGTCACTGTCACTCAGCTGAGGAGGAAGAGTATACACCATACAGTACAATATCAGTTACACGCTTGCGTTTGCTCCTGAGAGACACACAGGCGGTTGTCACTGTTCATACCTAAACAGCACCGTGTGGTAAGGTGTCCACAAAGGCACATTTAAACTGAGAGGTTTACCTGGTTGTGGTAGAGGTCCAGCAGAGTCAGGTTCCCCATCTTGCTGAAGGCACCAGCAGGGATCTTGGAAATACGGTTCTTAGCGAGGCGGAGCTGCTCCAGGCTTGCTGGCAGACCTGAAGGGACCTCTTTTAGGTGGTTACGGTGCACATAGAGATAGAGCAGTGCGGGGATCTTCTCAAATACCTGCATTAGATATAGACACAGAAGTTTTAGATGTATTGATGTTATTTTGAAATCATGAATGCTCATGGAGGAAACTCTCTGACCTTTTTGTCTATTCGATGAATACGGTTGTTTGCCAAGTTGATCCAGCGGACCTCAGTGGCGTTGATGAACGGCTCTGCCGTCACCTCTGAGATGTAGTTGTTCTGCAGGTACAAGTAGTGCGTTCTGGGTGGGATGACAGGGATCGCACGGATGTTCCGGTTCTCGCAGTTGAGAGAATTCGGATAGTCTGGGGAGCATAAACACTCTCGGGGGCAATCAGGAAAGATGGATGGCGGGCCCATGATGGGTGGGGGGAAGTCTGTGGGCTCCTGGGGCTCTGGCTGTGCCGGTACAGCAAGCTTGGGGACAGAAGGCTTCTTGGTGGTGACAGGGCGCCTGGTGGGCTTCTTTGGCCGAGGTCTCTGGGTGATCACTGCCCCCATCAGGAGGAACAGAGCCAATGCAGAGAAGAGTCCCGCGCCGGCCTTCATTGTCCTACAGCAGAGAAGAAAACAGAGGTAGTTCATTTTTTGTGAACAGTTACAAGGGTTAAGTAAAGAGAGAGAGAGAGAGAGAGAGAGAGAGAGAGAGAGAGAGAGAGAGAGAGAGAGAGAGAGAGAGAGACACAGAACACACAACACGTCATTTTTGGTTCTGCTTGTTAGCCAATATGGTGAGCTAATTCTACCCAGAAAGTTTAACAACTGGAACACATTGGTCCTTTTTCTGTTTCTTGCTCTGTGTGGCAGCTCTGGGGCAGTGCTGACTCTCAAGTGCGTACAAACCCTGTTCCCTTTATCCGCAGCCTTTTAGAGGCTGAGTGCAGACCAGTTGTCTCTGAATACACTGAAAACTTGAGTACGCAGCTGTTTGTATTTTGATTGTTCATATTTTGGGAGGGGCTTGGGAACATTTTTTTTTGACTTGCAGCAAAAATATTCACAATCCCTGCTGGTTTTTGTTCAAACTGTGTTGAGATAGGGCTGAACTGGCTGAAACAGTAGTATCAAGACAAACATGAAGCAGGTTTCTTTTGGACCTTAACCATGAAAACAGTGATTGTAGAATTGTAAACCAATACCTTCAGCAGTCTGCCACCTGAACTGTTACTACGCTTTTAACATCAAATATTATTACTGTGTGATGCTGTTCTTACAGGGAGGAAATGTTTCTATTTATGACTTCAGTGTCCTATTGCTTTGAAAATAATTAAGATTTGTACACTAAGCAAGTAGGCCTAGCCTGTTACTTTTACGATGTCAGTGTCTGTGTATGGATAAGGAAAGAATGCTAATGAATGCTATCAATCAATTATGATAAATAACTATAGTGTCGTTTGGTTTGTGGTTTGTTATTGTAAGAAAGACAGAGAGTAGGCAAGAAAGTCTAAGGCAGAATGATTGATGTTTAATTTAATTAAGTTCAAGTGTGGGAAGGGCAGATACTGATACAGGAAATTAGTACTTATGAGGAAGAGGAGAAGAAAAGTTTTGGGATAAAGGCTCTATTGTTTGCACTTGTCCAGAGGGAGAGCTGTGGAGGGGAAACTGTAGGTCTGGAAGGTTAAAGCTCTTTGACCCAGGAGAGGCCGAAAGGAAACTGGACCAAATCCCAATGAGACCCTGATTGATCTCTGTCTTAAATCAATGTACATATATGTTTTGAATTGCAAGATTAGGTGCATACTCTTTTATTTCCACCAGGAATATGTTTTCAGTGTGAATTAGTCTTTCAGAGTTGTTTCAGAGATTAAGAACTTGGCATAAATGGTGTTACAAACTCATCTAACACACACCCAAGAGTTTGAACTTTCAGCAGGAGAACAGATGGGAGGTGATTTTAGGTTTTGTACTGTAATTGATGACTTTTTAAAAAATGTGTCCGACAGATGTTTGCAACTTACATCAGTTAAGCTCATGTGTGTGTAAAATGTAATGACCTCCATCTTCTCAGGCTGGAAGACAGACTGACAGAGACTCACACACACAGATGCAGATGTTTGACCTTTGATCACAAGAATGTACAGCGGAGATAAGTTCACTTTTCAAAGTGGAGAGATATCGTTTCAGGCGGAGTTGGCTGCGTCTTTTAATCCCAATCTTTTAGATTGTACAGAATGTCTGTCTGTGTGCATATGTTTCTTTGAACTGTGCATTGTAGCCCAGCAGCATAACCCTGCTGTAAACTGTCCCCACACAGCTGTCAAAATAATGCTTTGGTACAAATGCACATTATTTTCCAATCACTTTTTAGGAAAGCATCTGGCCAATTTTTGATAAACGTCACAAATGAATCACGGGGCAGGAATGAGGCTTAGAGCCAAAATCTGTCCCGCCTGGAAAAACATATCTGAACTTTTTTCTGATGATGTTCACTGGCACTGCCCTTCCTTTTCCCTCTCTGCCTTTCAGAGCCTCCCAGGCCCTCGCTCAAAACCACAACCAGCCCTTCTCCCCCCTCGTGCTGCTGCTGTCTTGACCGGTAGTCTGGCAAACAACTAAAGACCCAAAGTCAGAGATGCCTGACTCATTGGTTTGTTATTTGTGACCTAAATAAGTAAATCTGATTCATATCAGTGTGTGAACTGCACTTATTGCAGTGGTTTAGTGATTCTTGTAGTAAATCTCTGCACTAATCTTTGGAACACACAAAATGGTAAACCATGTTATAATACATTAACCATCTTCTGTTGCTTTCAATCACAGTACATAATCTTCATTAGCAGATGGAGTTTGTCCAGTTGTCATGAAAATGTTGAATTATAATTCTGTAATCCCACAACAAATCAACTTTCGATGCAGCCACTCATTGGATTTAATGGTGAATTCATCTTCTCAACTGCTGTTTCCAAGGTGAGCAATGCAGTTTGAACCTCGTTGACGTTTCAGTTTTAATTATCTTGAATGGAAATTCCAAATATTTCCACTAATTTTAAAGACCAGCCATAATTGAATATTAACATAGTATTGAAATTATATTGACTTTCTCATGATTTAAGTTGTTTTTATTGTGTTGTGTTTTTTGTACATCAAAGACCAAAATATTATTGCAGATTTTTTAAATGGCAGCTATCTTTAAAAACGAAAGCTATGGTTATGATATCTTTTCAATTTTAGCACTAGTTGCATCTTAATACCAGGTAAAAGCCCTTATAAAATAAATTAGTTTATAAATGTATTTATAACATCACAACTGTATATTCAGACTGTTGTTTATGTTTATGTGTATCATAATTCTCATTCTCGAGGAGCAGCCAGAGAAATAAAGCTTTATTCCCACAACATCATCGATCGATGAGCTCTTTCCCATTCATCACAATTTCTTACTTTTTTTTTGGCAGAGCTGCTGCAGAGCTGCTGCTGTCATACTTGAAACCAAAAATCATCACCAGTGTTTTGTAATGCCACTAACAAAGCCACGAATAAGAGTTGCGTCATTCAGAGCAGAGTTCAGAAATCTGACTCAAGATATCTGAAAATATCTGTAATTAATCAACACAATTACAAATGTCTCTAAATATCTTTCAACGTGTGTGCTGAGATAAATATGTGACATAAAACAAACTGTATCATCTGACTGTCATCATGGGTTATGGAGATGCGTTTTATGTGGCTGATACACACACACAAACACACACACACACACACACACACACACACACACACGCATAGTTTCCGTTCTGCATTGGAGCTTCACCCATGATAAAGGAATCTGGCCTCCTTTTGAAACCATCATCCACAGCAGATACTTTACACTGGTGCCAAAACATTTCCTCATGTGGGTGTGGCAGTCCTGCAGTGGCTGTGCAAGACTGGATCTATATGCATCTGGATGTGCAGTGAAAGAGTTGGAAGGCGCACTGACAAAAATAGTTAATGAACAGAAATATGATGATTATAATCCAAACTAACTTGGAAGTATAGAAGAAACAGAACTCAGCACCATCAGGCTCCTGCAGGCAATCTGTTCTCCTGCCTGACTGGACACTGTCATCATTGTCTCTTTGTCCTGATCATCAGTCAGCTCAGTCTAGATCGAGCAATGTTTTCCTTTTACGTTCATCACACGCTGCAAAGAAGGACTTTTCTAAACATTCAAGGTACTTGAAATACAACAAATCAGAACAGCCTGTGTTTTTAAAAACAAAAACAAAATAAGCATGCCTTTTTAACTCATTTCCAGAGTCCTTCTTTTCAGTTTTATTTTGGCCTTTGGTTAACACCCATCCAGGGAAGATGATCCGTCAGAATTTGAAAAATAAATTACAACTTCACAGCTGAATTAGTAAAATTCCTTTCAGCAAGAAAAAAACAAACAAAACAAAACTGCTTGTAAAACTCTGAGGATCCATCTGATGAGCTGCAAAAATGAAGATCCTTCTGAACCAGCCAAAGTGAGCCACAGGCCTGTTTTTATAACCACGACTAAAGCTGCACTTCATATTTTAACTCTTCTGCAGCAGCAGCTCTCCCCTCTCACCGATGGATAAAGCTGGAATCAAGGTGAGCATGCAGGAGCGGAGAAAAACGTCAGATTGAAAGTGTGTGGCAGCTCACTGGAGGACAGAGTACCACTTTGTATGGCACAGCGTTTCTATAGAAACACACCAGCATGGCCCAGCTGTGCCAGTGCCAGGATCCCCTCTCAGTCCACAAACAGACACTCACACTGCTCTTGCTGCTTCTGTTTCACGCACGAACACACTCCTGCCTCTTCTTATCTTATTGATCATGCCTCATCAAAAAAAGCCCCCTGGAAACAACAAATAAAGTTTCTTACCTGCCTCTGGTACCTGCCCTCTTTTGTCAAGTCACAAGTTTTGTGTCTTTTCGTCTCTCTGCCTCTCTCACTCTTGTCCTACCCCTCCCTCTCTCTTCCTCTCTCTCTCTTCCTCTGTTTCTCTCCGTCCCTAACCCTCCCCTCCCTCTCGCTCTCCCTCTCTCTCTCCTTTGGTGGACAAGCCTGCCTGTTGGGTTTGTTACTTGGCTTTTTTCCCCTCTGAAGGTCACAGTGGTTCTTTCTCCCCCTCTGCTCGGCTCAGGGCCAGAGAGATTTAATCTTAATTCCTTCTGGAAGACCGCAGACTCTTTCATGTGACTAAACTGTGTCACAGTTTGTTATTATTTTGTTCTGTCACCGCAGAGCAGGAGGGTGTTTGTATCAAAAAGGCAAAAAAAAAAGGGGGGGGGGGGGGGGGGCGTGGCTTTGCTTGCATATTTATCTATGCACAAGCATGTGTTTCTATATCAGAAGACTTTTGTGAACACTGGACCTCTGTTAGGGAAAGCCCAGCTGTAATTGCATCTCTTCTCTGTCTCCCACCCACTCTGCTATTGTTTAGATGAGTGCACACAGATCCAGTCATGTGTTTTTCATTAGCAGCATCTCTCTGCTGACTCCATGGCATCTTTTCTGTGTCAGTTAAGTGTCCAGAGAGATTTTTTCCCCTCCAGCATCAGTAAACTCAAACAGTCTGATTACTGAGATCCAGCTGCAGCATGATGTGTATGTATGTGTGTGTGTGTGTGTGTGTGTGTGGGGCGGTCTTACAGGAAATGGGGCTGTGTGGCACTCTGATTAACAAAGTGTAGAGCATCTATATATGTGTGTGTTTGTGTGTGCTTATATGTCACTGGGGGATAGCAAGCAGACATGTGTTTGCTGCACTGCATTCCTGCAGAGTGAGCTGCAGCCAAAGTATAATGAGGCAAACACATGTGGGGAAAAGTCTGAAACACACATGTACATGTACATGTGGCTCCTTCTTGCACTTTCCCCTCACATTCTTTCTCTTTTCATGATTTCTCCCCACTGCACTCCCGTCTCCTTTTCACTCAGTCACCAGCATACTGAGCTCAGCCAGATCAGACTAAGGATACTTCCACAAATAGGACAATGAGCGAGAAAAAGTAAAAATGTGAACATGTAACAAACGCGTCACTTGTCAGGTGGTTGCTGTTTCTTGCTCATCCTCTCTGCTGCCATTTAAGGGAGGCTTGCGAGGATGCTATTTAATGACTCAGCTCCTCTGATCAACTGCAGCAACCTAATTTCTCTGTAAGAGTTTTTGTTGTGTGCAGGGATGACATCACTGGAAAGAGTTGCTCATTAACAGCAATGTTTCACGATTTTATGTCCATAATGTAATATCATCAGAAATGAATTTAGAACAGCACATTTAAAACGTTTGAATGGAATAAACTGGAAATTAAAGGAAAGATAATTCTCTGAATGAGGTGGTCTGCCACAAATTGTCGGCTTCTCTTTGGCATGGCACCGATGTTAAATGTGACGGGCTCGGTCTGTGGCTGCAGAGCTGCCTCTACATAAATGGCAACAACAATGGAGGCCTGACGGACAATACAGTGTGTGCCTGTGTCACATTAGTGAGAATCTCTCATGATCAGTTCCACTCTCACAATTAATTTGCGATATTATTTATAGTGTTATTAGGACTTAGTAAGGGTAATATACTCCACTATCCAGTCTAAGTGGAAACACAACATAGGATGAGGATGTTGGATTAGGACAAAATATAGTTGTCCAAGAAATCAATCAATCAATCAATCAATCAATCAATCAATCAATCAATCAATCAATCAATCAATCAATCAACTGTGGGAATTTGGGAGACAAACTATGAAAGCAAATCTAATGAAGCTGAGTTCAATGAAAGTTCAATCAGGAAGACTATCTCTACTCCGCTTTCTTTCACAATTCTGTAGATTCTCCCTCTCTCACCCCACTCCTTCAGGTGTTCGGCAACCAATCAGATCTCGCCACGATCTCAACCAACCAGTCACATCATCTCTGTCACAATTAAAAATATGTTCTCCTCTCTGCTGCTGTCATTTCCGTGCATTTGCTGCGACCCTCCTCCTCCCCTTCTACCTCCAGTCTTCATATCCAGTCACGCCGAGCTCATCATCGCTTGTCATCACATCCAGATCTCCAGCTTCTCTTCTTTGAATTTACAGTGTTTAGACTCTGGGGGGTTTGTTATACTTTGCACAGCCTCACCCCCTTTTCACATATGATGACATCATGATGGGGTCTAATTGCTTTTCCTCTCTTGTTTCGCTCATGGCAATAAAAGTTTGTTCGTTTTTTCTTCGCTTGATGAACATCTTCTGTTTTTTCCTTTTCTTACCTGTCAAAAATCTGTCCATTGTACTTGGAATTAAATCTTTAACCTACATGAGCCTTTATGGACATGCTAGTGTGTTTATATTCTCACCTTAGGTTTTCTGTCAGACATTTAGGTCTAGCGTCCTGTGTTGACAACGTGTAAGAGGTTGCCTTTCAGATGTTTACAGTTGTGCAGTCACATGGCCGTCATCTCATGGCGCTACCTATTTAGACACCATTCATGTATTAGAATACATTTTGATGTATCATGTATTTCTTTGTGCACTTATCACAGCTTAAAAGTAGCTAACCTTAGAGAATAAAACTGTGTGGTTTGGATTAGCATGTGAGAACTGAGTCACATGGGCCGAGGAATGTAACTACTTGGCCCAGCAGCGCTCAGATACACAGAGCCTGGGCAGAGATGGTGGGATGTCGGTGCTCTGTTTTTCAGGGCTGAATTCAACCTGTTGATTCAAGAAAAGAGATATTTATAGTGGCAGACAACCGGTCTTTACTGCAGGAAATCTTTAAGCTGCAGTCCTCCTCATTGCTTTTGCATTTTGCAGCTGCTGCTCTCCAGGCAGATGCAAAGAGTGAGGCAGGCTCAGGCTCCTGCCCAGAATGACTTGGTGTGTATAATAAGCTGAGAACTTTCCAAGAACGGCATGTTCTGTCATCTGCAGAGTGATTTGGATGATTGAGCTGTTTGGTTTAAAGGAGACGCGCGCATGAGTTTCTGCCAGAAATGTTCCCAAAGGAAATACAGACAGATGAAAATAAATATTCCACAACATTTACTGACAACGATCTAATCCGTTTCACAGCATCCTGTAAGCACTGCGTATACAAGTTCTGCGGGACACGCCCACTTTTTCTTTTCCAAAGTCAACTCTAAATCCACGAGTTTGGACGCCCATGTTGGTAAATGTTAGCAGTCTTTTATAAAACCAAGTTTTTACAGTATTCTCATTGTCTTTGCCCTCTTAAATAATTGTGATTACACAAATTATATTATTATTGTATTAATCATGATGAGTAAACTTTGTTATTCACTCAACACAGTGTGTTTATAGGAATAGATTTAGTGCATAAACATGCAGCAGATGAAGTCAAAACAAACTCTGCATCCCTTCACTGCTTGTTTTATCTGCCAAAGATAAAGTGTACAGACATGTTAAGTTTTCATGCTTTTGTTTGTAGCTCCACGACCAAGAGCTGCCTAAAAATAGGACACAGCATGCCACTGCAGCAGGTATTTGGAAGGCCCTTTGTTTATCTATAAAGTCCAATGGAAAATATTTCTCTCATCTTGAAATTGTTAAAATTAATTTCTGTCTTTCAATATAAATGCCAGTGAATTATACGGTCTAACTTCTTCAAGCTTATCACATCATTGAAATGAAAATGTTATAACGCACACTTGAACACCATCAGTAACTGTGGATCCAAAATGTTATGTCCAGGAACAGCCTCCATCATAACAACAGCCTCCTGTACAGCAAACTACCGTAAAACTGCTGTTTGTGTCACAGCATCTACAGTCACAAGAGTTGTGGCTAATACGCAACACCAAAGGCAGCTGCTGAGACTGAGGAGCATTACGTAATGCGTGAAATCATACAACACATGCTATTAACTGAAAAGCACTTTCTCAAGTTAACATATTGTTGCGCATGCCAGTAGAAAGAAACCACCTGGACAGTGGACGATGCATTAAATGAAACGTTGTCCAGCCCAGGCAGACTTCAGCTCATGCACTACACACAATCTGATGAGCTTCAGTCACAACCGGTGCCGTGACTTCTTGGAGCAAGTTATTTAATTATAACTTTTTTCAGCAATGGTTTTCTTCACAGGTGACTTGAAATGCTTGACACCTTTGTTATTCTCTTTGGATTTGACAGCTGGGTGTAATCCACAGCTGACTGCGATCCAATGACTGTGAATGGTTGATTGAAGACATCCGTCTGCATATTGCACAGTCAAGCCAGAAACCATGATGAAGCCAGCTTGTCTGTGACATGTTGGTTTGTTTAAAGTGCATGAAATATATAGGTTTTACATGCCTTTCATTAAAAACACCCAACACTTGCCAGAACTGATTTTCATGTGGTTCAGACATCTTGTTATAAGTTTTCCTTTTCTTATTGCTCCTTCTGCACGTTATTTTGATTGCTATGTTACAGTTTAATTAGTGCTTGGAAATTCATCACAGCAGTTTTTGTCAGTAATTACCCAGTGAATAAGAAAGTGTTAATATCATGTACAATAGTGCTGTCCTCTAAATCATAATGCACCTGTCTGTCACGCGAACAGGTAGATGTACTGCGAGTACTCGAAAGTTATGGCTTGTTTTGGAAGATTTTATGTTAAATACACACATAATTTGTTTGCTTTTTCTCATCTGCATTTCCTTCACGGAGGGTGGAAGTCACTGTTCGCTCTCTATAGTTAGGCACATTTACCGCTTTAAGAGCCAAGTCATTTTTGAAACAATGGGGTTCTTGATTTCAGAGGTAGACAGAAGCAGGCTTGGCATTTCTAGGTGGCAGCAGTTGTTGGGCAAAATGACTACTCTCGTTGGCACAGCCGATCATCTGAAGCAAGCAACCGAATGAACATTACTTTACCACAAGTAGACACAACACTGTCCAATCCGAAACTCACCCGACCTGCCATTCCTAGTTACTGTTGCTAATAAGTGGAGATTAAACAACCGCTGTTCGGGGGAGGGATTTAGCTAACATTCAACGGACTGAATTTAAAACAAGACTCGCTTAAAACCTAATATACGGTCAATGTGCATGTGAGGATGTAGTTAAAAACTGTTGTGGAAGTGCTTTAATCATCTCAAATCTGAAGTCCTGTTTGCACTCTGCCAAGTGTCAACTCATTTCAGCCTATTATTGTTTCTCTACTCAGATCTGCTAGTCTCTTTAGCTGAGCAGTTACCGAAGGCCTCTCGCTCTCCCTCCCACTCTCCTCCTCTCTCTTGTTTGGTGTATCTTATGTTTAGTTATCCCTCTGCGTCCTTTATACTTAGTCTTGTTTGAAAAAAGTCTCTAAATCTAGCAACATAAGTTGGCAACACTACAGGCTTTAAACATCCCCCTAATACAAACTGCAAATCATTTTGAAACAGCAACGGCCATTGGGGAAACTCCAACTCAGTCACAGGATTCAGCTGACCACTGATGGAAATATGATCAGTCAGTCAGTCAGTCATTCAGTCAGGGACATTCATTATTATAGGGCTGTTGCAATTCAGGCAAAAATCAATAAAGCATAAAGGCCTTTACCTGGACTCAAATTATCCTTCCATTGTAGGAGATGCATGAATGCACCTAATATGTTGCATAAGTGTATGAGTGATGATGTTTACACAGCTGGATTCTTTCTGATAAAAAAGGAAGCACAAGCCTACCATGCCCATATGCTTTACTGTATGATATGTGGCACTGCACTGGTGCGGTACAGTATGAGTATGTGTATGTGTATGCAGTAGTAGGATGTGTACGCATGTGTCCATATTGTGTTGGGTAAGCCTCATATGTTTCACATATGCGCCTCTGCACTGGTACTCAGTTAAATATGGAATGTGTAATATAGAGTCCGTAAGTAGTCGAACTCTCCTCTCACACGCAACACACATAGTTCACACACATACAACGTTCAGCCTGGACCCTGAACTCTCCATCTCTCACTTTTAACCACTCTGACACATGCAGCTGACTGCACCCCTACCCCCAGCCCCTACCTCTGTTAATGTTTAGTTAGAAAGCTAATGACATAGAGAATAGAAAACAAAAACACAACTACTCACTCTGCTGAGTTGAATTGCATTATCAGCTGCCTAAACGGGGTCCTGAGAAAATCATCGGTGGTGCACAGTGCAGAGACTGTGGAACAACCTCAGAAACACGGCCCCTTTCACTGTAATGACAAATTCTTCAGACACAGGAAGTTTACAAACAGACTAAATCCTCCGTATCTCTCTTATGTTGGATATCACACTTCACACACACAAAAAAAAAAAATAGATGTGAGAATAAATGCTGCATTTAGTATTTGTAATATAAATGTGTTTATTTCTCATTTCCTTGGCTAAACCAGTTTCAAGAACAGAGGATTTTGTGAAGATTATGTGTTCTCTTCCATATTTCTGAGGCTCATTACTCTAAGCTTGTGGTGATAACTATTTCTGAAAATGGGTTAAAAAATGAATTGCTGGTGTACGTTTGAGCTCTCTTTTGCAATGAAGAGTTTTTACCACACTGCATGTGCATGACTCCATAAAACAGAAGTAACTGTCCACAGACCTAAAAGGAAATACAAGACAGCAGAATCAGCGTCTGTGTGTGTGTGTGTGTGTGTGTCTAATGAGAGCGCTGGAGGTCTTAGTCTTGCTTGTAAACAAGCCTGTAAATGAAACTAACAGCTTCCTCAGTCATCTAGCCAAAACCAGAAGTACCATACAAGTCTGCAATGGATGAAGAGATGATTTTTCCTCCCAGCAACAAACAGTCTCTTTACACAGCTGGGAGGTCTGAAGCTCTGTGTATATGATTTCCCAGTCAGTTGGTCCACCAGCCTGCCCAGTAGTTTTGTTTGATGCTTGTTTGTTAAACATACATGTTAAAAGAACTGATTTTGTGGGACAGTGACACAACTTGCATTCGACTCCACAAAGTGAATCCAAAAAACATAATACTTTTTCTCTAGTTGAGTGTCCTGCGACTACTGGAACACTTGACCTGCCAGCCAGACCTTAAGTCATACGTGATCTCAGTACAGCAACAAATAGCACTCAAACCAGCCAAAGTTTCCAAGTCAGTAACCTAAAATCTTGTACTTCATCCATAATCCCAATAGTCTACCTTGAGGATACACTGGAGGTCGTGCCTGCTAACCTCTGCCAAGTAGCTGCTGATTTATTGTCGCAAAGGAACAGAAATTGTTGGAGTACAAGCTCCAACAACATTTTTCTGTTATCCTAGGCAGGATAAAAATTAAGAAAACAACCCTGTGCTGGGACAACTCATTAGCTTTTTTCCTCTCTATCACACATTGCTAGAATTAAATATTATCTGAATATCATCAGTTAATATTATCTTGGCAACTTGAGTAAATTTTATTTGTTGAAATCCCAGCAGAAAAATGAAATTCATCTCTGTTAAGTAATTATCTGACAACGCTATTTACTTTAAAGCCTGCATTAACTGATTACTTTTCACCACTTGGCGGCAGCGCAGCAAACTGTGAACACGACATTGACATCTCATCACATAAAGTGTGATATATGGCAAGCATGTGAATTTGTGTAGCTAACTGTTACCTATGTACACATCAAGCAGGTATGCAGCAAACATTAACATGGAGTCATGTTTTAAACAAAAAGACCACTATTTACTCTGTTTAACTCTATTTTGGTCTCTACCAACTCCAGAGGGAAATATCTGGACTTAAGCAGCTAAATGTTCTGCTATCTTAACCAGCTAGTGCTCATTGTGTCTATCTGCTGTTTGGTGCTGAGCAGTTTGTGGACAGTGGCTTTATCAGAGCTTTTTCTCTTGAAAAAGCTGCCTGCTGAAATGAGGATGAGAAATGAGGTTGATGAGAGAGTGAGAGTGAACCGAAATAATGAAGTAGCTGGTTTTAAAACCAAAAACAACAAGCTTAAAGACACTGAAATCTCCATAGGGCTACGGAGGGTTGCAGAGTTAGATGATGTGGGTTAATCACGACAAGTAATTTCTGAATGTCAGTGAGTGATTTGAGTGAGAGTCAGAGTTGAGTGAGTGATGAAGTTGCACCACTGGTTGGCCGAGTGTTTGACTGTAGGCTGTTGCTCTTTGAAAATGAAACATTTTCTATTACGTCATCAGGTGTTGAGTCAGGAGATCCACAGCCGTTTTCATGCTCAGTCCTCTTTGGTGACTTTTTTTTTTTTTCCAAAAAGGCACTTACAACAAATTTAGTGACTTTGGACAAACCTTACCTAATTTAATGAAAGAGAGCTGCCAGTAATGCCCAGCAAACGAGAGGCACACCACTCTCTGCGTCTGCCTAATGTAGTCAAAGATCACAGCGCAGTCTTTGCCTTTAACTTACGTGTGTGGTGATTTTGTCAGACGAAGTTGTGGTTAGGCTATAAAGTCAAAATTGTAGCAGTGCAGAAAAGCAGCTTGGAAATTGTTTGGAAGTGACTTTTGGTTAACACGTAGTCTTAATGTTTCAGTCACTATGTCAAACTTGTTGAGAACAGCTTTATTGGGAATCCAGCTGTATTAAAATACTGTATAACACAGAGAGTAGGACAGAGGCGAACAGATAAAATGCTGAAATGGCTGACACGAGGCAGAATACAAATGTGATGCAATCACTTGAATATGCTATTACACTATTACATCATCTAGCAACATTTAATAACTTTTTGAGCAGGCTTTTCCAAAGAAAGTAGTTGCTTACAGCAGTTCCACAACAGTTTTTATCTGTGTCCACAATTTCACACATTGATCATACCCGATCCAGTCATATACCAGGTTCTGACCTAATCTAGTCATCGGTTGATATAAAGAATATTGATTAGTGTAGCTTTAAAAAACTGACAAAGTAAGTTTCCCCCAGCCAAAGGTCCCAGACTTTTGAATCTCTGCCCATATAACTAATTTTCTTTGCAAATCAAATTCACAAACTGATTTCTAGAAAGAACAAAAACAAATAAAGAAGCAACTAAGAGCCATTTGGAAAAAATGAACAGTGATAATACAGCAGCAGTGGATACAGTTAGAATGAGATTCAAAAGATTCAAAAGATTTGATATGTATCTAACCTGATGGAGAACCTGAACCTGATGTGTTTCTGTGGGTAGAGGGATGTGATATGTGAGGGGACCTGAGCTCTGCAGCTCTCTATGTTGCTGTTATGACACCGCAGGGAGCTTCACAGCAGATTGTTTTGACTGGAGGTTTCCAAGGCAGAGTTTTGTTCAGAGGAGAGGAATGGCCAGAGGTTTAATGATTCCACCAGAGTTTTATTCTGTTTTTTAATGGCTGCAAATACAATCCCCTAACTATGAATAACTTTTAAACTAACATGAATAAATGTCTTTCTTCGATCCGAATTTTATGAAAAAGAACTCATATGATATGAGGTCTGAGACCAGAAAAGTAGGGCTATAATAAACAATACTGCCTGGAGCTGCTTTTCTTGAAATGAAACTGTTGTCTACCGGTTTTAAACACTCTTTCTTTTTTCCATGTCCATTTTACATTTTTTCCACTACATTTAGATCCTCTTTTGCTGAGCATCAGTGAGTCTGGAATTTGTGATGGAAAGAATGATTAGAGATTAGCTATCCACCATTAAGGACAATGACCACCTCAATGTCTTGCAGTTAATGCAACAATAGCACATTCAGTCGGGGGCTCATTCCACTGTGACGTGCCAGCGCAGCCTTTCAGGTGCTCACATGTGCCATCTGGCTCTAGAGTGCCTCGTCCTGCAGCATAAACACCAGCCAGCTGGCAATTCCTGAAAATCTACATCTGCTTCTTCCCAACTGTTTGAGAGACACACTGGTGAGTATTCACTAATACAAACTACTTACCATATTTCAAATGTGTTTTCCTTTAAAATCCCAGTATTTTTGCTGCTAATAAAACTGTGCTTCATATTTGATCATAGTGCCTCATGGCTCTGAAAATGAGGAATGCAGCGAGAGGTCTGGTTTTAGTATGCAAGGACGACTGATTTACAACACTAACACCCAGTGCAGTAAAACAAAGAAATATTGAGAGAAAAATCAAGTTTGTGGTGAAAAGCAGAGCTAATATATGACATTTATAAAGGAGAGCATGCAGATGATATGACAGCATCAACATGTTCAAAAGTACCTGTAGCACCTACCTCTACAGAGGTCACAGAGAAGTTAAACACAGTTAAAAGAAGGGTTTGACACTTTAGGAAACATACTCATTTAATGTTTTGCAGAGAGTGGGAAGAGTAGATCGATATCACTCTCATATATGTTAAATATGAAGCCAGCAGCCAGTTAACTTAGCTAAGCGTAAAGACTAGAAACTAGAAAAGCTTTGTTCAAATGATAGAAAATCAAGTGTATACTTATTAATTAACATGCTATATCTTTTTTGTTTAATCCATACAGAAACAAATCAGGGGTGGTGAGTCTATTTGTACAGAGCCAAGCTAGCTACTTTCCTGAAGCTAACTAAGCTTCATATATAAAGTTGATAAGCTTATTTCCCAAAATGTAAAAATATTGCTTAAAGAAAGCTTGATGTAACATCTAGTCTGCTTGAATCATGTCTACAGCCTCTCAGCAGCAACATGGAACCATGAACCCATCCATCATGATTTCATACCTACGCTGTCCACTGCTGGCAGCTGGTTGTCACTGGGAACAAGCTTACACAGACTGTTATGGTTAATACTCGTCCCTCAAAGGAACTCTGTGTGAGTGACTCCTGCTTCTGGTAAAAGTTGGTCCAGACATAGCAAGACTCTGATCAGACCATCAAGCACACTCACAGCATTTATAAGACATGGTGTCACCTGGAAAATATGGCAATGGCTTTAGTAATGGTACATGGAACACACACAAACACACACACACACACACATACACGTACACACACACACACACACACACACACACACACACATACACGTAACACACACACACACACACACACACACACCACACACAACACACACAAACACACCACACACACAAACACATACACACACACACACACACACACACACACAAAACACACACACACACACACACACAACACACAGACACACACACACATACACACAACACACACAACACACCACACACACCACACACCACCACACATACGTACACACACACACACACACACACACACACACACACACATACACACACACACACACACACACACACATTATTGCCTGGAGGCTAAGGCCCCAAAGGGATCCATAAATCTGAGTGGACACAAGATGATTAACGGGATTGTGATTTACAAAAATGAAAATGATGTTATGAACATTTCTATTGTGAAATATTGGAGAGTTTAATAGAGTGCAGAAAATCCTTCATCTGTCAATATATGAAATATGAAAACGAGTAAATGTTGGTTTGTTTTAATGGTGCACAACCCAAAAATGTTGGGAGCCACTGGTAGAATGGCAACATTAAAAATTTGTTTTCACCCACGAGTGTAACCATCTTAAGTTAATCAAAACCATCACAGTCACTTTGCAAAGTGAGATCATATAGTATTTTTACATTTTATGTTACACTATAAACAATAAAGCACATGATAGTTTATGGACTTGATCTGCATTTACTGTGAAACTGAACATTCCTACTAATTTTTCTGTTGGTGCATATCTCATAATTCTGACTCTGCATTTTGTAATTATGAGGAAACCGTCTGAGTTACGTGATCTTTATCTTGTAATGAATGAATTATTGGGTCTTTACATCATTCTTATTAGGAAGAACTGTCATTATGAGAAAGGCAAGATTACTCTTCACCATTTAAGCAAATAGGAACACAATGACTCCAAACCAAATTTAATAAATCACCTTTCTTGGTTTGTGGCATTAAGAGGAAATGTGATTAGTAACATTACCAGTGCGTCAGCGCTGTGTAAACATTTCATGATTCACTGATTTTATAGATTAAAGGAGACTGATCCACCTGAGGATGCTCCAGCATATATAAATACACTATAGAGAGGCTTTCTTCATATGAGATTAGTTGTAATTAGATACCGAGTAAATGGGGAGATGTGAAAGTAATGATTATGAGATATGGGAATCATAATAATATTTATTCAGTTACTGTCTTGCTGAAGTTCACGTTTGTAAATATTCAAAGTTTCAAATCAAGCTCCTACACAGGTCTGCACCAATGTGGGTGACATATTTACTTATTAATTATTCTGTTTGCAGGACTCTGGCAAAAAAAAATTATGAATTTATTTCTGTTAGTGAAGCTACTAATTTAGACTCCAGCAGCAATCTGTATCTATATTTTTTGTCACTGGGAGCTGTGTGTCTATACAGCATGAGAGCTACACCCTGCTCTCCTCAGTCCAACATAATAAACTGAGGTGACATTATGACAAAACACAGACTTGAAAAACAGCCTGTGGAAATGTTATACACAGATGTGAATAAACCAAGATATAATCCTTTAATGCATCATTAAAAGCCAAATGTCAAGGTATCAAAAACAGAACTGAAGTCTCCACTAACACTGCTGCTACAGAGATCTCTTTTCCCACTGGATTTGCCCTTTCATTTTCAATATTTAACTGATTGTATTTTCCATATTAAATGGGTCATAACTGTACAAAGCATAGCTAATCTCTTTTTACTATACATACCCTTTATCGGCTCTGACCATACGTAGACTATGGAAAATTAAAAAGCTTTCATTGGGTAGTTGATTGCTTTTCATGTCACAATGGATAAAATTTCATTAGGTTATTAAAGACAAAGAGAAAATCATTGTCCTTATAAAATTTTCATTTAATCATGACGCAGTAAATGCATGTAAAGAAATAAATATAACAATGTGCATTGTATTTCACTTGGTCTCTTTGTTTGAATTGTTTTTATTTAGGCATTTTAAATCTTCCAAAGCAGACATCATAATCACATCACTGCTACACTGTGTGGCATTCACTATGCATATTTTGCATACTGTATCAATTATCTTGCTTTATTATACAGTATAAAATATCACAATTAAAAAACATGGACAAGGAGAGATTTGAAGATTTCCCAAAACTGCATCAAAACATTTTAATATTAACATTAGAGGACTAATGGCTGTTTAACATTGTCCAGCTAACTGAGTCAGATTCTCGCAAGGAAAAGCTACTGAATTTTGCCATTCATACATATTTCCCCTTCCCCTAAAACAGCTCACTTTAACCAGAGCAGATTAGTCTGTACAGTCAGAAATGAGAGGGTTTGTCACTGTTCCTATTCAGTAATAACACACAGATGTACAACCCTGCTGAGGCTGAACTTGGAAAAGTTGGAATGAGAGAGAGGAACCCATGGGAATGCATTGGTGGTATGAGAAATGTTTTGATCGGAACTTTTGGCATTACGATAAATTAACACTGGTTTAGTTAATGGGTTCAAGCCTTGGCATCTTTTGAGGGTCAGTTTTCCCTTCAGCCCCTGGCTGTGTATCTACACATTGAAGACATAACGAATTAGAGTCTTCTTTGGTTTCTAGTTTTAAAGCCGACTTGTTTGAGTTCACAAATCTTGAGTCATCTTTTTGTTTTTGGCCAGTCACATACAGTAATCCTAATTTTGGGTGGAGACATAAATGTGTTCAATCACTCGAAGGCAGAAGACCCAGTCGGATGGCAGCTGCTCGTAGGACATCTTGTTTCCGTCCAATCGTAGGATCTTCATCCTGGAGTAGGACAGAGGTCCCACTTCTCTGCAAAAACTGGTCACGTTGAACTCTGTGGTAAAGGGACGGAAAACAGGCAGGCTCTTTAAAACATACACGGACCACATTTATTATTAGAGACCCATTATTCACCCGAGTGACAGCCATCTGCTCATTGCTGTCTTGTCAAAACATTGCAGATACTAAAGCAGTCCAGAGAGCTTTGATTTCACATCATGTACCATGTGTTCACCATGTCTAAGTTCTTAGTCTGCATTTACCATTAGGTGTCTTGCAGGTGCTGTGGTGAAAATGGAGGCAGAAGAAACCACAACACCCTTTTCTGCTTTCTCACTTTGTTTTCAGTAGTAGAGAGTCTCTGAGCTCAGACTGCAGGCTTTGGCAGACAGAAACTGCGGTAGCTGTAAGGCTGCTTGCTAGACGATGAGGTGTGTGTTATTGTGGAAGTGTTTTGCCGTATGTCTGTCTCGATGGTACACAGCCCCGCTGTCTGCTGCACCACACACTGACAAACAAGAACTGATTTTCACTTTGCCAGAGCCTGTGAGCTGCTCTCCAGGTCATTGCTGCTGGATGGTCATGTGAGTCAAAATGTGGCTCCTGGCTACAAGACTGCTGCATTGTGATACAAATCCTATCTGTCAAAAAAAAAAGGCCACAGTGATGGGGAGCAGACAGAGAAGAGAGGAGAGACTGAAGAGGGGAACAGCATGTGCTTCTGGCTCATCTGGCACTCTTACCACTGAATCCATCACAGATGTTTTCATACCACTCTCCTTACTTCTTTACTAGCCCACTTTCCCTTCATGCAACCACCCAATATTCCCTCCTCTCTTCTCTCCTCCACCCTCTTTTCACTTCTTTTCTTTCCATGTCTCCCTCTGAGTCCCTCCCCTCCCTTCGATCTCACTCTTCTTCCATCTCTGACTCGCTTCGCCTGCTAGCCGCAGCCCCTCCTGAGTCTGTATGCAGTGAGGAGGGCCAGCTGCGTTCAAGTGGGTTGGGGCTCTGCAGGTTTCTATAGAGGTACTTTACAGATCTTGTCACATTTTCCACATTTCTTCTCTCAGCACCACCTCCTCAGGTGGTCACCCACGTAACTCGCTAACACTGCGCTTGAAAAATGTATCAAAGTGCGTACATGTGTGGGAAGTTCAAATTTCCCAAACATGAAGTCAGTGACACCTCTACATTCAATGTGTGAAAGGTGACTGCATCTGCGTGTGAATGCATGCACATGTTTTTTTGTGTATGTATGCACCTCACCTTGTATTTCATTGGCCTCCAAATAGAGGTACTGCAGGGTGGTGGGGACTGTGGGAATGGTAGTAAGTTTGTTGTAAGAAAGGTCCAGTTCCACCAAGCTGGACAAGTTGAAGACCTGTGGTTGGATGCCGCTGCTCTGCAAACCACAGCGACGTAAACGGAGGTACTTAAGGTTGAAGAACCCCACAAAGCTGTCATTATCCAGGCCAGAGAGGGAGTTATTGGACAGATAGAGCTGCTGGACAGAAGGAGGTAAATGCCTGGGGACAGATGAGAACAAATTCTCACGCAGGTCCAACAGATTCAGACTGACCACACCTGCAGGACAATAGGAGAGGACAAAAACACAAACAAAGGTGGAAAAATGAATGCTGACAAATATGTGTGACAGATAGAATGAGTGTAAACATTTTTAGTGTTAAATGCAAGTATATAGTCAGGGTGTGGGGTGTAGGCCTAATCAGTGCAACAAAACACATGTTTAAATGTTATTTGAATTGGTTTCATTTTCATTTGCAGAGCATTTTGGAAGTATGAAATTAAATTGTGGAAAGAATGCAAGATTTTACAATGCATTACATGTTTGCTGACAGACGTGAAATCAGCTCACTGTTGAATTAGACAACTCCTTAACTCCAATCACCCTAAAAGCTATGTAAAATAGACAATTGTAGACAGTCACAAAAGGACGAACATGCAAAAGTGCCACTGTTCCAAGTAATGGGAACCCTTTTTTAATGTTTGTTGACTGTGTGTTTTGCATGATGTGAACAGATACAAGACAGCAGGACAAAGCTATGCTGTACTTTATCACTTCCCATCCCAAGTACGTATAGAGATGAATTGTATATGATGCATGTATGAACAAAGGAAATGACACATTACACTACCTTTGAGGTCTCCCTTTGTGATGGTTTGCAGTCTGTTTCCCTGCAGCAGCAGCACCGTCAAGTTGTGCAGATTCTGGAAAGCTCCAGGGCTGATGCTGCTGATTTGGTTGTAGGCCAGTCGCAGCTGCTTGAGTCCTGCTGGTAGCTCACTGGGCACTGAACTCAGGTGGTTGTGGTTGGCAAATAAGTAGCACAGCTGGGTTTGGTTCTGCAAGACGGCCTGGTCCAGCTTGTCGCTCTGCAGTTGGTTGTGGTCCAGGATGAGCCAACGCAGCCCAGTAATGTTGGCTAGCATAGAGGAGGACAGGGACGAGATGTTGTTGTCCTGGGAATAACAGAAAACATTGCCCAATGTATTTTGTCTTTGCAGACTTCCTCTTAAAATAAAACATATACAGTGCAGTGTAGCGCAGTGGAGGTCAATCACTGTGAACAGGAAATGAAAAACCACTGTGGGTTAGTAGCAGACCATTGTTAATATAAAACACGCTCAGTGCCTGTGTCAGTGTTTTTCTTACCTGTAGAAACAGGTATTGGGTTCTGTCCGGCAGGTTGTCAGGGATGTCGGCCAAGCCTCTGTGGTCACAGTAAAGCGCTGTGGTCCACTGGATGGGGCAGTCACATTGTTGAGGACATGCCTGTGGGTTGTTAGCTCTGAACCAGGCTGGGTCCATCCGCCCCTGCAGGCTCAGAACACTGGGTTCTCCCAGCAGGCGGTTAATCCACAGGGGAACACCCCCGTAGTCCATAGCCGCTACAACAGTGGCTGAGGCAGAGTGAAAGACACACAGCAGCACCATGACGGCACAGTGCAGGAGAGCCATGGAAAGAGCTGGCGAGATACACAATCCTGCAAATTAAACAAGATAACGGTGATTAATGGGAGTGTATTTTACATGTCAAACTCAATTTGCTAATATAAGCCTGTGAAGGTTGTATAATGTCTACTGTGCCACTGGAGGAGCTAAGTCAAGTCAGAGAAAATTTCTTAAATGATCTCACATGGGTGTCCTGGCTTTGGCATGGGAATAACACATTTAACAGAAAGCCTGAAGGCACAAGCTGTATTATGGGAAGTGTAGGATCCAGGGTTTTTGGAGCTTGACCCAAATGACCTCCACAGCATGAGTGTTGACCTTAATTTTTAACTATGGTCTAGGGATGGCAACACTGGTCTGTCTGATGGTTGGTCAGTCCACCACTTTGGTTCAGACGGAAATATCTCAACAACTAGTCGATGTATTGCCAAAAGATTTTATAGAGACATTCATATTTCACTGAGGATGACATAGGTGATCCTCTGACTTTACTTCTAGTGCCACCAGCAGGTCAAAGTTTCAATGTGTCCAGTACTTTCATTTATGGTAGTAGTTTATAGTAGTTTAAGTCCCTCATCTTCACGGAACTGCAACACTACAGTAAATAGCTGGAATACCCCTTTAAGAACAGATGCGACCCTTGAATTTTAAGGAACTATTGAATGTGAAAATTGACGCATGAAAAAAAAATAGTTTCAGCGTGAGTTCAAACATGTTAATCCTTTTTATGGCAGCCCCTCTCTTTATGACATGACTTAATAAAATGTATTAAATGAATGGAAATCATGCACCACTGTTTGAAATGCAGCACAATTGAAATGGTTGCTTTTGCATACACATTTCCATGCACTGAAACCTCTGAGTATGAGAAGGAAGAATCATTTTTTTCCTGCACGCATAACTGTAGATGGTTACGGTAATATCCAAAAAAGCAAGTACGCACATAAGCACACACACACAAACCTACACTAAAACTCTGAGCAATTAGTAGGAAAGGTTTGAATCATCAGGAAATTTGATTTTATCAGCATGTTTGCAATGTTGCATTTAGCCCTCCTCACTTATATGTCCAGCCTTATAGTACAGCACATGCTCAAAAGGTTGCCAAGAGATTAACTGTCTTACGCAATCATGACTCAAACCAACTGTAATCAGCACACATTGCAGTTCTGAACATTTCCAGTTTTGCCTGCCTTGCAAATAGAGGAAATGGAAGCAGACAAGAAACAAACAGCAGACAGACACTTACCTGTTGATCACGAGCTGCAGAGCAGAGACAGGTTGTCTTAAATTTCCAATGAAAGCCTCCGAACCATCGGGAGCTGTAGTGTGGGTTAATGTGTCTGCATGTGTTTGTGTGTGTGTGTGTGTGTGTGTGTGTGTGTGTGTGTGTGTGTGTGTGTGTGTGTGTGTGTGTGTGTATGTGTGTGTGTTTTCAAGCTAGCAGCAATGTTTACCCAATGTCTCATACATTCCCCTTCTTCAAACGCTGCCCACATCCCAGACCCCACACCTCTTCCCTCACTCACTTCTTCCTTTTCCCTTCTCTCAGCCCTCAGTAACAGTTGAACCCACAACATTTGGTGGAAACAATGTTTGCTTGTACCATGGAGATGCACAAAAAAAATATACAAAACTACTTACACGGACTACTGAAGAAGGGAAAAGAGAAGAGAGAAATCACATGAGGGAAACGAATCAGTTTGGAGTCAGATGGTTTTCAGCTAATATGAGAAAATTTTGATTAGCATTCAAGTATATCCTCTTGTGTGTGTGTATGTGTGTGTGTGTATGAGTGTGTGTGTGTGTGTGTGTGTGTGTGTGTGTGTGTGTGTGTGTGTGTGTGTGTGTGTGTGTGTGTGTGTGCGCGCGCGCATGTGTCTGTGATATTGGGTCTACAGCACGTGTCCTGCCTGGAGACATTCAAGCCACAAAGTACCTGGGGAGCCAAAGAGACCATTCTGTGTGTATATGTGTGTGTCTTTGCGTGTGTGTGTGTGTGTGTGTCTGTGTGTGTATGTGTGTGTGTGTGGAAGGAACTTCTTGCAAGCATCTGAGCAGACTAGAGGAAAACGATTCCAGATTCCTCTCCCCCCAGATTGAGGGGAGAGCTCTGAGAAAAGAGGCAAGGTGGAGAGCAAAAGGTAAAGAGGGGACAGTATTTTCTGATCAGAGAGCAAAAAGAGCGCCCTCTAGGAAAAACAGAAAGAATATCTTTCTTTTAACCATAAACCATGAAAAGAACCGTAATGCCACTTCCACTCTTGCGCCTGTGCATGTGTGATATAGGCCTCTGCAGGAGCTAGGTGTTAATTCTACATACAGTAAATGAATGTCTAGGGAATAAAGAGGGCAATATTAAGGAATACGTGTGGCTAGTTCAGAGTTGTTTATGATAAATTTCCAGAATAAGATTTGTGATGGTTCACGGCTCTGGTGTCATAAAAGAAACAAATTCTACAAATGAAATAACAACATGAGTGCGAACATGCTCATGTTTAGCAGTTATGTGAATACAATTCATGCCGTGAAAAAAGAATCGACCTAATTTTATGTCAATACATTCAGTAGTTGAGATATTTCACTCGTAACTCAATTATTTTGGTGCTAGAGGACAAAGTCAAGAGATCAACACAGTCACTAGGATTCACTGTGTAATTGTAACTGTGTAATATTTTTTGCACCAGTCCATGTTGAGTTACTTAACCGCATGTGTAATAGATTTGACCTACTAATGACGCTTGATGAAAAGTCAAGGGATCACCCCAGTCACTAGGATTCATTGTCTGGTAACCATGCATGCATATCTGTGTAATATTTTTGCACCAGCCATTCCAGCAGATGTCGAGTTATTTAACCGGATGAGTCATAGATTTGACCTACTTATGATGCTTGATGAAACGTCAAGTCATTAAGACACATTGTTTGGGCACCATGAATCTAAACCCAATCACCAGCTCTTTCACTAAAAAACAAAAATCTAAACCTCATGTTGGCACTAGTAAGTAAGTCATGAGATAAACTCAGAAGAATTCATCTTCTGGAAACCACAGATTTCTGTACAAAAATGTTTTAAGGCAATCCATCCACAGTAACAGCTATTGACCAACTAACACTGTCATCCCGAGAGCTTTACTCTGGAAAGCAAAGCGAATAGTGTCTTTCTCAATGTGTGTCACCTTTTCCCAGTCCCGCTTTCCATCATCAATTAGATTTCTTGTCGAACGGTGTCATGTATTCGCAGCTCATCTCTAACTGGTTGAGTGAGGGTTTTCAGAAACATGAACAAGAGCTGGTGTGTTGGCAGCAGCAGTTTGGCAGCTCCTCACCGTCCTACACACCCTGTGCTCTACTTTTCTTGGTTTGCTCATAAACAGGAAACGGACCTGGGAAAGGGCGTCCATCCATCCACCATTGGCTCTTATCCGGAATAACACCTTTCACTGAAACATTTCACTCCACATATAAATATTTATATCACTCACACATGAGGTCATTGTTAGATGGAATGATTATTTATGCTGAATGAATATTTGTAGGCTTGGTTTCTGATCTTGCAATGTAACAAAAATCGCTTTGCTCACCCACCACCTAGCTACCCCATAATAACTGCAAAAATTGAGGGACTTTCACCTACAGAAAGTATCTCTGTTTCAAAGGTTAGTAATTTCCATATCTATGGCATAGGAAAGAAACACCTAATAATAATTTTCACAAGTCTTGATTACAGCATTAAAAACAAAACACAGTGTCACCTCCACCAGATGTGACGCCATACGCCTCCTGGTCTCTTGCATCACATTGCAAAGACAATTTGTTGAGGTAACCTATGATTATACTGTATTTAATTTCTTGTTCCAATTGTTTGTTAGAGTCATGAAATTACTTTTCAACCTCATGTTCACTCCCAAACAGGAAATTCTGCCCTCAGGTGGTTTCCTGTTTAGGAGTTGGCAGGTATAGTCGCTCGTCAAACAGCTTCTCAGGTTGAGAACTCTTCAAATACTCTGTTGTCACTACAGAGAATGTTTCAGTTGCACTTGTTAAGAGAAGTTGCACATGAAACATTATCATAGTTACAGAGGTCTGGCGGTGCTTTCCAAACATTCTCGTCAAATGTAATACAGTGGAAATATTGTGTCTGTGTTGCAACAGTTTGGTTGCGATATACCTTTTGTCCAAAATCTGTTGCCTGATAAGTTTAAAAGCGTAGCCTTGGAAACAAAAAGTCTCAGTCTCACCTCACCTGACCCATCTCACTCACCTGTAGATGTTCTAATGTTTACTTTTGGCCCTTTTTGAAACTTTTTTGGTTTTCCTTTTTTCATTCATTCTCGGTTCTAGGTTCTCTCTCTCTCTCTCTCTCTCTCTCTCTCTCTTTAGCTCGCTCTCTCGCTCTCTCTCTCTGTCTTTTGTTTTCCTGTGCAGCCACTAAGCGGACCCTGAAGTGAGATTGTTTTGTCAGTTGTTATATTTGCGTGACATTTGTCTTCCAATGACACAAAAATACATGTTACTTTTTGAAATGAAAACAAATTAACTTCAGTCTTAAGTCTCTTTCCTTTTCCACCTCTTGCTTTTCCTGTTGACATAATGTCAGTCATTCACCGTCTGCTCCCTACATTTCCTATCACTGACACTAGATGGCTGTATTTCATCAGTAATCAACAGCAGATAAAAGCTTCTCACAGGTTGGAATAAAACTGAGGTAAAGGTTTACTTTGCCAGTGTTTACAATACACCTACAAACAAAACATTAACACAAATAGAGCATATATCCATTTGAGAAGTGGGACGTGTTAATGTAAAGGAAAATGACAAATGCACTGACTGAATGAAGAAATGAAAGGTTAAACTCTCTTTGTTATACTGTAAGATATATATCTTTCTTCATGAACCATTCATTTTACTATTGAAATTCACTTCAGCGTTGTGATTTAAGTACTGCTCTAAGTTGAGTGTATTTTCATGCTGTCAAAGTCATCCTGACACTGACAATGAGTTTCACTATGACTGAAGTGTTATGCAACAGACTTCCCCAGCATGGTGTTGAACTGGAGATGCAGTTGCAGTTGCAGTTGCGTGCATCTTATACCACTAGGTCACTAGGACACAGTTTAGTGTATTATTAACATTTCCTTTTTCAATGTAGCACAGAAGATTTAACACAAGCAAATCATCATATGATACACATATACTTATAACATACATACATAAAAACCTGTTGCTTTTTTCAGTGTGAGAAAAAGACGAGAAGCTCGACGTGGTGTAATCATGAACATCTGTGCGTGATTCAAGTGTGTGTGTGTGTGTACATGGACATCTGCTTTCTATCGCATGGTTTATGCTGCCCCTGTGCCCTGGGGTGCCATGGTTCAAGTTACCTTGAGGAGCCACATTGTCCCAGGACTACTAAGACCAGATCTGTGTGCATTTTCTATAAGAATGTGTTATCTATGTAATATTTTGTAATTAAACAATCTCTTTATGTAATTTAGAAGTCAGTATATTTTCTTTGGCATACAGTGAGTGAGAAGTTTTTGTGGCATGGATACTTCAAGAGGAACCATTGCGTTTGAATTGGTAGTTGCACAGTGTGTGTGTGTGTGTGTGTGTGTGTGTGTGCGCGCGCGCGTATACTTACATAAATCACCTTGTGAAGACAACAATCTGGTTCCCACTAGGTTATCCATTAAATTATAGGGTAAAATGAAATGTAAGTCAGGACAATGTCCTCCTAAGACAAGTTTATTTGAGTTAAGGAGATTATAGATAAAGTGCCACAGATGTAATAATGAGCTAATGACTGTGGCAGTGAAAGCCATTGCAAAAAAGTCAATTCAGCTTCATCCTATGGCAAGATACAAAACATATTTCCAACATTACATCTTATACAGAAAAATACTGCGCTTTTAGTTATTGCAAATTTATTAGGACCATATGAATCCTTATGGCAGCCAGATGAAAGAACATCTGACTGCCATACATACTGTACATAATTAAACAGTTTAATTCATTTCAATCAATACAACGGCTTTCAAACAAGTGCATTAGCCCTAATTGATCTGATTTGATGCTGGAGATAAAAACATATTTGAAGGCATCTGAAGAAAGCTTGATGTTTTGTGTATTTTATGGTATTTTTGTGGTATTTTTGTGGTAGCCTTTGTCTCTTTCTTCAGGTGAGTGACAAAAGAAGCAACCCCAGAATGAAAATTCCTCTGACATTCCTGTGAAGAGTTGAGGGCTTGAGTGGAAAGGGCTTGGTCGTCTGATCTTCTGATCTCTGCTCAGTGCTCCTCGTGACCCAGACAGTAGACTGGGGGAAAGGACACGGGTGGGGGTAGGGTTTGTTTGGGGCTACCCAGAGTCCACCTGGGCCTCTTACTTTGAAGTCCTGGTCAGTAGAGAATGACTTTGTCTCACTCTAAATAATAACTGCTGCACCTTTAGTTTATGTTGTTTATGTATGTAGATACAAATCACACACACGCATTTACATACAAAGAAAGAGACACACACAGACACACATCACAGCAGAGTTTATCTACTCCACCATCTTACTTAAACGGCCCTTTGATGTTGTATTGCATGAGGTATTAACCTCAAGGTTCATAAGGTTGTCCGGTGTCAGTAACGAGTCAAGGGTGAGAGTTCATCTTTGTTCAGCTCGCACTTGGGCAGCTCCTCCTTACAGAGAAATAAAGCTGTGTTGAGTCCATCATCCATGTGCTTTTGACAAATCAGCCAGTTAGACATACAGTGCATTCGGAAAGTATTCAGTCACATTAGTTTTTGTTGCAGCCTTATACGAAAATGAATAATAATTTTCCCCCCTCATCAATCTACACTCAATACCAGTTTCAGTTTTTCCTTTTTAATAACTTTGCACAAATTTCTAAAATTCTGTTTTTGCTTCGTCATTATGAGGTAATGTGAAAAAAGTGAAGGGGTCTGAATACTTTCTGAATGCACTGCATGGTTATTAGGCTCATGCCAGCAGTGGTGGCAAAGTGCGTAAAGCTGCTTTTCCCCCTTTCCCCTGCATTCTGCATTTTCTATCCATCTATCTATCTATCTATCTATCTATCTATCTATCTATCTATCTATCTATCTATCTATCTATCTATCTATCTATCTATCTATCTATCTATCTATCTATCTATCACCACTCTTATCAGTGTGAAAACTTTGAGAGCTTTATGGTGGAACGGCTAATGCAGCTGACGTTAGCGTTGTGTTGACTTAAAAATTATGACACCGAAAGTCAGCAGGTAAAGTTGTTGAATTTTGACAGGAAAATAGATGTTTCAAGACAAAACCTAGAGGCTTATGTAAGCAGCAGTATGTTGATTGGCCAAACTTAACACCTAGTATTTGAAAATGTTTTATTTTAGTAGGAAATGTATGTTTGTTGGCCAAACTTAGCAGCTTAATGACATTTTCTTCTTCTATTTAAATATTAGATTTGTGGAGGCCAAAGTTAGTAGCTTATTTTATTCAAAATATTACATTTTATCTAGATATTATAAGTAACTGCCAATTTAGCAGCTAAGTTTACTGACAATTTATCATATTACATCCACGTTAAAATCATTATATTGTCATTTATTTCTTTTAACCTTATTGCTAATGTTCCAGTAGGCAACACTGGTCAGAAGCAGCTAATGTTACTGTCACTTAATATTAACCTACCATAAAATCCTGCCAACCCTGCGTCCTCTGAATCCCTGAACGCAAGATGGATCCAGTTCAACAATGGCAGAGTGGGAAAATGCAGAAACAAGCAGCTGGGTCAAAGAAACCCAACCAGCTGGATAGCTGTGAATTAACCCCTCAAAATTCCTTTGACCCAGCAGGAGCAGCTCCACAGTGTGTTCAAAGGATCTATCTATCTATCTATCTACCTATCTATTTATCTATCTATCTATCTATCTATCTATCTATCTATCTATCTATCTATCTATCTATCTATCTATCTATCTACCTATCTATCTATCTATCTTACTATCTATGCTATTTGCTATCTATCTTCTCTTTCTATCTATCCTTTCTAATATCCCACTACTTCTCAGTCTGAAAACTTATGGAACGGCAGCTGACGTTAGCGTCGTGTTGACTTAAAAATTATGACACAGAAAGTCAGCAGGTAAAGTTGTTGAATTTTGACAGGAAAATAGATGTTTCAAGACAACTTTTGGCAAGATAACAAATAAGCCAAATCAAAGTCAACAGGCCACAACAGACAAGATGTTGGCTTATGATGGAGAAAATGCTATACACATACTGTATGTGGATCTCTGGAAGTAACACAAGTCAGTGGATATCTATGTCTCAACATGAAATGGCACATCCAAAGGAAGAGACAATCACTGTTACTTTTCTGTGTGTTGAATATATGAATGTGCAGAGATTAAACAAAAGTGAGTGAAAAACCCTGATTCAGATGGAGCTTGTGTCGGACAGAAGATGCAGAAGCAGGAAGAGGCCCACATTTAGACCAGGCAGACAACATGAGAGGACTGTCACACATGTTTTCATTTAACCCTTTACGAGATGTAAGGGTGTTGGAGAGGAATGGAGAAAATTGGATCCACCCCTTCAACAAATCTTTGTTTATGGCACAGGGGATTTTTGCTAAGTGGGCTAGACAGCATTCAAATACTATGGTAAGTTTTGTTATCCATTAGCAGTCTATTGCTCTAAATAATATCTGAAAGATGTACATTTTCAGACACTTTCACCATGTCCATACAATCTAAAAGACACTGCCACTAAACTCACTCATACCCTAGGACAGCATGTGGCACTGTTCACTTTTTTTTTTTTTTGCCAGAACAGATAAATAATTTAGCAGTTTGGATCCAGTCAGCCAAAATTGCCAAAGGCAAAAGTGCAAATTATGAAGAAATAGTGCTGGTTTCAGCTCAGAGGGAATGAATATGCTGGGAACAATCCATCACAACCATGGCATCTCACAATAGTGGAAAAAGAGGCTCCAGACTGGGGGGTGTGGGGTGCGCTGGGCCATGCCTGAATGAACAAAATGGGGTGCAGGAGGGCGGATTAGGGGGTGGAAGAAACCAACAGTAAAGTAACAGACAGAGAGGGGTGGAGAGGGGGATGGCAGAATGGAAAGGAAGGCAGGGAGGGGAGGAAAGCATTTTTTTTTTTTACAAAGTGTTTGTTGGAGTCCCTTCCACTCCTGAGAACACTCTGAGTGAGACAGGGGACAAGGAGGGTCAGTCTCTCTGATCAGGTAGGTGTGTGTCTTTGTATGTACATGCATGTGTGTGAACATGTGTCTGTCTGTCTCTTTGGTATCTTTCTATGAAACCTTATAGGAGATAAATAAACACATGATGATAGAGTCATATTTTTGGGGGGAGGGAGGGGACCCTCTTCTGCAGAAAAGGGTTATTATAGGATATTTTCCCACAATTCTGGTGCAACAGTGAGAACCATTCACAAAGCTGTTATTCATGGCCAGGTTTATCCTTTTTTCAATGCTTCCTCTCTGAATCCCCTGTGGATTAAGACCCCAAAGAATGTGCCTCTCTGCAGGCAGTTACATTTCCAAAACAAGGTCGGTCAGTGTCTGCACTGCACGTTCGACTGTTCATTTAACCTCAACAGGATAACAGCGAGCTTGGCTCAGTTTGTTCTCCAAAGGTGTGAGAGAAAGTATGCTTTTACAAAGTTTATTTTTTGACTTTTTGGTGGCTTAATGAATATTTTATTCATTTATTTTTACTAATCCAGTATCTCTCTCTCTCTATGTATACATGTATAGGAGAATAACTTGCCCTTGGTGGATACGGAGGATCAGCACAAGAGCACATTTTTACCATCAGTTTTCTCTAAACTTTACATTTGTCAAAGTGTTTAAAAATATCAGTCAATATCGCCCCATCAACAAAATAATTTTGTCAATTTGTGAATGACTATTTCTTCTTTCTCATCTAAATTTTATTACCATGTCTCTCTCTTTTTTTTTTGTTATTTTTATCTCTGTTAGATTACATTGAAGATTTGAGTGACTGTGACCATGCGACTGGTGATTGTCTTCCTCTTGTCTGCCCTGCTTCCACTCTCTCTCTCCCATGGACGGGACCCCTTCGCTTGGTTATACGGCTGGCAGAGCCAAGGATACTATTTTGGCTCCCTACAGGCAGACACCACAGGAGGAGAGTGTCCCGATGTGTGTGACTGCCCCCCCTCCTTCCCTACTGCCATGTACTGTGATGGGCGGGGTCTGACAGCCATGCCAACAATTCCCTCGCGTGTCAAATACTTGTACCTCCAAAACAATGCAATCACAGCTATGCCCGACTCGGCCATGATCAATGCAACCAATCTGGTGTGGCTCATGATGCACCACAACCAGCTGACATCTGAAGCCATTGGTAAAAAGGTAAACCTACATCTGGTCTGAGACAGATCTCAGAGTGTGATGCAGTGATGCTGGTCTAAATGGTTGTCAGATGGCTGGAAGGTGGTTTACATGTTGTGTAATTACAAAGGAAGTTTTTATTGCTGCACGTGTGAATGAACAAAATGTGAATTTTTATATTGTTATTTTTATGTTGTTTTTTTCCCCTCTGTAAAGCCTACACATCTGGTCTATAAATCACTTGTTTTGTGAAAAACAAAAACCAAGGAGGCATGAATACTGTATAATCTATCGTTTCATGATGCCAGTCCCCTATTTTTGCATGAACTTGTTGGAATATTGTTATTTATCTATCTACATCGGTGGAAAACATATTTCTATACAGCCAATCAAATCCCTTCATTTTGAACCACATTTGCACTAAAGAGTAATGTCATTCTGTCATAGGCTGATGGTTACACTGACTAAATCTCTTCACTCAGATGAGATGCCTATGTGTTCCTTATTCTTTAATACCGCAAACAACACACGGCACGACTTGTAAGCTACAGCACAAGCTTATTTACTCTGTCTCTCAATTATTAATACTTTTAAAAGATCACTGACATTATTTTTGGCAGCAAAAGAGATGACTTAATGTGATTTTGGATGGACTTTAAACTTTCTCATGGTGGGTTAAATTACTTTTGAGTTTACCATTGTGTACATGTTGGAGAGTTGCTCATTCTTCACATCCTTTTTAGGCATTTCTGAAGTTGGAGGGATTAGAGCGTTTATATCTACAACACAACAATTTGAACAGCATTCCTCCCAACCTCCCTCGCTCCCTGCGGGACCTGAGAATCAATCATAACAAGATTGAAAAGGTAATAATTTGCATGGTTTGATATTCATGCAGAGCCCCTCTCTGTTCTTGTTGATGACTTTGACCATACATCGGAGACATTAGAATTTAAAATCATTACACTGTTGCCTAGGTAACACCGGCAGACCTAGAGGGAATGGATAACCTCACTATCCTGTATCTCCATGACAATGCTGTCACAGACATGAGCACATCACTGAAGGCTCTGAAGTCTCTCACGCTGCTGGACATCAGTGGCAACAAGCTGACAAAGGTAATATGTGTGTTTGTATACGTCCCATTAAATGGACGGACAATCTTCAGTCTTCCCACAACATTTTCACTGACTGATCCCAGGTCCCAGAGGCTCTCCCTGAACATCTGCACCAGCTCTACCTAGAGTCCAACTCCATTGACTCTCTACCAGATGGCTTCCTGGGCCGTTTCACACAGCTGCAGTATGTTAGGATGGCCCATAACCAGCTAACAGACAAGGGTATCCCTCCCAACACCTTTAATGTGACTGGGCTGGTGGAGCTGGACCTGAGCTTCAACAAACTAGAGAGAATCCCTCCAGTCAGCACCACTCTGCAACATCTCTATTTGCAAGCCAACCAGATCAAAGGTAAACTGTGTAATATTCTAAATTTAATTTATCCATTAATTCTGCCTTTCCTATGTAAGCACCTCTTACTCTGTCCTGCGACTATAGAGTTCACTCTGGGTAGCTTCTGCAGCATTGTGGATGTGATGAATTTCTCCAAACTGCGGACACTGCGACTGGACGGGAACGAGATCAGTCGTCAGGACATCCCCTCAGATTCATCCCTGTGCCTGCGGCTGGCTTCCACCATTGAAGTCTAACTGTGTGTACGACACAGTTTGTAGCACTCTGCTCACCATCACATCTGACTTTACAACATGCACCATAATGTGAAACACATTATTTATGTGTACCAAAACCAAAGCACAGTAGGGTGATGATATAATTTAATATCAACAGCAGATGGCAGCAGTTATTATCCACAAGAGCAAAGACTGTCATATGTTTCAGTGATTTTTACACCATTTGGAGAGGCTTTGCCAGAGTCTTGAAAACGGCCTGTTCTCTGTTGAAAATTATATTATTATTCTCAATTAGATTTATCTTTATATGAAATTTATATGAAATTACAAATACACTACACTTACACTATACATTCTGTAAGACCAATACAATTTGTGAGCCACACGTTTCTTTTTTGCGCATTGAAAATAACCTGACCCTGATCCTCTTTATATGTTGCTGTGAGGATCAATGATCTTTGTATTTTGAAACTATAGCTGTCATTATTTCTCTTTATCTATCTCTGTCTTGCTTCATGTCTTTCATTGTTTTGTCTGATAAGCTGATGATAAACAGTGTGTATCATGTATGAGGTGAATTGTATAATTTCAAATCATTATCTGTCACAGAATACTAAAGCACAATAGTTTAGTGTCTGCTGCATGAAAATGCCTTTTTGCAGTTGGGTGCATTGTGCCAAATACTGTTTTTTTGTTTGTTTTAAAACAGGCTGTGACAGCCTGTTTCTGTAGAGGGTCCTCCTTTTGCACAATGAACTCAAATTTCCTTAGAGATATGAAAAATATCTTTGTACAATTTGAAAAATATCTTTATACTGTACTGTAGTGAATCAGACATAGAGAGGGCTTTGAGTGTTATGATTCTTGAGTTACTGTTTGCATTGCATGGATTATCATATTTATGTTTCCAAGCCTATTGCAGAGTAAATAAAGTTGAGATTTATAAGAAAAAAGACCAGTTTGCTTTTTGCCGTAACTGATCATGTAGTATGTACAGTACGCTATATTGTCATATCTGACAAACACACACACACACACACACACACACACACACACACACACACACACACACACACACACACACACACACACACACACACACACACACACACACACACACATACACACACACACACACAATGCGTGGGGCAGTGATTTTATGGACTGTAACACAGTTAGCTCAGAAAAGGGTCACAACAGTTTTGAGTGGATCTTGATTAATGCAATAAATGTGCTATCTAGGCTTAGGACACTGCCTGGTTGTTAAATACATGCATGCACTTCTTTACTTTATAACACACACTTTTAGAATATGTTTACATACATGTAGCAAAACTGTATGATTCTTTTTAAATACTGCATTATCTTTACCTGCTCACTGTAGATGTTGACAGTGGTCAGTAACTTCCTGCTCCACATTATTGAGGACAGTAGAGTACACACTTATGGACTGGTGCAAGGATTTAGAGGAAGCACAGGATGAAGTGGTGCTTTCAGTTTGGTTCTTATTTACACTCTGAACCCAAGGTTCACAATGAGGCAACTGAAGAGAGAAAAGCACAAAAAAAAATCCAAACTCTATAACTAATGGTAGTTTATATATTTAATAAAACAAATAGATAACACTTAGGAAAGCTCTTAAGACAAAGTTGCCACAAAGTTGTTGATAAAGGTAATGAACGGGAAGAGGAAGGAAAAAACTTTTGCACATTGCCATAATAACAAATATGTTGTTTTTTGACACTGTGTGAACTGATGGGTTGGAGGAGAGAAAGTCTTTTACTGAGATATTGGACACTTTAAATGTCAATCTTTCAACTGAAAAATCTAACACATACCAGCTTTACGAAATATCCTGACTCTTCATCCCCATCCATTCTTGTGACTGTTTGTTCCCCACAGTCATGTCATTTTATCTGTGAGAAACAGTAAAGACTTGGGTGCATGGGCAAGTGAGTCATATGGCTGTCCTGTCCAACTGGAGAGAGAGAGCTGATGTCAGGTCCCCCTGGTAAAACTGCTCAACAGCCATTTTCTTCTTCTCATTATCCCTCACGCTTCCTCATACTGCCTTGCCACACACTGATTCACCTTTTTATATGCCTCTGAATGGTCCGTGTCTTCACACAGAGGGAACAGATACTGTAGACAGAAAAACAAAACACACCTTCTTGATAAATTCATTATGCCTACCACCCTGTCTTCTAAGATGAACCATCTTGCTCTAAGATGGATTCATGGATGTGTGTTTGTCTGCCTCCGACCATGTGAAAAGTGGTGAGCTGTTGGATCAGGGCTGAACCCTCTATGTGTCAGCTGGCCAAGACACAGCATGTCTATATTTACAGTATTTTTCTCTCTGACTATGCTTTGTAATCTGTGGCCGCACCAGCAGATAACGTCATTACAGCTAATGTATATTATAGGTTTATAGTGGTTAGGCTGCGGCTGCACGTCATTGACCAAAATGGCTCCTAGCCTAAAAGAGCATCAAGCTGAGATCATTGCATACAGACACTGAGCAGAGATAAAGCCCTCGCCCTGTCTGTGTAAATGCAAAGAGGTCATTGATGACTGATGATACCGCTCGCTCGCAAATTAAAACTTCCAAGCTTGGTAATCAAAAAAGGAGGAACTGTGTAACTGCTGAGTGATTTTAATCATGGAGAAGCACAGTGATGAGAACATATGCCTCACTTCCTGTTGTTGTTTTTTGATAGCGAAAGTGAACAGATGACAGAAAACGAGGAGAGAGGGAGAGATGCGACAAAGCCCCCTAGCTGAATTCAAATCAGGGATGTTGTGGTTCATAGTCAGCACCTTCACCGCTAACCCACCAGGGCACCATTCAATAATCAATTTTAGGTTCATAAGCCTAAATAAAGGCATCCAAACATGATTTTTGTAGCATATATTAAAGACTGGATCAACTGTAGCAGGAGCCAAAACCGAAATAATCTAATAATTTGTTGGACTTTTCTTGATCCATTAAACATGTGGGGGGGAAAAAGTTTATCTATATGTAAAAAGAGAGGCAGGCTAATAATGATAATAATAATAATAATAATCTCTTACCACAACAGAGAAAACATATTTACACAGAGGAAGACAACTATTTTACAGCAGCACAAGAAATCCCATTCATTACCTTTGGTTCTATTAATCACCTCAACACTATTTGAGAAATATGAGGGGACAGTACACTCATAGTTTATAAAGATGGAATTAACTCAACATGTGATGGGATGTGTGTGTGTTTATCTGTGTATTGCAACAACCTGTTGATTCATGAGTAGTTATTTATCTCTCTGTGTCACTGGTAATAATATTTTGGTCACATCATCAGACTACGATTACAGGCAACACAGACGTACGCAAGCTAACAGTACAGTCATTATGTGGAGATGTCATTGACCAAAATGAGATCTATCCATAATCAGTCACAGCAGTGGCTTAAAGGAGTAGTTGTTAACACGTGGTTACTGGCACAGAGTCACTCACCTGAGTCACATGCACACCACATAGCAATCACTGTGTTGTGTTACTGGATGCTACTGCTCCACTGTTTTGTCCATTTATCAGTACAGATGATATGAAGTTGTTATCACTCCTGCAAAAACCTGTGAGGAGGAATCATAGACAGTGTGTGCTTATTTTAGGAGAGTGACATTGTACAGCAGAAATGAGATCCACAGGATCTAGGGTCAGAAATCCTGCCTTTATTACTGAGAGCAACGTTAACCAGCTCTGTCTATCAGATCAAGTGGGTTTAGGTGAGTCACTAATATTAGCAAGAGGGACACTTCCTTCACTCATGTGCATTAAATCATCATTCCCGTTAAAAGAAAAAAATAAGTGTACACACAAAATCAGGTCCAGGGAGTTGTGGGGGAGGTGTCTGGGCAGGTGTCTGGGCAGGTGATTGGTTGGATAACATCACTCCCTTGTCTGTTAGAGGGGGGGGGGGCGCTTTAAAACAGACCTACCTGAGCAATTTGAATTTCTTATCCAGACCTTTAACAAGCAGATGAAAGGAGATGAGGAAATACGGCTGGAACAGTTTCAAGGATTTAATTTTCAGAAATCCCGCAGTTGTCGACCAGGTAGGATTGCAAACCTGTTTGACCAGACTTTCACTCGATAATTTACCACACAATAGTTACACTCAATACAACTGAGGAATTAGATGCTTGCCTGTATTTGTGATCAAAAATCCAACATAAATCTGCCAAGGAACACAAAACAAAACACATCCAATCCACTACACTCGAAACTTAATGTGACACAAAAATCATTGGAAATAATTACAATACATCCCATGATATCAGTATATTTTGAAGGTGTTATAAAGAGGAAATATTTGTTTTCTAAAATGTACTGTTCTCACAACAGTTATTTTTCTTAAGAGGTTCCAGGCACAGAAGATAAAATATGACACATATCACAACTTTTACCAATTTTATACATTTTGAAACTTTTCAATGAGCAGGATCCACACGTGGATAATGGGGATGAGAACCCTGAACGTGGGAACTGGACAAGCAAAAGGGAGTACATCCTCTCTACAATCGGCTATGCCGTTGGACTGGGAAATATCTGGAGATTTCCATATTTGGCCTACAAGAATGGAGGGGGTACGTAAGGTATTTGGTGTCTATTCCATTCGTTTTAGGAAACACAATTGATAAAATTGCTGTTATTATAAATAACATAAACATACATTAAGTTTCTCTTATTTCGCGGCCACCCTTTTGAACAGGTGCCTTTCTCATCCCCTATTTTGTGATGTTGGTGGTGACTGGAATTCCACTTTTCTTCCTGGAAAGTGCCTTTGGTCAATTCTGCAGCCAAGGTCCAATTAACACATGGAGAGCAGTGCCTTTATTGCAGGGTAAGACTCCTGTTTAAGTTTTGTGAAAGATCAGTTGGGTACATCTGAAGGTGAAGTTGTCAGATATGAAGAATTTAATGAGGCTGTTGATTAATGGTCAACTGTGCAAACTAAAACCCAGTCCATTTTTGACTTCAGATGAGCTCTTGGTTGTTTGGGTTTAAGGTTTTGTGTCCATAAATAGACAGAGCTACCGTGATTACTGTGGCTACAAAGATATGTTCAAAACATGTTTAAAATTTACTCAAAATTCACGCTCTACTTAAACTAAAGGTGAGAGTGAAGTAAAGGGGAAAACAGTAAAGTTCTTGAAGTACACACACAATTGTACTAAGGAGTCTAGTTGAATTGTTCCCCTCTGAACACTGAGCTGTAAAGGTTTTGGGAGGAGACGGCTGAGTTAATATGATCGCTGCTTACAGGCTGTGAAGATAAAGACACTGGCTGGTCACCAGTTACTTTTTCACATTTGCCATTTAAAACTTTTTATTAGCACCCTCCATGTTATGAAGTTAATGTTCTCTGGAGTATAAGGTAGAGACTCTAACTTAGTTTATTTAAAACCTTCCTCTTTACAAAGACAACTGTAGTTTTCAAGGCAGTCGAAGGCACCTACACATGAAGTGATAAAATTAACAATATTTTAGAGAGGCTTTTCATGAGAACATTCTTCACAGCAACAGTTACTTACAACTTCTCTCTACCTCTACAGGTGTTGGCATTGCCATGGTTATGGTGACTCTAATAGTATCAATTTACTATAACATCATCATCGCCTACAGCTTGTACTACATGTTCGCCTCCTTCCAGTTTCCTCTGCCGTGGTCCAGATGCTTCAGCAGTGTTGACCGTAACTGCAGCGACACGCCAATAGGTGCTGTTTTCATCCCTGTTCTGCTGATTTGTCAATCTCATTGGGTGGGGTTACATGAAATAATGATGAAAAAGGGATATAATTTGATGTGAATGATAGTTTATCAAAAGCAGGAACTGTGCTATTTTTTTTTTTAAATCAGTCACACCAGTGAGTCTTATATCATTCTAGAGAAATTAAAGAAGCTTAAAACCACTTCAGATCAAACCTGTATTACATAGACTGATATTTTAAACAACCCTTTCACTGGTCCTCTCTCCTTGGTGTTTTAGTGGCCAACTGGACTGAGGAAAACATCACTGATCCTTCAACTGACATGGTCTCAGTTTCAGTGCAGAGTCCAAGTGAACAGTACTGGGAGTAAGAATCACACAAACAAGCACAAATTTACACACACTTGTCATACTGCAGTGTCTGTACAGCCAGATGTCTCTCCTCCTCAGTCTCGTGGCTCTGCAGAGATCCAGTGGTCTAGATGAAACAGGACCAATAGTTTGGCACTTGGCCCTCTGTCTGCTGCTGAGCTCCATACTTGTTTCTGCAGCGCTCATCAGAGGCATCAAGTCATCGGGAAAAGTACGTCATCAACCTATTCATATTCATGTTCTTATACACAGTTTGTCCAGCTCCTGAGCCAAAACATACAGTATATCAAGCCCACTACAAAACATCAACAGCAAAGGCAAATGTGGTGTAATACAACACCAGGTCCCTGGGCCCCAAACTTGGAGGCCCCCAGTTCCCAGTCCGCTCTCCTCACACTCGTAATCCGAGGTTTTAAAAAACACCTGTAGCTTGTACAGGATTTACACTGACAGGCTACAACCTATGATCACAACCCGAAGAACAATATAAACACCTGTAGATATATTTCATCATACAGGATTTACAATACATGATTGAAACAATGCTTTCCTGAGTCAGGAATACGTTCCTGCTCAGCTGAACTACCGTTAGTGGCTGTTGCTGTTTGCAAATATATTAACTCCACATGTATTCGTTTCGTATTTCAAAATACAAACGCTCAATTAATTTATGTGGGATAAGGCCACAGTTAGTGGGGCTTTGGAGGTTCCCTAGAGGTCGGAGGCCACCGGGACACCAGCCCAGTCAGACCTGTGGATAATCCATTATAATACATGAATGGGATAATCCAACGGAAGCAATCCTCCCCTCAGACTCCATGCAAAGAGCTACAAGCAATGTACACACTTGTCATCATATTCTAGGGACAACTACCTTTAGACTGGAAATTTGTATGAATATACAAATTTACATGAAGAATACATGAAGAAAGGAAAAGGAACAGAGGCAAATGCTAATTGCAATATAGCACACACATTTGCATATGTAGGGCCTTACACATTTCTCGATTTAAGCTTGAAACTCAGCACCAAGAACAGGAAATGCAACTGATTTCATTATTTTTTCACAATGCTAACTCTTGGCTTTTGTCTCTTTAGGTTGTGTATTTCACAGCCACATTTCCTTATGTGGTGATAATAATCCTGCTGATCAGAGGTGTGACACTAGAGGGAGCTAGAGATGGGATAGAGTTCTACATTGGTTCCCAGTCTAATCTGACTAAACTGACTGAAGCAGAGGTAAGAAACCTGCCTTGCTTGTTGCTTGCTTGCTTTGTTCTGTTTTTTGTTTTTTTAAATTCAAAACATGACTGTGTTTTTTTTAGGTTTGGAAAGATGCAGCAACTCAGACTTTCTACTCTCTCTCTATTGGCTGGGGTGGAGTCATGACTCTTGCTTCCTATAACAACTTCCACAACAATGTGTTCAAGGACTCATTTGTAGTAACACTTACTAATGCAGGTGAGAGCAAATTGTTTGCATGAAGTTCATATATTTTTATGTTTTTAAAAGTCATATAGGATTTATAGTAGGCTAGTCTTAATGCCTGCATGCACAGTCGCAGGCAAACGGTTGTCATTGTGTCCAGAACAGGATGCTTGCCAATCCTGTCTCAGGCATGTGGCTCATTTCAAATAAGGGAAAGTATTGTGTTCTTCTATTGTATTAAATGACTTTAAATATATTATCCCAAAGATCACTAATCCATTTTACTATTTTTACCTTTTCCCAGGCACCAGTGTGTTTGCAGGCTTTGCCATATTTTCAATTTTGGGCCACATGGCTCACATCTACAAAATGCCAGTTGGACAAGTTGTAAAGGAAGGTCAGACAGACACACCATGTGGGCACCAATTAGTGAAAATGTGGAAGACTGGCAATTGGCCTCTGATCTTATGCTTCTTTGTCTTCGTGCAGGGTTTGGCCTGGCATTCATTGCATATCCAGATGCTTTGTCTAAGCTTCCCATTTCCCCTCTGTGGTCCATTTTGTTCTTCTTCATGCTTCTGACTGTTGGTCTGGACTCCCAGTTTGCAGGAATAGGTGAGATGTTATGCTGCCATTTACTGTTTTATTTGAAAAACATTCAGACCACTGCTGTTTTGGTAGATTGCTGTGTCCTCAAATCTCTTCTTGTCTTTAGAGGTGATCTCCACCTGCCTGTTAGATGCTTTCCCAAACGTCTTCAAATCCAAGCGTGCCTTACTGAACGTAACGACATGTGCCATCCTCTATCTCCTTGGCCTACCGTGTGTCACACAGGTAAAGCGCGCCTAAGTATAATTTTGTGTCCGACGTAGAGTTGACCTGCTCAGGCCATGTGTGTGTGTTTGTGTGTTTGAGATAGGCAGGAATATACTGGGTAACTCTAATCGACCAATTTGTTGCAAGCTGGGTGCTGCTAATTTTGGTCCTCTTGGAGATCATTGGTGTCTGCTACATATATGGTAAATATGATAATTGGACATATGTGCATGTAAAGGTGACAAGATAGCTTTGGTCTCCAGCCGTGTTCTCGTGCTTTACAGGAGGGAACCGTTTCATTAAAGACATTGAGATGATGCTTGGACATAAGAGTTTCACTTTCTGGTTATGGTGGAGAGCATGTTGGTTCTTCATCAGCCCCTGCATCATAGTGGTGAGTACAACCTTACACAAAAGATTCACTCTGTATTAATGCCTTGTTTGGGCATTTACTTATATCTATGTAGATGGGTGATGTTGCCATCACAGGAATTTAATCAAGAAGTTTTGTAATGACAAGTGGCAAAACGTGGCTGGATATCACACTACATCATGTTAATTCTCTCTGTTGTCTAGGTGATCCTGATCTGGTCTCTGATGACATTTACACCACCCCACTTTGGAGGAGTCCAGTTCCCAGTCTGGGGCTTGGCTCTGGGCTGGTGCATGGTTGTATTCATCCTATTCTGGATCCCTGTTGTTGCTTTGTATAAGCTGATGAGAACAAAGGGAAACCCATGGAAGGTGTGTGTGTGTGTGTGTGTGTGTGTGTGTGTGTGTGTGTGTGTGTGTGTGTGTGTGTGTGTGTGTGTGTGTGTGTGTTATGATACCTGGAAAAAGCATTGAAATGTTGCTCAGCTTCAGATTGTTTGCATAGATGCCAGGAAGAGGTCTCTAGAAAAAAAAACATACCCATATTCACAATCCTAATCTCTTACTTTCCACAGCGTCTGAAGTCATTGTGTTCTCCATCCGAAGAATGGCATCCCTACCTGGATGTCCATCGAGGACAACGCTACTCAGAAGAACGCTGCCGCCACAGGAAGAAACACACAAACAGACCAGAAGTAAATGTAGATGTAATCACTAGCTCATGGCTCTGATGTGTCTTTTTGTCGTGTTTACTTGTCAATTTCTTTCCTTTGGTGGAGCAGTGTTACTCGGTGAACACCTTGTACTGAAAGTTAAAGCTGCTTTGATGAATTTTTTACCTCCGGGAGGCAGAGAGAAACTCAAATGCGAACCCATTACAGATACAAATATCTAATGGCTGATGTGATCGATCAGTCGCCTATGGTTCCAGCAGAACCATGCCAACGTGTGCATCTTTTTGTAATCATCTTCCTTTGGTTTGGCCCACTCTCTTCAGGGAGAAATATACATTACCTGTCGGGACAGGTAGTATGCAACAAAGTAACGTGAGGTTGTGTGTTTACAGTGAAAGATGGATGCTTTCATGTTAAAGGGAATCATTTGATTCAATTTATTTACCAAAAATATTACATAATGGGGCTTTAGATTCAGGTAGTGTTTCTTATTTCTTCAGTGATCCATGGGGTTTTTTATTAATTCAATCTTTCATCCATAATGTTTAATTTTCTATCAGTAGACAACTTGTGTTTCAATAACCATGCTTGTCTTTCAATATCAAGTGCAGTTTCTTGTTAATTAACTAAATGCTCTGTTCCTCACCTCTGATATTCTACAATAAATAACTTCTTTCTGCTTCTCTATTTTGTGGTGAAATTATTTAGAATGACTAGAAATTCAACGTGGATTAAGCAAACAAAAGCACTGAATGTCAAACTGTTTTAAATGCCATATTCATTTAGTTCAGGTATTGCTATTTGTGTCAGTAAAGCTTATCTCACATGGGCTCCAGTGACAGGGTCTTGTGTTACACAATCCATCGCCCATCTTAGCAACAACCTTTCTTATCTGTTTGTCTCTTTATCTAGATAAGTATTGCATATGTTAAGTCATGTCTGTGTGTTAGCAGTTATTCCTACGAACAGGTTGCATCGCTGTCTGTCAATGTCTTTGCTAACATTGAGGCAACTAAAGTCACAAACATAGTTTGAGCCCAAAGCAATGGCATATACATTTTTTTTTTTTTATTGGGATTTAACATGGTAAAAAATTTCATTTTCCACAATAGGTAAGTTTGGCATGCAAGCTCATGCTATCGTTCCATCAATAGCCTTTACAAAGCAGTGGGAACAAATTTTACTTCCCAATGCACAGCCCTCAGCAGTAGCCCATATAACCTACCATATGATAGAGCTGAGTTTTGTCAGTAGACTCTTGGATAAACAGAAAAATTTCCCCGAGACAGGAACATGACCAGTTGAACCAGAATGTAAATGCAGTGGCTGGTGTGTGTTTAGTGCTTCAAGCAGGAGAGTCAAAACTCCAGGGAAACTGAAGATATTTCACGGATGATAAAGTAAGTAACATAGCTATCTATTTATTGTTTATTTGGTAAGGCCACAAAGGAAATTACCCCTGATTTAATTGTATCATCCTTGTCATCTTGTAGTTGCGTGTAGTTTACTTCTCAACCACTGCAGCATCGACATTATTCACTGCTATAGAAGGAGCTGTCTCAGGTCCTATAAAATGTGTACTGTTGATTTTGGGATCTGTGGGTGTGAGATAGAGACAACAAGATGATTCACAGTTAAATAGTCTTATTATTTAATATGGGGCAATCAACAAACGCGTTTTAGCTATAAGCCATCATCAGCGTAAGATAGAGACATTTGTTATCCAGCATTTAATGATGTGACAGTTCACAGCCTATGGACTCATATGTGTGTGTGTGTGTGTGTGTGTGTGTGTGTGTGTGTGTGTGTGTGTGTGTGTTTGTGTGTGTGTGTGTTTGTGTGTGAAGGTATCATGAAGGTGCTGCAGGGATCGAGAAGATAGGGTTACCAATGCAATGCACTCTTAATAGCATTTTCTAAAAGTTAAGGCTGGATGTAGGAGACCTGTCTCCACTTTTTATTATGTCTATTGCAAAGTTTGTCATTTATGTATGTTGAGTAGCACTGGGCTGTTATGAGAGGAATTTGAATTTGAATTTTCTTCTACAGACCATCAGAAGCAGATGAAAAGACATGTGGAAATATGTCTCTAAGATGTCCAAGGACTCTGCTATTCTTTCTGATCCGGTAGGATACAGTATATGGGTTTTATTTTCACATTGTTACTGTTACGGTCACAACAGAATCATTCGGTTTGACCTCGTGACACATAAATATGGCGCTATACCTATTAAACGAAAATCATTTTATTTATACATAATTAGGCATGTTTATTCATCAAAAATGACGTTTGCTCCAAAACTATAAATGTTTATAAATGTGTTTACCCTTCCCAGAAAGCTATCATTCAATGGATGAAGTTATAAATGAAAAACCAGTAAACCTTCCTGCAATCACATAGATACTTTCAGCAGGAAGTGTGATTAATAACATCTATTATTATTGTTATTGTACTTTTCCTGTAGTTACAAGTTAAAATGTCTCCTGTGGAGAATCCACAGCAGTGGATCTTGTTGGTTAGTTTCCCCCATCTTTGGCTCAAGGTGTTCATCAGTCAAATCAGCAACTATTTGGTTAGAATGTAAACATGTTAATGGGTAATTAGGCTTAATAGTTTTCATGTTGATTTATACCCGAGACAATATCTTACAACTTGTAAAATTCTGGTTTTTTTCAGCAGGGCTCCCACATGGCTGATGGTGATGAGAATACTGGGCGTGGAAACTGGACCAACAAGAGAGAATATATCCTCTCTATGATCGGCTATGCTATTGGCCTGGGAAATATCTGGAGATTTCCATTTATAGCCTATAAGAATGGAGGAGGTGATTATTTGGCATCAGTGTTTAGAAAATCACTTTTGATAACACTGTTGTAAAAATGAATATTCTGAAAACTTACTTCTATCTCTGTGAGCAGGTGCATTTCTCATTCCCTATTTCGTGACGTTGTTTCTCTGTGGAATCCCTTTTTTCTTCCTGGAAAACGCCATCGGTCAGTTCTGCAGCCAAGGTCCAATCAACATGTGGAGAGCAGTGCCGATACTGCAAGGTGAGCCTGAAAGAAGTACTGCTAAACAATCCCACACTGAAGACCAAGATATTAAATGTGACTGCCATTTACAGTTGGTAAACATTTAAATCCTCAAAATCAGAAGTAGAATCCAAATGTGAGAGATTTCCATAAATTTATGAAATTATTGTAAAAAGATAGATAGATAGATAGATAGATAGATAGATAGATAGATAGATAGATACTTTATTTTTTTTTTAAAAAAGGGCTGCAACCACTGTATCAGTTATTTTTAATTTGGTGAATTGATGAAATCTTTAGTTTATAAGATGACACAGTGGTGGAAAATGTCTCTGGCAAGTTATTGTTGGAAATACTCACATTTGAGAAGTTAGAACTGTAGAATTTGGTAATTTTGATTATATCTCTGTGTTACTACATTTTGGAGGGAAATATTTTTACCTTAGTACTTTTTACTGCCCTATATTGATCTGACCTGCGATTTACTCATGACTTTGCAGAGTAATGACTTTCTGCCTATCACTTAATAGCAGTATCAAGTTAGGGCTCCTTGTCATGTTTCAGATGTCTAAGTTGATAGCAGTTCCACCAAAGAGACATTTCCCCTTTATACTACACATGGTCATCACATATATATATATATATATATATGTATTACAAAAACAGATAAAAGTCTTAAAGGAGCTATTTGTTCATTTTGCTATCGCTACATAGCATCAACTACATAGTATCAACAGAGCCTACCAGTCTTGCCAAGAGCTTAAGCTGTGGTTGCACTTACAAGACAAGAGGTTATAATACACCCTCTGAGCACTTCTTATTCAGGGCAGACTGCACGCTACAGTGACTCGGTATCGGAAAGTGATGAGATAGTCCAACCAGGCTGGGGCTTGCTGGTTAGCATGCTAACTTCAGTAGAAGAAAAGAAGTGACAGAAATAGAAGCTAAACAAGAGGGTTGCTTTACACTGCTGGAGACAGCTCTTTCTGAGTAAAGGAATAAAGTTAGATGTTGAACTGATAACATTTGTTTTAGACTGGTAAGTAAATGACGAAATTGGCTAATGTTGGCAAAACTTACAAATAGGTTCAATTATTTGATTGTTTCAGGATCTGAAAAGATACGAGAGAGAGAGAAAATGACAGTTTGTGATTTCAGAGCTCAGTGGGGTCATATTGCATTATAATCTGTTATCTTCCTCAGGTGTCGGCTTTTCCATGGTTACGATGAACACATTTGTGTCAATTTATTATAACGTTATCGTCGCCTACAGCCTGTACTACATGTTCGCCTCCTTCCAGTTTCCTCTGCCGTGGTCCAGCTGCTTCAGTAACTGCAGCACGATGTCAATAGGTGCTGTTTTTTATTTCCTATTCTTGTGAAGGGGTGTGTGTGCAAAGTATTCTCACAACTATTTAAGAAGTGCAGTTCATTGTCTTTTATTTGTATCAAGCAGGATAGACTCTGTAATGTAAACGCTGCGTCTTGGGATCTAATGCTTGTATACACCCATAATATAGACCGATATTTTAAACAAGCCATTCACCTCTCTCCTTTTCTAGTGTCTTGTAGTGTAAGTGGTGTTTTAGTGGCCAACTGGACTCAGGAAAACACTACTTGTCCTTCATCTGACATGGTCTCAGTTTCAGTGCAGAGTCCAAGTGAACAGTACTGGGAGTAAGAATCACACAAACAAGCACAAATTTACACACACTTGTCATACTGCAGTGTCTGTACAGCCAGATGTCTCTCCTCCTCAGTCTCGTGGCTCTGCAGAGATCCAGTGGTCTAGATGAAACAGGACCAATAGTTTGGCACTTGGCCCTCTGTCTGCTGCTGAGCTCCATACTTGTTTCTGCAGCGCTCATCAGAGGCATCAAGTCATCGGGAAAAGTACGTCATCAACCTATTCATATTCATGTGTCTCATTTGTGAAAAATAACAGAAAATTACAGTACCATGAATCTCATTCATTAAACACCACATTCACAGCTGCACAGAGAGAATTCTCTCTCTCCCACTTTGAGAATTCAGACATATTAATCCTTGAATTTCTGGTGCTGTGCAGGAACATACACTACATGCCATGGTTCATACATTCATTTGGTTAAGCAGTGGTGATATGGTACACCATATGCTAAAGACAGGTTGCTTATCCTGCTCATTGTACTCGTGGCAACTTTACATCTCTTTTCTATTTTACATCATTTACATTTCTCTGTGGTCAGCTCACAAGTCCATTGAATGACTTCGAGACTTTTTTCTCTCCAGGTTGTGTATTTCACAGCTACGTTACCGTATGTGGTGATTTTGATCCTGCTGATCAGAGGTGTGACACTGGAGGGAGCGCAAGATGGGATCGAGTTCTACATTGGTTCACAATCCAATTTGACTAAACTGACAGAAGCACAGGTAGGAGTCCAGCTATCCCAATGTAAGACATTACAAAAGTAGGCATACATTTCCAAAATATGTCATAAATCACTCTTGAAAATATGGTGTGTTTTAGGTCTGGAAAGATGCAGCAACTCAGACTTTTTTTTCCCTGTCCATTGCATGGGGTGGTATTGGGACCCTTGCTTCCTATAACAACTTCCACAACAACATGTTTCTGGATTCAGTTGTTATAACCCTCATTAACCATGGTAGGAAAACACCATTTCAGTTGAAAGCAAGTTTATTTATTTTTGCAGCTTCACTATTGAGAAAAAAATGTCAATCTAAGTATTTGTATTAAATATTCAATCCACTATGTGTACATTTTGAAAATTCCTCACTTAGGCGTTACCAGGTGGTAGTATAAAAAAAGACACTGTGGAGCCACTGCAGTCCAGCGGGTCCACTGCTCATTACAGCTGAAGCTTTCATTTTCTGTAGTAGACAAAAGCCTTGAGGAAATGGTTTGGGTCTCACCCTTTTACACAGGAAGCTCTCCTCGGGTTGAGTAACTTCATCCTGGTTACCTGACCAGGTATATATAAAGCTCCAATATGTGTGAAAAAGAGCATATTATCTTTATATTGATTAGTCTATGTGGCTGTTTTCAACCCCTCCCAGGTAGCAGCGTGTTTGCAGGCTTTGCCATTTTTTCAATTTTGGGTCATATGGCTCACATCTATGGAAAGCCAGTTGGAAAAGTGGTGAAGGAAGGTAAGACACCCATAATACCACTGAACCTTAAAGAATGACAGCTGTATGTTCTCTGATGTTTTGGTTTTCTGTCTTCATTCAGGGTTTGGCCTGGCATTCATTGCATATCCAGAGGCTCTGGCTAAGCTTCCTGTTTCCCCTCTGTGGTCTGTCCTGTTCTTTTTAATGCTTTTCATAGTTGGCCTGGACACTCAGTTTACACAAATAGGTGAGATTGTGACTTACCAGTGGCTTGGATGTTATACCCCGCTAACTGGCATAAATCTAGAAACTTAACCGAACCAATAGGATCTGTAGAAAAAAATCCCTGTTTACCATTCAGTTGGTTCATCGATTCTCATCCCTCCTCTTGTCATTAGAGGTGATAACCACCTGCTTGTTTGACGCCTTCCCTGAAATCTTCAAATCCAAACGGGCCGTACTGACTATAGGGACATGTGTCATCGTCTTCCTCTTGGGCCTGCCATGTGTCACAAGGGTACAGTAGGTCTGCCAACACTGAATCTATTACCACTGCCTGATATTGTTACCATGATGACCTATAGTGCCTCTGTGTGTGTGTGTGTGTGTGTGTGTGTGTGTGTGTGTGTGTGTGTGTGTGTGTGTGTGTGTGTGTGTGTGTAGGCAGGAATATACTGGGTAACTCTAATCGACCAGTTTGCTGCCAGCTGGATAATGCTTATTGTGGCTTTCATAGAGGTCATTGGCCTCTGCTACATATACGGTAAATATAAAGCTTAAGAATCAGTGAGACAGCTTTCTTTTGCCCTCAGTTGTGCACATGCTTGTTCGTGTCATGCATTATAGGGGGGAACCGTTTTATTGAAGACATTGAGATGATGATTGGAAATAAAAGCTTCTGCTTTTGGCTGTGGTGGAGAGCATGTTGGTTCTTCATCAGCCCCTGCATCATTCTGGTGATTACAACTTAAATTTTGTTCTTTTCTTTTACATTGTTGAAGAAAATGCAACCTGTAATACATTTACTTCATTGTCTAGGTGATCTTGTTCTGGTCTCTGATAAACTTTGCCCCCCCCACCTATGGACAAGTCCACTATCCAGCCTGGGGCTTGGCTCTGGGTTGGTGCATGGTTGCAGCCATCCTCATCTGGATCCCTGTTGTCGCTGGTTACAAGCTGATAAAAGCAGAGGGAAGCCTCTGGAAGGTGCATTTGTTGTCTCCTATAAAACAAGATACATTTACAGCAGGCTGAGATTTTTACTTCTGTAGAGGCAGTGATGCTCCACTAAGTGTGCACCCATACTCATGATCTTCTATTTGTGCCACACCTTCCGCAGCGTCTGAAGTTTTTGTGCTCTCCTTCAGAGGATTGGCATCCCTACCTGGACATCCATCGAGGAGAACGTTACTCAAAAGAACGCTGCCGCCAGCAAAAAGCAGTGTCAACAAATGATAAACAAATGTAAATGTAACTTCCAGTTCATAACACTGATTTGTACTCTGATGATTTACAGATATATTACATATAACACTGTATTGTTGGTTGGTCTGATAAGGTCCGGGATTCAGAAGGAACAATGTTAAACAAAATGCAAAACTAAGACTGTAAGTTGTAACTGTAGTTTGCCTTTGAGTGCTTAAAGCTCCTCTTGTTTTCATTCTCTCAAGAGCTCCATCTGGTGGACATCAGGCCCCTAAAACATCAGCAAATGCTACTCAAAATAACATGTGACATCCACAGTATAGTTTTAAATCCATGTTTAGATTTACATATGTGTGTGTTAAACTCTTTGGTAACAGGAATACATTTATATTATAATATATTAAGATTTTAAAAGGCGAACTGGGAAGGTGATATCGGGATTTTAACTCTTGAAAGATAATGCCTTTATTCCTTTGCTTTATTTCATCCTCCTTCTGTTTGAATTTATCTTATTTTATTTGAGTCAGGCACGGGGTGATACAGTAGAGACATTGAGACTAGACTAGTATTTATGTTGAGAATTTATACCATTCATAAGATGTTATCCAAAGTAGTGGTGTGTGTGTGTGTGTGTGTGTGTGTGTGTGTGTGTGTACATGTGTTTTAGTGAAGATATGTACTTATGTGTGTTGTCTTGCCTGTGTCATCCTGCTACTATATTTTTGTTGCTTTTATGCTGAATTTCGTCATGGTTTTATCTGCATTGACAATTACTGCAAGAAGAGTGAGTGATATCACGACCATCAAGAGCAGAAAGTGTGCGTAAGTTGTGATGCCTACCAAAGAGTTGGTTACTATGTCATGCCTTAGTAGGGCGCCCAAACTTTTGCACAGCCACATTTTTAATTTTAATTTATTTCTACTTTTTAAGTTCAGGAAATAAAAAGTAACAATGCATTAACACTTGAAGGCTCATTTTCCATGTCTGTTAGCTGCAAGGGCTGTATTTACTTCTTTTCACTTCAAAAATCACCAAAATATATGGACTTTGCTCGGGAGTGCCCAAACTTTTGCATACAAATGTGTGTCCTAGGTGTCAGAACTTTCTTGCTGTGTTTCTCATGCAAGTAGCAGTGTAAGAGAAGTGAACAGATGAAGAAGTGTTTTTTGCTGCTCATGTTTGATATTTGTAGTTGATCATCGATGGATAATGTATTTTTTCTTTGCTCATTTGTGGTTTTATGATTTTGAAGAGAAACATACATGAGACACACAACCATCAGAGATTTGATTTTGTTGCTTATTTATTCAGATTAAATCAATGAGGTGTTTCAGAGCTGTTCTTGAATGGGCCTTAGCTGGATGGTCTGATGTTACATGATAGTTGACCCAACTCCTAAATTAAGAACAATCAGTATAAAGTTCTGCTGTGGATCATTTAAGCCCAGTTGCAGCACTTGCAGCTAGTGTCGAACACCAGGCCGACGGCGCAGTGCTGGACATAGGTTTGTCCCTGGTTGCACTCATAGAAGTGGTTCTTGCTGGTTGGGTCTGGGTAGAGTCCGTTAGACTTTCCAGCGCAGAAACCAGATCCTGTGCTGCCGCCACCACTGCTGCCGCCACCGCCAGGCTGGGGCTGAGCCTTGGTTGGAATGATTGGAGGCAGGGGCTCAGGACGAGCACTGCATGCTGAGGAGAGAAATGAAAGATGTTAAGAGATTGAAACGTTCTCATGTGGAATGAGGAATTGTGGCTCATACATACCAGACCCAGTTCCGAGGCCACTCTTGAGGGTGTTGATCAGAGGGTATTTTCCCTGGCCACAGAAAGTGCCGGTGAAGTCATCCAGATCCAGACTCCACACCATGGCTCCACCAAAACCACTCTGCTTCAGCCACTGAATCTGCAGAGTGGATGAGAGGTGAAACCAAGTGTTAACTACAGCGAAAAAAAAACAAAACAAAAGTTGGGGACATGAATGTGACTAATGATATTCAACTTCTTACCTTAACCTGGAAGCTCTTCACATTGTCATATCCAACCCAGGTACCCTGGTGGTAGGCATATGGCACATCCTGGACGGAGTCCCAAGCCTGGGTGGCTCCCTGCTTCAGGAAAGTGCAGATCTGATGGCAGGGAGAAAATTAAAGTTAAGGATCTGCACAATACATATACATATGTTGTCCTGTCTTACCTATGAATGCACATAGATTCAGAAAAAAGAAGCACCTACCTCATAGTAGGCCCAGAAGCCGGTCTGACGGGTGAAAGGTCCAGCAGGTCCAGGTCCACTGGCGGGGGCTCCCACAGCTGTGTTAGAGGAAGCCAGGCGGAAGGTGTGGCCATAGGTGGGGAAACCAACCAGCAGCTTCTCAGCTGGGACACCATTGCTCTTCCAGTAGTTCATGGCATAGTCCTATACACGAGAGAGTCCAGACCAGCATGAGCATCTTGTTCCTTAATGTAATTTTTTATTAATTTACAGCAGGAGCAAATTGTAATACAGAAACATAACGATTCACTCACCACATTGAAGTAGATCATGGATCCCTGGTCAGCGGGGCCCTTGTACAGAGGACTGTTCTCTCCAACGTTGTGCTCCCAAGAACCATGGAAGTCATAGGTCATGACGTGGAAGTAGTCCAGAACACTGGGAAACAAACATGTGGATTAATATTAAGTGAGAGCTGTGCACTGTGTAGCAAATGTGAGGCTATGTAGAATTTGCACATGCACTCACGAGCCAATCTGGGCCATCTGGTATCCAGAGTCGATGGTTCCCTTCCCAGCAGAGACAGCAGCAGTCAGCATCAGACGAGGACGGTTGGTCTTCTTGCCCTCAGCCACAAAGGCGCTCATCAATTCCTACAGATGGGTGACGGGACAGAAACGGTTACAGTTGCTGTATGACTGTTTGTTTGGGTTTTTTTGTTTGTTTTTTTTTTAAAACTGAGAAACACTGAACTCAAAGACTCCTAAAAGTAAGTGCTCTCACCGGCTGTCACCATTACTGCGGTGACAGACCTCAACTGAACACATTTACAAGGACACTGAAGGCAGAGCTGTTGGGGAAATCATGGTCATGACAGATTAAGGTAGACTGCATGAATGTAAACAGTGATCTGTAATTGGTCAGGACACACAATTTAGAAAAAAGCTGCTCAGAATGAGACCAAAACATAAGGATTTAATATTAATGGAAATATGTAAAAGTAAAATGTATTTAATGGAGCAGAGGTTGTGGTTTTTGCTTTCTGTTTTTCCCTAAATTCTTTTTTTTCTACTTTGTTGTTGGAGCAGCCGAGAGCAGCACGGTGCAACAAAGACAGCTGTCTGTTAAAACTGGACTGATTTAATTAAGAAGTTTAAGTTTTGTAGAATATTTCATTGGCATTTCATTATTGTATTTTCATCATATAACCAAGTCTACAGGACTTCCTGGATAGGTTACAGTGTTATGTTTCTACTTCTGCCCACAACCCAGATTCATCACAGCCAGAAACTGAATATCAGTATGACCGACCTGGACCAGGACAGTGTAGAGCTCCTTATCCTGAGGTGGGGAGCCACGAGAGCCAGGGTACTCCCAGTCGATATCCAGACCGTCAAACTGATACTGGCGCAGGAATGTGATCACGCTGCTGATGAAGGTCTGACGATTGGCAGCAGTGGAAACCATGGCTGTGAACCTGGAGACAGGAAAACAGTCAGAGCGCTCCTACCTGTGGTACAAGGTCCTCATGGCGAGAGTGTTCAGCCTCATTTCATCACTACTTACTTCTGAGTACCGAAGTTCCATCCTCCGATGGCCAGCAGAGTCTTCAGGTTGCTGTTCCTGCAAGCAACAACAACAATATTTCTTTAAACTCTCTCACTTAATCCATGTGTGTGTATGCATGCTTATGAGTATTGTAATGTGTGTTCACATGTGCTGGAGTCACTGTGAGCATTTGTGTGTACTCACTGGTTCTTCAGGGCCTGGAACTGTCCATAGAGTTTCTCATCATCCCACTCGTAGGTCTTGATCATATTGCTGTCCATTCCAGCAAAGGCATAGATGAGGTGGTCACAGAGACATGGGTCAATGTTGGTGGGGAAGTACTTGCCTGCTCCGGGACGGTACTGTCCCCAGTTAGTGAAATAACAGGAGAGGATGTAGGATGATCCTGCAGCACATGGAACAATTTCTCTTCAATTATGTTACCAACATAAATACATTTACACATTCATAGCAACACTAAGTGGATAAGGGATGTAATTACCTAGCTGCACGTGCAGCAGGAGTGCCAGTCCTGCAGAGAGAAGAGATAGAGTTAGAGAGGGTGAAGATGCAGCAGGTTGAGCAGTTAATGAGGATCAATCTCCATTATTAAAAGATTAAATTAATCTTAAATGTGCAGTAACAAAGTTTGAAAAGATTCTGTGAGCAAGGAGCTCAGCTTACCGACGCAGACGAGTAGCTTGCCCATGTTGCCTCTGTACAACAACCTGAGGTTCTGCAGAGTCTTTTATACTCCTCAGGTTCTCCCCATATCTGCGATATCTGTAAACTATATTTGATGAGGTCTGACTACTCAGCAGAAGTGAAAAGTCAAACTTGTTCATTTGTTTGGTCAAGACTGATAACCTTCATGTGCCTTTTGATAATGATATCATCCAAAAATAAATTAGATATTTTCAAGGTTATTATAGTTGGCAGAGCAATGTATGCCCGTGTCGCTGTGTTGACTTAAAACCAAGTCAAATATCAAATGTTCACACATTGGTTTTCACTGTAGTGACTGTAACTTTAAATGGTTGAGGAATGTTTCAAAAAATTGCGCGTAACAATTTTTTATGAATGGTCCTTATGACGTAAGACCATTTTCACCATTTTCCGTTTACAGAAGTTCTTTGATAGTCATGTTTACTCAGTTCTCTGCTTCATGCCTTATCGTCCTTAGATGTGGTTAAAATCAGTTATTATTGTTAGGTCTGTTACTAAAACTGGGAGAAGCTCTCTGTCCTTTCCTGTCCTTGGATGTGGACCAGCAGTTTGGTGATTATTATGCTATGTGGATTGAAAAATTAGTCTTACACTGACTGTGCCATCACTCTAAATTTTCATTAAGATACACTAACTGATAATGTTTAATGTTGGGCACTCAAACCCACCAATTATGCTCCATCTGTGAAATTCCATATTTTGATCTACAAAAAGTTAGAGGTTTATCTATAATTTTTTAGCACTTAGTCACTTAGAAGGGTAAAACTCACCTTTCTAGAAGGTTTTACTGTAAGGTGAGAACAGAAAAGTGCTAAAAATAAAGTTATTAACAAACCAAATCTGTATTGTACTTCAGAAATGCAATACACGAAACAGGGCCAGACACACATAGCAATAAACTATGTGCATAAAGTGAAACATGTTGTACTTCTCCTTGTCTTTGAATATCCATAACAGAGGTGAACGATTTAAGACTAGATAAAAGGGCATTCCTGTCATTCATATTTTCAGGAACTGATGAAGTACACTCTGAATTAATAACTACAAAAGGGCTTAAAGATATGATTAACTCAATTATTCAGTTTATATGACATCATTTCTATGAAGTTACAAAACATTTAAAAGGAAACAACTACAGAGAAAATCAGAGAGAAACTCATTTCAGATGACGCATGTATATCTTATGGGTGTGAGTCACATTATAAGACAGGACATATTGTGTGATAAGCACAACCACAGTCTTCTGCTGGTCACCTCTGTTACACTGGAGTTACATGTTGACTACTTTTCAAGGACGCCATCTCTGTGAGTCAGGATTTGAAAAAAGTTAGTAATTAATATCACATTTCAACCTGTCACAGATTCAAACTAGCCCACCCTTTCTGACACATACACACTTATTTCTGGCTGTTGTGATGTAGTGCATATATCTCAGCGTGTATGTATTTCTGGATCTTTGGCTGATCTTTGGCCTGGTTTTTGATGAATCAATAAAAACCCAAACAAGCTGAATGACACAAGACTACTGCAGATATGCTAGTGGCTCTGTGAGGCTGTTCTAAGCAGCACTAAGCTAAAGTCAGCATGCTAACATGCTCACAATGTCAATGCTTACATCATGTGTAATGTTTCCCGTGTTCACCACCTGAGTTCAATGTTTAACTTGCTAACATTCACCACTTAGCACTAAGCACAAAGTCCCGCTGATGTTGACATATAGTTCTGCTGGTATTTGGTCATATAGTAAAGTATTGTTCAAATCTTTGACCTGCTGGTGGCACCAGAGGAAAAGTCAGGGGAGTCGTTAAAGTTAATTCTCATAAATGTCTGTGCAAAGGTGTTGACAATCTATCTTGTATAAAAAGTTGTGAGATCATTAAAGTCATTAGGATTGATTGATTTCAGCATCTTGAATATCTGCACCAAATTTCATGTCAATCCATTCAATGTTAGATATTTTAGTCTGGCACAAGGCGGTGGACCGACCAACGCTGCATTCACTTGGTATTAACTCTAAATATAATTTGATAGTCTGCAGTTACGTATCGTCTCTGCGTGATAATCACAGAGTGAAAAAAATCAAACTATTGCACAAGAGTTTCAGCATCAAGCTAATTCAACACATACTGAAGGCTAAACTGTTTGTTGTCATTTTTTTATTTTTGGTTGCTCCACTGTTGCATCATTACTCATATGGCAATGTGTTGTGAGTCCACTTTTTAAAGAACTTCTCCTGTTAATTTTTTTTCCCAACATCTACTTTACCAAACTTGCTGTAAATGTCACTGGTGAGTGGGACATCTCAGCTAGGTTTTCATCTAAGGCCACATAGAAATTTCCCTTTGGGGTTTTACATTTTATGTCAGCTGAACGTATTTGAATGCATTTAGCAACATTTAGCAAATATGTAAAATAATATACAGGCTTGTAGATGATGTTTTTGTAAGAACATGAGCAGAGTGTTAGACGCACTGCCAGGTCTCACCACCAGAGAGAGTCAATAAGCTGTGTCGAGACCAGCTCCATTTTGTACAAGCTGCTGAAGAATGAGACACTATTTATTCTTGGCTCCGTTTAATTCCCTCTTCAGTCATGTCATCTGCTTTTCAAAGTGATCAAAACCTTCACGTATGCTGCAATGAAAACCGGTTATAACCTCCGAAACACCAGATTTTGTTCTTTATTGCTCTAGAGATAAATTATATTGAACTTATTGAACCTCAAATGAAACTCTCTGTTTCTGTCTCTTTCACTATGGCAACGACAGCAGAAAAACACAGACCTGTTGCCATCGCCCACGCAATACAAACAGCCGCATACCACACACACACACACACACACACACACACAAACACACACACACACACACACACACCATGCACACATTACACAAAAACACGCACTGTGAGTTAATTGAAATGTGACACAAAGAATTTATGAGTAATCATTTTCAATCCTGTTGTCTTTGTGTTGTCCGTTCTGTTGGAGGCACAGGATGGAGCCACTGAAATGAACCCATCTTCACTGAATACTGAAGCTCTGTAATTATAACACATTCATTTCTATTTTCAGGTCTTTCCCAGCAGGGGAACTGGTGTGATTAAGTTGTACAATTAGCAGTCGCTCTCTACAGTGTTATGTGCGGTTTATTCTTGATTCTGTGAACTTCCTCAGAAATGTAGGAGTGGATATTTAAGGCGCAACATTAGTGTGTAATTAGGCGTTGGTGTTTTTCTGCTCTGTTTGAGTCAGGTAGAATTAAAATTGTACATACAGTATGATATCACTGCACATATTGAAAAAAAAAGTGAATACAGTGCAAAATGTGAAGGGGCACTCGGTGTTCATTTCCCTCCATCTATCTCTACTCCCTCCCCCTCCACCCCTCCCACATAATGCTGGCTTCTCAACAACCCGTTGCTATTAGATACTGCTGAGCTTGTCACCATGGCAGCAAATTCTCAATCATTTTCTCTCTGCCATGTTTCGATGTGCTTCGATGTGCACACACACACATACACGTTTAACTGTAATGTGGCAGGCTCGTCCTTGAGTCCTTCAGTGTTCCCAGGTCCAGCCGGGGAACAGTCCACCTGTGAACAGAATTCAAATGCTGAGACAGGGAAGGGATGCTGTGCCAGTTTCACACGCAACCTGTTAGGATATCATGTGCCATAATGTGCTGTCATGCATCTTGTGGCTGATTTTGTGTGTGAGAGAGTGTGTGTGTGTGTGTGTGTGTGTGTGTGTGTGTGTGTGTGTGTGTGTGTGTGTGTGTGTGTGTGTGTGTGTGTGCAAGCTTTTTCTGATAAATGAGTCACATTCCTAAAGTTGACAGAGTGACAAGCTCGATTCTGTTTAGATATACAGGAAACAAAGAGTGAAATTATTCATAATATCACGGAATTTGACTCAGGACTTTGACTCAATGTCAGCTGAAAACACACTCAAATATTTGGCACATGGTGTAAGAACAGCGTCAGTGTGTGCATTACTACTGCTGCAAGAATGATATACTTTACCGCTACTTCTTATCCTTAAAATATGACTCACACTGTGTGTACACAGATTTACAGTTTGTAAAAACTAACTTAACTACAGCACCATACATTATACTGTATCTTCAGCCACATTGCAAAAGAAGAGTGCCAACAAGGACTTTAACACCAGACATGACTTGAATTTTCACATCTTCTGTAAACGTCCCAGGCAGCTGACGTCAGCCCATGGAGGATGAAATGAAAACAGAGAAAGAGAAAGGTGAGACGGAGAGAGAGGGGACATGAAAGACTGAGGAGTGAGAGATAGGAGGATAAGCAGAGCTGATTTTCTTTCTCCAATAAAAGCAACAACCCCCCCAGTGTTGCTATGGCGACCTCATCTCGCTCCCTTCCTTTCAGCGAGCTACCACTTATCCTTGCTGCCTTTCAGTCAGCAGGGCATGTGGGTGTGTGTGCTTTTGTGTGTTGGCTCCTGAATGAATCAAGCAAATGAAGGGGAAAGCCATTAGAAACCAAGTCCAACTGTTTCTCACACACATGCACACATGGACATGTATGCACACACACAAACACACGCAGTACACATTAATATAAGCCCTCAAGCTGCAAACATGCTTTACACTAATACGTGAGCTGACTTCTCTTCTCTTCCTTTCTTCACATCCTCTCTTTTCCTGCTCTCTCGTCTCACAGTGTATTCTGCAGTGGCTCTCTATCCTCATTTTCTTTCTCTCACAACCACTCTGGCTGATTTTCAGTAACCACACACCCACTCAATACACACACACACACACACACACACACCCTCCCTACCACTACTTTCTGTAAATGTGAACTCCAATGAAAAGAAAAAGGACATGGATGAATAGGGAGCTATAGCAGTCCTTGAAATCAACTTGAAATCTGAGTATTAGTGAAAGGCAACTTTTCTGTAGTTACACTAGTCTCAGCTGATCTTCACACAGTCTGCTGTGTCTCACCACTGATATATTTTTCATCACTGACCAGTTTTTCCATATAACGTACCTCACTTCTTTCTTTAGAAGCACTTAATGTAACAATCTCTCTAAGTGGTCGAATAAAAAATGTATGTTCTCCTGCAAGTTTGTGTCAGCTGCCAGCATCGTTTGACCCATAAAGACCGGATGTCGCGTCATTTCACACTGTCTGAATGTTTAATAATGCACACATCAACGTTTTATTGATTCGCACGACCTCAGGTCTTTGTCACTCTGTTTGTGACTTCCTCCTTTGATCACATGATAATCATCACAGCCACTAGTGGGCTTTATTACTTGAACATAAACAATCTCTAATTCTCTGAGAGAGATTTCATATAGCCAGCTGATACTTTTATAATTGTTGTTGTGTATAATATTATAATTAATAGTTAATATAAAAATATTGATTATAGCAGCTTTAAAAATCATTGGCCAAAACCACAATTCTGTGTTGGGATCTGTCAGATTCATGACAGGTGGCAAAACTTCAGACTTAGTACAAAGTGATTTGGGAACCACTGTGAAAAACACCTAAGTTATGCTGTTTGAGCTGTCTACCTCACCCATCATCCTATCACTGCATTTATCTGACAGTCTGCTTCAGGTTTCCAGGTCACATTTACTCTCAATACTTAAATGTTATTCACTGCTGTAACTGCAGGTGCAATTTGCACAAACCTCCACTTCAGTCTGCACCTGCTTTACACCATCCGTATGAAGTGTGGAGTGTCTTTTACTTCCAAGTTACAACCCACAGGGGATTACTTACAATGCTGCGTGCACGCTATTTATCATGTTACTGCTGAATTGCCGCAGCCTGGAGCGATCCACAGAATAGAGTTATACCTCCATTCCACCACAATCAAACTGTATTGCCTTCTCTGTTTCTTTAATGCACAGCCAAAGTAATGACATGAGTTCTTCCTTACAGAGCTATGGTGAGGTTATTGGAAATGTTTACATGCCGCAGTAAGTCTGAGAGCCTTTCATTGTCTGGACACATACTGGGCTAAATTAGTTGCCAGCACCTGTCAATGTGGCATTAAACAGAAATTATACAGAAGCTGTTAGGAGAGCTGTTCTGACTTTAAAACAGAATATAAAACAGAATCAGGAGACTGAGACTGTTGCAATCAGAGAAACATAATAAAGTTTACACTCAGATTCTCAGTACCCAGAGTAAAATGCTTCTTTTCCATATTGCTTTCTCTTTTTAACGCCATTAAAATAAGGCCAATTGAAATAAGGCCAATTGAAATAAGGCCAATTGAAATAAGGCCAATTAAAACCGTGTTGGAGCTTGAAGTTAAATCATGTTATGCAGTTAATGATGTAGAGACAATTCCACGCAAGAGAAATGAAATTCAACAAGTCGGTTTAACGAAATGATGAGAAATGGCTCCAGCTCTGAAAAAAAAAAGTTTCACATTCTGGTTGAATTTCAAACAATCAGCAGTGTGTTAATACTGTACTACACATACTGAAATACCAAAATCATGATTTGTCTCTGCTGCTTCGTTACCTAGGACCTGACATTATGAGCAGGACTTTTATCTGCAGACGATGGCATAAAACTAAAATGCCACCAGGAGCCAAAGAAAAACTTCTCATCCAGCAAAAATAACACACTGTAACTAACACAAGTGGTTTTCCCTTGGCTTGCAAGAGAAAGAGTGAGAGAGGGAGGCAGGCAGTAGAAAGAGAGGAGGAGAGATGAGAGGGACAGAAGCTCTGCTGCAGAACACACCTCATCTCCTCTTTTGCTGGAGGGAGAGAGAGAGAGGGAGAGAGAGAGAGAGAGGGACTAAGTCTGTGCCAATTTTCTCTTCAGCTCCAGAGAGAGGGAGAGCCAGGGAAGTGATATTTCAGGAATCTTAAGAGATCCACAAACGTGTGACTGAGAGGGAGAAGAAGAAATAAGCGTCCCAGCACGTAAAGGCACTGGCAAAGAAAGACTGACAGCAAATGAAGCAGGCGAGAAATGACAGAGAGAGATGTAGTCGGCGCTTCTGTTGCGGTAAGAAAAACATGAAATATGTTGACAGAATTTTCCAGGCTAACAGGACACCTAGTAGGACTCACACAGACATGCAGTCACTCGTGCACACATGCATGCACGCACATTCAAAGGTGATGGTAGCAGGTGTGTGTTAGAGATAGAGAAACATGGGGGGGGGGGTTCCTTCATGGGCATAGGGGGAAAATAAATATAAACCATAAGTTTGTGTATATGTTGGTTTGTGTGCATGCTGGAACAGATTCAGCTGCAGGGCAATGCGTCTCTGTTTTTTTTTTGTTTTTTTTTTTGTTTTTTTCCTGGGGATCTGCATCCAGCACCTCTATCTCTGTCATGAATCCCTCTCTCTTCTGCTCTCGAAATCCTCCCTCTCTCTGTTCTGCCCTGTTGCAGTGTCTCTCCGTGTCATAGCAGCACAGGAAAAAACCTTATGCAATGGACCATCTCATGAAAGCATATATTTCTACTCAGTAGCCATTTTATTCCTCTAGCCATTAAAAAATGTGGGTCTGAAAAGCTTTTCTGTGGCTCTCTCTTCCTGTTTCACTGGAAAAAAGCAAAGTCAAATGGAGATGAAGGAGAGGCACCGTTGACTTTAACTTCTGCAGAAGCATGAATGTGACTGTTGGACAATAACATAGCACAATTATGATTTCTTTTTCACCTTAATAGGGATTCTGAAAACTTTCAAGCTTTCAGATAGTTGCTCATTAGAGGACAGAGATGACCATCTAATTAATTATCTTACACCTAATTGTCTTAGTTTGATCTAGATTGTACAACACAAGTTGTACTGCAAGAAGTGCTTTGTGGAAAGTAAAAAAGAGCTTTAGTTTAACGTTTCAAATGTCGGATTGATCTGTCCAGAACTTCCACCAAAAGAAATTCAAAAGTTAGAAAGCAAAGGTTTGTGATTTTGTAATTGTGTAAGCTTTTAATGCGTGCCTTTAAGCCACCTTGTTCAACCACACGGCATCATTATATAGGACTCTCTTCCTCTCTTCAATCTATCAAGTGTCTGTTACATCTCCCCACTCATCAAAGTACCTGAAATGTAAACATCATCTTGGATGCTGAATCGTTGTACTCAGTGAGGTGCTCACACAAATGAATAGCAAAGGTAACCAAATTAATATAAGCTTTAATGTATTTCATTATTTTTTGTTTCACTTACAGTCCAGGGTATGTGTAGGTAGTAATGGAGGTTTAGCAAATTTGCATAGGTGTTGGGTGTGCAGGTGAGTGTGTGGGAGGGAAACAGATCCATTTATGTGTATGTGAGAAAAATGTTTAAAACTGGCTATGAAGAAAAAGAAACAAGAACAATCTGTCTGGCAGAAACATGGATAGATAAGTGACCTAGAAACTTACACTACATGTCTTGGGTTGAGGAAGGCTATGAACAATATTTGGTATGCAAAGCAGTATCTTTTTAAAGATAAGAGGTTTGGCAGAAGCCTTTAGACTCCTCATTAATGCATATCTGCATTAGCGCTTCAGTAAGGTTTGAGCAGGCTTTCTGTTACGACTGTGTTATGTGCTGAACAGGTGTTGTAGAAAACAACTATACCAGGTGTAGTAATTATTGTGGCATACAGTAAATAATGATGTTCAATACATGTAGTGATTTTACGCATTAGGCCTATATGGTACATTAGGAAATCTGAACCCAGAGCTCAAGGCAAAATCATCAAATGTCGTGATTTGTCAAAGCCACAGTTCATAACCCAAAAATATTCAGTTTAGTAACATATCAAATCCTGGCATTACAGAAGCTGGAACCAGCAGATGTTTCACACTTTTGCTTGAAAAATTATTGAAACAATCATTTGATTATCAAAACATTTGCTGGTTTATTTGCTGACGAGAGATTTATCAGTTAATCAACTCTTCCAAGGTTTCTCCTTTCCACTACAATTTACAGTAGCTAAGAGACAACTCTCTAACACAGTCCATTTACTGTACCACTTGTATCTATAGTTTTCTCTCAACACTCTGACTGACTTATATGCATCTGTATCTATATAGCTTCTTTTTTTTTTACATAAATAAATATAATTACATTTCAATCATTATGTTGATTGAGATCAATAAATACACCTGCAGTGTTTATGAAGTTTAAAGAGAAATCCTTCTTCCTCAGCTGTTGACTGGAGGGCCACTCACTTCAGATTGTGGATTAAGGTCAGTGCAGCTTTGTCTTTTTGTAACTATTAGTCATCCTTCAGTGGCTGGGGTACTGCTGTGGATAACGTGAGCCACGGTGCAGTCGTATACTAAACTTTCAAAGAAATCTTAGTCAGAAGAGTAGGAGGGGAGAAATAATGGCCACTATGAGGAAAAATACTCTCTATTTATCCACAGCGAAAAAAAGATTGTGGAGAGCTAGGAGGAGACGGCGTTATGAAAGTAGCCGCTGAGTCATACAGATTTATTTCACACTCCTTTTCTGAATCGTTCAAATTGCAAGGCGGCACAAGTCCTTTATGTACACACATCAGCACGCAGTTCTGCTTTCTTGAACCTGCTAAAAAACACTGTGAGCTTTTGAGAGCAAATGACAAAAACGAGGAGGCATCAAAATTAAATGATGAATCCATTATTGAGCAGGTTGCATATGAAAAGATGAGAGAGTGAAGATGAAAGCGAATGGCTGATAGAAGAGTAAGAAGAGCCCCAGGAGGTGAGAACTGCTCCTGTTTTTACTGTTGCAGTTATTCACACACAAACTGCTCACTTTCCGCTGCTTATACAATTACACTACATGGTGTTTGAATGCTAACAGATTTTTTTTTCTTTCAATAAATGTGCTGCATTGAATCACCTGTCACTTCTTTCTCCTCCTTGTCATTGGAAAAAAAAACACGGCACACTTTCTGCTCATCAGCTGACAGGCTGCAGAACAGAAACACTTTACAAGTGTATCCAGAAAGGTTACAAGTTCACTTAATATAAAACTTTTTTTTATAGTCACACAGAACTTCACCGCAGAAAATGGACACAGCTGTGTCTGTAGAATAAACAGAGATTGATGATGGTGGAAATGCAGACATGCCCCTGTTGTTTCATCGAGTGATGCACAGATTGGACCAAAACAAATTCCAAACTAAACCTCAAAACACTGAGACGGCGCGAGGATAGGACATTTGTTTCCATGGCAACTATGCAGTAAGCCTTGCCTGGCTTCTTGGCATGTGTGTGTGTCAGTGTGCCTGTGTGTTTCTCACACATTAGATTTTTGATACTACTAAATACTAATGATAGTGAACATTTTGTGCTTATTATCCAAGCTTGTTGACATTTTTTTATTTGTTAAAAAAACAAAACAATTAAAACTCATATATTGGCCCCATGGATTTTATTTTTCTTATCAGGGTAAAAAAAAAATCTAAATCATATAAAATAACATTTAGAAAAGAGGGAACATCATCTCTCTCAAAATGTTTGCTTCACTAAGTGTCCTTTGAGAAGGACAATTGCCTTGCAAGGTAACTTGCTGTCATCTGTGTGAGTGTGAGTTTGGGATATCGTAAAGCACTTTAGATAAAAGTGCTACATAGATTATATATGAGATATATAACTACATACAACATAATCTGATGAAAATGCTAGCATAGAAGTAAGTGCATAAAAATTAAGATGACCGTGCACTATACTCACTTAGCATCTATCAAATACTCATCAGCATTTAGGTTTTGATTTGCATTAACCACAGTGTAGAATTCATTCACATTAAATTCTTCCTACAACAAATCAGTGTAGGTTTTGTCTGTAACCTACGACAGAAATAATGTAATTTAACCCTTTAGCAAGCATCCCCTTCTTCTGTGCACAAACCCAAAAACATATTCATCACATGGATGTCTCAGTGAAGCTGGTGGACCTTAAAGCCGCATTGAGTAATACTTCTATATCAACAATGAATGAAATAACTACCTGTATGTGCATTGCTAAAGGTGTCCATCATAGTTTTGAACCAATAGAGGGATATCACCCAACTCTGCAGTTCCACTTCACATCTCTCAGCTCATTGTTTTGGTTTTATTCCCCATGTTTTACTGGTATGGTTCACTCTGACCGCTCTCATCAGCATAGTTTCTAGCCATATCTGACAACTGTTTACAGTGAAGACCCGTCGTGTTGCTTCAAAGTAGCCACAAATCAATAATGCAGATTTTGTGAAATGTAATACACAATTTGTAGCCCACAGCATTAATTGATTTAAACACACATTTTGGCCTGTGTTTTCAGTCCCACTTTACTCTAGAGGGAATAACCTGAAACTCTTTGTACAATCAAAATGTGTTTTCAAGAGCAGGTGGACACTGGAGAATACTACACATATTATTTTCCCCTGTATGGTATTTTTGAACTATTACTGCCAAATGTCTATTAATAGTTGTTAATTGAACCATACATACTAGCTCTGGGTATGAGAGTCTGCCAAATGTTGTAATGTAAATACTGATGCAACCCTGGTGTGTTTGTGTGTGTCTGTCTTTGTGTAACTGTTCCAGCAGCAGCTACATTCACACAGTCTTTCCTATTATAGCCTGAAGTACAGAGGGCTGATAATATAAAAGCTCCTTGGGGTCTTTTTAAATGTTGCATAATAAATAACATTAGCAGGACGCTGTGTTGTAACAGGCACTGAGGGTGAAGTGCTGACATGAAATATTTACATGCTACACGATTTCATCATTCCTGCACATTTACCTGCGCTCCTGTAGGTGGAACGTAACACGGGGGGATCACAGCGGAGCACTGTTTTTCTCTCTGTTTCTTCTTCACATATCCTCCATTCTTTCTCTCTTTCTTTCTCTCACTTGTTTCTTGTGACTGTCAATGCTTATCACTCCTCTTTCCATGTCTAAATGTGCCGTTACAGTAAAAGCCAGATCTCCTTTGGAAAATAGCAACTCCCCTCTACATGTTTTTTTCATCACCTCTATTCCCTTTCTCATCCATCCTCAGCTATAGAATATTCCTTCGTGAATGAGCCTGCATAATACATCCTTGCTAAAGCATCAAATGCACAGCCCAAATTTTTTGCAAATTCACAGACACTTAATTTTGGGAATTGGTGAGGTATAATGCTTTAAAACGCGTCTGTGTTCAAATGACACATTCACATTTTAACAGACTGCATTCAACAGACTTTAGTCTTTTGTTTCTCTGTTTCTCTCTGAATCTCTGTTTCTCTCTCTTCTTTTTCTGACACAACAGTGAGCCGCCACGCTGCGAGCTGTGAGTCCTCCACCTGTGGCCAGGATGTCGATCGATCGATCGATGGTGTGACAGCAAAGGCCATTACTGAGCTATTGTGCAGTCCCTGTTCTGTCACTGTAATCAAAGTTACACTCAAAAAATATTCTTGATATAGCAGAGTCAAGCTTCGCTACAGGGGGAAGAGATAGTTTTCAGTTTTTTATCTCTGTCTGAAGCTCGTGTAGATGGTTACCACTTTATGAATACTGACACCGCACCATCTGGCCTGCCTTTCACAGTTTGCAAACACACCTTGAAGCTGTTAAAAACACAACTTCACACACATCTGTGGTCCAAATGATCCATCTCAGTTCCTCATAACAAACTCTTCCTCGCCTTGTCTGAATTAGCTCCTGTGACCTGTGAGGATTATGAGGCCGACTTTAGCGCTTCTACAGTCACAGTGTCTCCTGTGTGTATTTTTTGGAGTGTGTGTGCCCAGCGCTGCGGTGGGCTCGCTACCTCACGCACTACCATGGCATGTCTCCTGCCCGGTGCGGTGCGTGTGCCAGATCAAGCCGTGGTTCTCCCCTGATTCGGTCTACCATGAAGCTCCCACTGTGGACTGCAACGACCTGCTGTTGACCAAGCTCCCCTTCCCCATACCCCCGGACACACACACCCTACGTCTGCAGAGTAACCTCCTTTCTGAGCTCAACACTGTGGCGCTACACGGACTCCCCAACCTCACCGACCTTGACCTTTCCCAGAATCGCTTCAGCCGTGTCAGGTTAATAACTCAGAGCTCATCCCTGCCCTCTCTGCTGTCTCTACACCTGGAGGAAAATCACCTCAGTCACCTCCCTGAGGCCTCCTTCTCCTCACTGCCAGCTTTGCAGGAACTCTTTCTCAGCCACAACAACTTACACTCAATAGCACCTGGGGCCTTCACCGGTCTGGACTCCCTGCTGCGTCTTCATATCAACAACAACAGACTCACCACCGTTGACCCTCGGTGGTTCAGGGCTTTGCCCCGCTTGGAAGTTCTCATGCTTGGGGGAAACCCTGTAGAGGCTCTTCCTGAGCAAGGCTTCCTGGCCCTGAAATCCCTCCGGAGTCTCGTCCTTGGTGGTATGGGTCTGAGAGGCCTGGCTGAAAAAGCACTGGAAGGGTTGGATGGCCTGGAGAGCCTCTCCTTCTATGATAACCTGCTGACCAGGGTTCCCACACAGGCGCTGAGGAGAGTGCCGGGACTGAAGTTCCTCGACCTCAACAAGAACCGCATCAAACTGATCGAGACGGGAGATTTCCGGGACATGATCCACCTGAAAGAGCTCGGCCTGAACAACATGGAGGAGCTTGTTTCTATTGAGAAAGCTGCCCTGGAGAATCTTCCAGAGCTCACCAAGCTGGAGATCACCAACAATCCACGTCTGTCCTACATTCATCCGCAGGCGTTCCTTCAGCTCAGCAGGCTGGAGAGCCTAATGCTCAACTCCAACTCTCTCAGCGCTCTGCACCAGCACATCATGCTCTCCCTGCCCAGGCTTCAGGAGATCAGCTTACACTCCAACCCACTACGATGTGACTGCCTGTTTCACTGGGCCGCCAAGGAGGCCTCTCGCCCTCACACCGAGAAAGACACACAAACAGATACACAAGCAGCTCGGATGGTGCGTTTCATCCAACCCCAGGCCACCTTGTGCTCTGAACCACCAGAGCTGCGAGCCCGAAGGGTGAGAGAGGTGTCTTCCAGGGAGATGTCGGCCTCCTGCCTCCCCATGATCCCCACCAGCTCCCTCCCTTCCTATGTAGGAGTAAGAGAGGGAGGCAAATTGGTTTTGCACTGTAGAGGTCTTGCAGATCCACCGCCGGAATTGTACTGGGTGACTCCCTCTGGGCTGAGACTTGGTCCTGCACCCAGCCATGCAACCAAAGGTTTACCAGCTCCTGCTCGCAGCCACAGCCTGACAGCCTCTAAAGGATTCAACCACACATCTGCCTCCGGCGTTTCTCACGGCCAGGCTCAAGATGATACTCCCTGTGTTCCTTCCAAACACTACCGGCTACTGCCTGAGGGAACTCTGGAGATCAACAAGGTCACTCCCAGCGAGGCGGGATTGTATACGTGTGTTGCTGAGAATGCGCTGGGAGCAGATACACGCAGTGTTACTGTGGGTGTGCATAGCAGAGAAAAGAAAAGAAAAAGGGGAATGTCCTCTAATCTGAAGAGATTTCCATTATTCAGCGTGGATGCCAGGTTGGAGGTGAGGGAGGTCGGACAATACTACGCTATCCTTTCCTGGCGGAGCGGGCGCAACCTCCCCTCAACTCGCCTGTCTTGGCAAGCCATATACTCAAACACTCCTACATACACCACACGCATCCTGGCTGGCACACAGAGTTTCAACCTGACCCACCTGCAGGCAGAGACATTTTATCGCGTGTGTCTACATTTAGGGATCAGTGAGGATGCCAAGCATGCCAACAGGAGATCAAGAGAGAGCAGAAAGCCTCAGTGTGTGTCGTTCAGGACAAAGGATGTCCCAGAGCCTGAGCCCGGCCTGCAGCTAAGCCCAGAGCTGACCTCCACAGCAGTTACACTTCTGCTCCTGGCGCTCATACTGCTGCTGCTGGCAGGACAGGGCTGGGACACTCAGCCCAGTGAGGGGCCAGAAAAGGTCAACAGCACCCTCCTCCAGGAAATCGAAAGTCCCAAGGCTCTGATCATCAAACAAAAGACAGAAGGGAGCAACGAACATCAGCCAAAGCGGAGCAGTAAAATAAACGAGGATTGCTGAGATAATTACATCTGTGGACACTCGAATACAGACAAAAACACACACTTACAGACATACAAAATGTCAAATACACACTTTGAAAATCACAGCTAGTAGAGAAAAGTCATAGATCAGAGACATGGTATAGAAAGAGATTTGTATTTATTTTATATACAGTATAAAATATATATTGACATTGTTTCTGTGTTAAGATGTATTGTAAAGAATGCCTAAACCCTAACAAGGGAAATTAAACTGGACAATCATACTCCTGCTGTACAAAGCGAACACAGGAGAAACAAGTCTGAGCTGCTGATGACCACTGGACTGAAACTGAAGAAAACTTGATTCAATCCAAGCACAGGTATTTACAGAAGAGAGCAGCTCAGACCTCCAGGGTATTTTGATCATGTTTCCTGTCTACATGTTCCACAGACTGAACCATTCTTTCTCCATGTAGATGAAACTCTGCCTTGAGACTGATAGTGAATGAATTTCCTGCTTGTTTGGGCTTTGTGAATCAAAGTGTTTGATGTAAACAACCCTTCTGCTTAGCTTTCAGTACCTTGGAATGGGTTGTCCATCTTGCCGTGCATAGACAGTATACTCATCCAGATTTCCTGCCTAACGTCCAACATCCTCTTTCAGCATAAAAGTGATCCAGAAGTGATTGTGTTAAATTCTATTTTGAGCTATTATACAATAAAAATCTTTTTAATTTACACAATCTTACTGTTTATGTCTGTTTTCTTTCTACAAACTGAATTTAGATTATACTGAAAATAAGATAATTATTCGACTGCAGATCAAATCCATAAACAGTATATAGTGGAAAAATCATGTGACAGATGACAGATCTTACACCAAACTCTATATATAAAAGTCTCATATTACTGATCTGTCTGCAGCATCTAGTCCTTCCTCATCTGTATGCATTGGTGTTGCTCCACAGTGGGAATAAGTGCGATAATAGCTCAGGACATCTGACACCTTCTCAGTAAACAAAGGACGCGGTGTGTCCCCTGCTGGATAAGACCTGGAACTGAGCAGTGGCTTTAGACAATGTAAATTACAGGTTCACTTTTTTCAAGCCATTTTAATGTAATTTAATGTAATCATGTGCCCATTTTTTCGTTAGTGACCACTGTAATCATTCCTCCTCTCCATACTGGAAGCGAAGAGATCCCTTCCCTATGTAATATGAGTAGTGTAAGTCAAATCAATTTTTGTGTTGTATCACTATAGAGATTATAATTTTGATTTTAAAAAAAGCCTCTTAAACTACTGATGAAGCCTCATAACAACTTCACCATTGCTTTCAAATTGATTTTTGCACAAAACCAAAATGATTTTAATAAAATAATTGAAAAAATAACAACAGAAATAATTGTGATAACTACATTTTCTCTAGCACTGTACTTAAATACATTCTTCAGGTACTTGAGTTTTTTCCATCTTATGCTACTTTATACTTTGACTTTTGCTGAGGTTAGTAGTTACTTTACAAATTAAGCTTTTTCATACCAAATATAAGATGAGCTTATTAATATGGGATTTTGCTTTACATAAAACTTCAAAACTTTATATTAGATTTAGTTCCACATGGGCCAGATACAACATTAAAACACTACTTACATGGGAATGGATCAATCTAATAATCCAATGATATCGAATGACACAATGGCAGGGGACATTCTGCCTCCACAATTACTGCTTTTATTTTTGGCTGTTGATACCCAGAATAACATTTTGACTTTTACCTGCAATGAACTATCTACTTACTATCTGAAACTTACACTCTAAAACCTTTAATTTATAGTATGTGGTTGAATAAATTACAAACTGAGCCTTTAATACAAAAGGTACATACAGCAAATTATTTGTGCATAGAAATGAACTATCAACAGTAGTTAGACATTGTATTTATTCACACAAAACATAATACAACTCCTTCAATAAGGCAACACAATACTGTATATACATACAATGATCTATATGTATACCATATTTTATGTTGTTATTTGTCAACTAACAACATGTCATTCTTTACTATCACTAGCAAGTGTAAATAAATAGTTTAGCAAGTCATGTAAAAGAGTACAAGATACGAAAACTTCAAGTCATACTGTTAGTACATCCAATGCAACGACCCTTTACTCACTGCTGTATTTTGTGGTTATTGATAGATTTACTGAGAGCAGATTAAGAGATCAGTGACTTACTGGAATATAAAGTAACCTTTATAAGCCTTTTTAAAACCTTCAATGTCAGTTAAGAATCAAACAGAAAAACATTATTTGAAAAAACAAATCTCAAATATATTCCTTTTCACAAAGAGCATGAACAGTAAGTGGCAATTTTTAATCATTACATAAACACTGACATCATCATTAAGTGCTGGAGTGAGCGTCATTCCTAAATGATATGAGGTGCTTGTGGTTTGATTGAAATGTGTTTGAAAAATGTGATACATTTTTTTCCAATGTGAAACGTCCCTCCACAGCAACGTGTACAGAGTGATGCAAAGTGAAAGTGTTATATTCGTTTGATACCCATTCTCTTCACAGCTGATCAGATTGTACAATCATTTACAAAAATATAATTCTATTCTGCATTAACAAATGATAGCACTGTTTAGTACCAGTTGACAACGTGACAGGACACTGAGTGGCATGAATAAAATACACAAAAGTTTGAAACCAATAACACTGTGGGGATTTAAAATGAAACGACATCAAGCAATAGTACTGTAATTTCTACCACTGTATACAAAGCACACAATACTGTATGCTCATATAATACATGAGCAGTACTAAATCATTCATCTGAGGGCTTCTGGCACTAAAAGAGGCCAACAGAGCTGCTTTTTTGTCCCTTTGAGTTCTGTTCTGCCTGTGCACAGTGCGATAAAAGGTCTGAAGTCAAGACTCAAAACTGCTGATGAATTCAAACACCAGGGGCATCAAACACTCGTGGAATGTAAAAGTTGGTCTCAAACAAACCACTGTACCAAAGAAAAAAATAACTGGAACTTATCTCTATAATCTTTCCAAATATGGTAACACTTCATTTAAACCCAGACTCAATTTAGCATTTATAACCAGTATATAAACAATTAATAAATGGCTTACGCTATAATATAGATGTAGCAGATATAAAGCAAATTGTACATGAATGTTTGCCATCAAAGTATAACAAAGCTGTAACTTTATATAATTATATATTTTCAGTAGTTTTAAACAGGAGTATAAATACTGCTGCACATGTGTACAGCACATGTCAACAGTTAATAAATGCTTTATGACAAGACAGATTGTTATAAGCCATTATATAACACTGGGGAGACACATTGGCTTCATAGGAGAAGTCATAGTTGCTAACAAAAACATTAATAAATGTTTAATATTGTCGTTATATCTGCTACAACTACATCATACTGTCTTATAATGTACTGTAAGTTGTTCTGTACTGTAAAATGTTCATACGCTGCTTATAATATAAGGCAAAGCAGTGACGGTGGTTCCACAGAAAAGGTTCATGTTTCATGTTTTTGGATGTGTTCGAGGTCAGAGCTTTGACTCTGACTTCCATCATGGAACATTAAGTTCATTCCTTAAATCTTTTAACATAAACAACACACATTAAACCTTTACGCACAGACACACAGATACAAACACACAGACACATATATGGTAGGCATGAGCGTGTTCAAGACTTAGCCCATATCACACACTTGAACAGTTTCAGTTCAGTGGGATATATTTACTCACACTGTTTACCAGGGTGTGAAAAGGTGTATTAATCTGAGGAGAGAATTGAGTCAAACAATTCGAAGCAGCATGAATGTTGATAAACAGAAGCCATATATACGCAGTGTATATAGTGTACATGAATCAGTCCATTAACTGACCAGCTGATCGATAAACAATTAACTGGAAAAAATGTTGACAAACACTTCATTGTTTGTATCATGATTCAAGCAAAAATGCCAAAATTCTTCTCAGATATGAGTCTTTGCTGGTTGTCTTGGTTTCTCATAAACAGCGCACTGAATATCTTTGGGTTTTGGAACAAAACAAGCAAGTTAAATATGTCAAATTGGACTCTGGGTTCTTATGGTGATTCTTACGATTTATCACCATTTTATAGATTCAATTCATAATTAATAATCTATTCATATTTAGATTATTGTCTCAAAAGATTCATCAACTAATACAGAAAAAGATACATTCATCTGTAGATTAATCAATCATGAAAATAATCATTAGTTGCAGCCCTACACTGTTCTGTCCCAGTCTGATAGACATGATGATGGTTACAAACAAATTGTGAGAAAGAGATTATCTTTGCAACCTCAACTATTTCGTTCATTTCTCCTCTTCATCGCTTAATTCCTACACATTTTTTTCTAAGTTGTTCAATAATAAACATCACCAGATATCTCAATATTAATGAGTGTGCCATAGGAAACAGGATATAGGACCAATTAGGGAGAGCATCATTTAACCAGCTGAAGTGACCTTGAGCAACATGCAGGCTGAATCTCAATTACGTTCTATGGGTGTGTAAACTTTGAACCCCCATTTAGTGCACGTCCTTCATGTCAAGGTGCAGACAGAATCGAAGTGACCGCAGTATTTAAACTGGAATGGTAGCTACTTCATCCTGTGTTACCATGGAGACCACACACATGGCTTGATTGATCAAATAAGCCTCAATTTGACTGAAACATACTCAAATGATGTCTAATTAGCAGATTTGTACAGCTTTTTTTTTTTTTTTTAATCTATAATCGCCATCAGGCACAGTATTATTTTTTTCGACTTTACAGGCAGGTTTATACAAATCAAGATGTGGCCTGGAGATTGCATTGATAAATGAGACTCACTGTATCTCTACCAACTCCAGGAGCACTGCTCTGTAATGAACCCTGACCTCTGATCTCCCTGTGAAGCTATAAACAAATGTCTTCTATTTGACGAACCATACAGCATCACAAACATGGAGATGAAGAGAAGTCTCCAGGGTTCTGATAACTAAAAAAAAAATTCAAAGTAGCCTTTTCTGGTGCACACACTTGCGGGTAAATTCATCAAAAGATGGAGTATACTCATCCTTGACAAACACACACATGCAGTGCAAACGTGCGCATACACACACACACACACACACATACACACACACGCGTGCTTGCGCGCACATACATGCACGCATCTCAGCTGTAGTTGTAGGTGAAGTTATATGAGCTAGGCTCCTTCGGCACAGGGGGCGGGGCTTCTGGGATCGTGATGTTCTCAAGGTCGAGGAGGCGGAGCTTCATCTCCATGCTGATGAGAGTATCTAGGTCACTGCGCGTCAGATCACTGCCCATCTCTCTGCCCAGCAGCGCACACAGCCCGTCAGTCCAGATGCAGTACTGCTCCAAAAACATCACACACACACACACACACACACACACACACACACACACACACACACACACACACACACACACACAGGAGCATCCATGAAGGCTGAGATGGTGTGTCCAAAGTGTTAGTCACAGTAGGTTTAAAAATGAGTGACTGTAGGTGTAGTGTCCCTTAGTATATAAGCCATGCAAATATATGCAAATATCAAACTCAATGGAAATTAAATTTGCATGGTTCTGACTGAGCAGCTAATTGGTTTTTGTTTGTTTTTTTGGATAATAATAACAATGAGTCAAAGCTATTTTAGTTAAAGTAGTATGAATAGTTTGGACACTGGGGCGCAGCAGAACAAGCTGACAACACAATACATACGTATTATGACCATCCTAAGTTCGGAAACAGCTGCCTATTTACATGTACAACAGACAGGGAGCAACATTATCAATCATTTGAAGTGCTGTTTGTGACCACTTAATGAATGTAAGTCCAATGTTCACTCTCTTCACTCCCTATTTTTGGTCTCCACCAAGTCCTGAGGCAAATATCTGTCTTTTTAGCTGCTCCACTATATTCATCTAGTTGCAAACTTTCTCTATTTGGTGCTGAGCAAGTAGTATAAAGTTAGAGCTTTTTCTGCCTGTGAGAGTGAACCAAAGCAGTAAAGCTGCGTGGTGGAAAATCAAAACAGCTGAAAGAAGTCATACAAAAACAGTCTACAGGGCTGTAACCCTACAGTTAATTCTCTATGGCTTCATCACTGGGAGCAACATCTCCTCAATTCCACATATTTATCCCACTGTTCGTATAAAAATCACTGAGTAGAGCAGCCTTAAGCGTCACTGTTGCTGAGCTTACCTCATACTTGTTGGGTGCAACAAAATTGAGCGTCTCATCTGGATCGTAGAGGACGGAGAAGGCTAACTCCAGCACCTCCTGAGAGAATCAAACAGGTCAAACAACTGTTCCTACGCTGAGAGACAGCAAAAAACAAGAGAACAGCTAAGTGACTAGAATGACAATAGAAAAAGGTAAAAAATGATACTACCTTGTTTTGTTTCAGAGCACTTTTTTCTTTCATATGAGGGCAGTCCTTCCCGGTTACCACAGACTTGATGTCTGACACGGGGACTAGGAGGAATCCAAAAAAAACTATTTATTTAAGATCTGTTAGGGACAGTGTCATGATTTGTGTCAGTAATTGGAACACGGAGACACTTGGACATATTAAAGGTTTCACTTACTTTTGTCACTGAGGAGTTCAAAAGGCACTTCACCCTGAGGAGACTCATCAAGGTCCCCATAGTGCAGCACTTTGTGATTCAGCGAGAGTCTGCAGAACCAAAACTTCTCTACAAAAGACAGAGACAGGGAAAACAATGCTTAGCTGATAATCAACAGCAGCAGTAAAAACCAAGGTGACTGTATTGACAGGGGGTGTACCTTGCCTTCGGCGGTTCCCCAGCTTACGAAAGCAGCTGCCCTCACACAGCCGGTTGAGTCGCTGTTGCTTGATGAGCTCTAAAATCTCGGGCTGAATTCTCTCCCGCAGCTCACTGCGGCACGAACACAGCGTGAGCAACAGGATGAAACACGTGCACAGAAATGTGTACAATGCTATACTATTTACTGTTATAATGACGGAGCTGGGTGCAGATTTGAGAGCAGCAACAGAGTCTGTTGCTAACAGAAGAGTAAAAGGCTGAGTCTTTAGTTGCTAAGTGAGGTAATGCTCATTTTGTCAAAATTACACTTCTCACGACTGCGTGAAGATCTAGAAATGGCAGAAACATGCAGGTTAAGACTGTAGGAATAGAGTAACAGTAGAAATAGCGTAGACACAGACTTACATGATAGGTGGAGACTGGAAGTCATCCTGGCTCATTCTCTCTGACTGCCGCAGACGCAGGATCTCTGAGTAGTTGAGGCCTCGCAGTTTATTCTTCAGCTGGTCTAAAGACGACGGCTTCATCGCCAGAGCCCTGGTGATCTGCTCGCGGACCACCTGCATCACCTGGTCAGGGTTAACGCACACACGAGCGTACGTGGTGTGAAGTGAGGAAAAGCGTTGGTTTTCAGTGAACCCGTGAATATTGTTAAGAGTTGTAATTCACAGAACCATTATTTTCCCATTTTAGAAATTCACCCTGCTGGGTAGACATCGCTCCCCATCTAAAGGCATCAATATTTAAAATATATATACGAAATGGTCTGTCTGCTCTGTAACAATTGATTCTTGTTCATTTCAGTGACTGTCTAGATAAGCAGTAAGAATGTAATTATCGTGCATTATTTAATAAACTAAAAACCTTTCAGCCGTCTGCTTCAGTGGGCCGCTCAGTCGCACACAGCAGAGGAACACAGCAGCAGCAGTAGTTAAGAGATGTGTGCGTAAACATGAAGGCTGACATTGCTCACGTTCGCACTGAGCGAACCTCGTATGGACAGATGGCAGGTATTTGGTAATTAGGGTCAGCGACTGTAAACAAGCTTCTGAAAGCTTCTCATGTTTGCTTTTCACACAAAAATCACTTGAGTAGCAGTGTATGATGACATGTAGACTCTGCTTTTTTCTTGGAACTAATTAAATGCGCCTTAAATAAAAATTTGACAAAAGTGGAGTTGTCGCTGTTGTGACACTCAAAAGTTCACAGTTAAGTTTTCCAGTCCTCTCTTTTGAATTAGTTATGTGAATTCACAATTTAATTAAGGATTTCAAGTAAGCGTAGGCAGAGTAGATGGCATATTTGGCTGTTTGGCTCTGACAGCAATAACACTGAATAAGATTCGTATTAATGCAATTTTTTTCTTTTTTTTTACAGTCCAGTACATTCCTTTGAAGAAGCCTAAACAATTACAGTGTATTGTTCGTGGTTCATCTGTGCCCTCTTTTTAAATTATAAGAGTTCAGGGCAGTGTCAGCAAACACATAGGAGAAGATTTTATTGTATAACAAGTTCAGCTCTCTTTTTCTGAAGGTTGTCATATCCATTGTTGTATACAGTGGCGAGTGTTAGACTGCTTCACTTTTTGTACACCTGCCGTGTATGTCCATCAGTCTACACTCCATGACACTCCATGACAAACGGAAAAATATGTTTTTAGATTTTTAAAAATCAAAGTATTCAGATACTTGGTGGGTACTTTGAAGAAGCCTCTTTGACAGCCTTGAGTCTTCTTGGATCAATCTCTGCTACCACCATGCTTCACCGTAGGGATGAGCAGTGTTTGATGAGCCAGTGTTTGATGAGCCAGTGTTTGACCAGACATGGTGTTTGGAGTTCAGTTTTTGTCTCGTCAGACCACACAATCTTTTTCCTCATACTCACAAACTCTTTCAAATGCAGTATGTCTTTAACTCACATTGGCTTCTATCTAGCCGCTCTACCATAAAGGACTGATTGAAGGAGTGTTGCAGAGATGATCGTCCCTCCAGCAGGTCACCTCCCTTCTTGCCCAGTTACTTAGTTTGGCCTGACAGCCAAATCTAGAAAGAGTCCTGGCAGTTCCAAACTTTCACATTTAGTTCACATTTATTGAGGCCACTGTGCTCCTGGGAACACTCAAAGCTTGGTTTTATACCCTTTCCCTGATCTATGCCTCTACACAATTTTATCCTGGAGGTCTATGGAGAGTACCTTGGACTTAATGGCTTGGTTTTTGTCCTGCTGCATGATTTGTGGGACCTCATATACACGAGTGTGCCTTTCCATTTGCACAGGTGGACTCCAGTGAAGTTCTAGACACCTCTCAAGGAAAAGGAAGCAAACATGACGCACCTGGCCACAATTTGGAGTGCCACAGCAACGGGTCTGAATAGATTTCTAAAAACACATGGGTCACTGACAGTAGTGTTGGACTAAAATGACAGTTTTATCCATTCAAAATGAAATCTACAACACAATAAGTGTACAAAAAATGGAGAGGTCTGAATACTTTCTGAAGCCACTATATACTGTATATCTGTGAGGTCTGGGATAGGAGGCAAGTACACGTGAGTGGTTTATAAATATACACATGTATGTAAATATGAATATGTTAAAGAGTGCTTTAATCTCAGACCTTGTTGAAGTCCTCAGCTGTGGCCCTCATCTCCTTCCAGGTTTTGTTAAGCAGCTGGATGCAGACACAGAAGAACTCTTCCCATGCCCGGTCATGGGTAAAGAACATGGGGTGGTAGTCGTTACAGCCCTCGTTAGCTACATGAAAGGAATGATTTTAATTGTAAAATAAAACTATTGGTGTGAAAGAAGCATTTTCTTCTTCTCTTTCTCACTATCTGATCTCATGTCTTGTCTCTTTTTAAAGTTTTTTTTTTTTGGCATTTTGCCAAAAGCTGACAGTCTAGAGACAGACAGGAAATAAGGCCAGAGTGAGAGGAGTATGACAAGCAGCAAGCATCCCCTGGCTGGGAGTCGAACTGTGGACGTTGCAGTTATGTGGTTTGTGCCTTAACCATTAGGACACAGATTAATAAAAGTAAAACAGCTACTCCTCTTGTTGATTACAGATCTACTTACGCAACTCTCCAACCTGGAGTATCTCGCACAACATTCGAGTGAGTTCGATGGCACACCGACCGAAGGGACATTCATGCTTGTCCTCTCGGCTGCTGTTCTCCAGGACAATCTGTCATGAGGGAGGAGACATGTTAGGTGTGGCTGACTTCTACGCCTTTGAGAGCTGAGCAAAAGTCATGCCTGAGGCCAAAACTAACCCTGATGTACGTGTCCTGGTGAACTTTGGCCAGGTACAGCATGTTGTCCAGAGCCAGCATCCCTGGAGGAGTCTGGGTGAAATCCATAGCCGGGTTCACGTGGTTCTGTGTATGAGAAAGAAAGGTTTATGTAACTTTGACGTGTTTCAATTTATTCCGATAAATCAAAAAGTAGAAGAAACTGAAACCTGGACTGAAGACTCACAGTGAAACCCAGCATCTTATAGTCCTTGGTGTACATCGCCTTTCTTTTCTCTGTACCAGTGGGATCATTTTCTCCATCGAAGGCGATCCTACGCAGCTCAAAAATGATATCTCTCTGGGCCTGAGCCACAGCAAGATGATATTTTATCAGCAAAAAATAGTTAAACTTTTAGCATAACAGCAAAAAAACAATAAGAAAAACCCCAAAAAAAGTTAGGTGAATCAGCAGTCAGCGGTCGGCAGAACACAATGTTTAACGGTGATATTAGCTATAGGTTCCTAGGGGGAAATCTGCATTTGTTTTGTTGTACTTAATGGTGCAGGAATCAGTCTACGCAGCATCAAGAAAATAACAATTATTATTGAAATCTTTACCTGGTCATTGGGATCCATTTTGGTCATCATTCGTTCTTCCAAAAGGTTAAAGGTCAACACCTGCAGCACATACAGCTGGTGTGCCATTTCTGCTTTGATTGGTCGATTTCCTCTTATAACGTGCTGGAAAAGAGGAACTTTGACTTAAGAGCAGAATCTCCACATAGGCTGTAATGCATGCACAGAAAAAAATCACACAGCACAAAACAAATCTGCCCCCTGTAACATAAAAGGGAAAGCCTGATAACTTCTCCTTTGATAACACGCTGAAGGGCATCTGCAAAGTCTAAAAAATCACCTGAAGATTCAAGAGAGAAATGCCAATCATTTTATGGACTGACTACGCTCAATACAAAACAATGAAAATGATTCGGCCTTAGAACAGGCGATAACACAGACACTGCGAGCATCCAGCAGGTAACCAGGTCTCATCGAACAGTCCACCAGAGCATGCATTGCTGGAGCATTTCCAGGAATGTTTCCTTGTTACAGGAGGCAGGAGTGCAGCATCTTCCTCACTGACATTTGGAGCCAGTTCAGTCAGTCACTTCCAGATGGTGCCAAAAGGAATTATTTTCCGAGCAGATTTTGCTCCACTTCCACGGACTTCGTGCCATATCTTATTTGCTGGTTCTGTGTCACAGCTCTCTGAATGAGTACATATTTTACTCACTTCTTCACTTATTCACTTTCTGAACTGCTTGCCACCAAGCCCAACAGAGGACAGTCTCAAAGAAGGTTGAACAGAAATATTTAGTGTTTAATAAAGTTTTCCAATGTTTTAATACAGACTACTTTCAAACACAATCCCTGGGAACTGCTCAAAGTCTGTGTTCACAGCTGTCTGAAAGCTCAATAGCCAATTAGAGGAGAGCGTTAACTCCGATGTGCAGCTGAATTAGCCAGGAACACTTTGTTTTCTACATTTCACACTTGATACTCACATTGAGGATGATGGATCGCAGGTGTTTCTGGGCCAAAGTGCTTGCCATTTCCTGAGTGTAAGAGATACAACAAATCCAACACACAGTTCAGGTGAGGGAAGATGCTTTACTAAAAACAGCAAAAAAAGTGCAAAGACATAATTGAAATCTATCTACGGAAAATGGGAATTTTAAACAATTACTGAAATGCAGCAACACCCTGAAGCTACATTTCCATCAGTGGCTTGAACCGTATGCCCTTTGCACCTTCTGTAAAACATGACAACATGGTGTAACTTCCATATGTCAACACAGTCTGTCTGCTGCTGCAGCAAGCCATGGTTCTATCTCAACTGGCATGGATTATGCAGTGGCTTGTCATGACACAGAAAGAGCTAGAGAGTGAAGGAGGGGAAGGGCTGTGGGGTGGACAGGATGGTATGAGATGCTGAGGGATGCGTACTCACAGTCAGGTGCTGCTCCAGCGGGTTAGTATACTCCTCCTACGGGTTGAAGGGAGGGAGGAGGGACGTGGGTGTAACAGTAATGGAAACAAAGAGTGCACACACGGACCATGAGATACAGGGATACATCACCGGCACAGCATGCAACAGAATAAGGACATGAAACAGCATAATGTCAAATAAGAACCTCAAGTAGTCACGACAAATGCAGGTATCTGTTTTAAAAAAAATCCTAACATGCCTGATACATCTGACAACCACATATTTATTGGTTTATTCCAACTGGTTTTGAAAGGATTTCATAAACCTAAGGGCTGGAAAATTGTATCAACCCACGGAAGAAAAGGTGATCTTTAAACCAATATTTATGCATGGAAATCACTGTGGTGTCCTGGCAGCTCCCTTGGCAGAGATGTTTATCATGTGCCCCTGATCTGCAGAGGATTTTCATCACTGTAGATAAAAAAACTGCCCAATAATAAAAAAAAAAAAAAAAAAAAAAAAAAACACTGGAGTGAGAAGCCAACAGTCCGATGTATTGGACTCTTAATACTGTTAATTCAACAGTGCCAGCCACATGCAGCATGTGCTGTTTTCCTCTCTGCTGTATTTATCTCACTGAACCTCACACACAGTCTGTGACTGGAACTGACTCAGTTCGCCCTCCAGTGGTCATTAACTGCAGCAGCTGAAGAAGAATGTATGTTCAAGGAAAACTCTCCCTGTAACACAGTATAGAATTTTGGATTGGAAATGTTTTCTACTGTACTGTACTAAATGTAATGTCAAGTGGCGGTTTACAGTTACTGAAGCAAACACAGCTTTTACAGTAATTCAGAATGACACCTCAACCTATTACTGTCTCCTCCACTTTATGTTGTTGCTTTGTAACATCTGCCAGTATTTAGTTATTACTACAGAAACTAATTATAAAAAAAGGAACATCATACATAGGCAACATATGTAAATAGGGCTCCTGATTTAACCCAAGGGCACACACTTGTAGGCCGAACTAATATTTCCACTTTATACATTAAATGCGATTTACTTTATTACTTTAAGTGTTGTATTATGTTAGAGAAAGAGATCTATAATGTAAGTTCATCTGAAAATATAACTTTTTAGTTATTTGTACACATCTGCTACAAAATTATTATTGTTTTACCTGCAGGTTGCAGGATGCAGGTAATACCATGTAATGTTTTTATCCTCCATATTTTCCTCCAGTTCAATCCTGAAGATATTATTTTCTCCACTGAATGCATGATAGCAGAATGGCTTTCTAACAGAACTGTGTTAAAACTGTTCACACATGTTCAACTGTAAAGATTGTATTTTACATGCTGACAAACTAACTGACAAATCACATTTAGAAACGAATCACACACAGGGACAAAATAGTGCATGGAACAGGGTGAAGCACTGCAGTGTGCTAGTGAACTATGTGAGCTAGGAAAAAAGTTATCATTGCAGAGTGAGTGCAGCAGTGCACAGGAAATGAGACATAAGTGATCAGTAACATACTGACAGACATCCAAAAAAGCACTCACGCCTTTAGTTTTTGTACATTTGTCTGTGCTTTAAGGATATTTCAGATTCCAGATACGTTGGTTTGTTTTTTGTAACTCTTAAATCACGCTGAGAGGTAAGATTTTAATGTGAATATGAATTTTAAACAGCTGCAGCTTTCAACATCACGTCACCAAATGTTAAATTTTTGTACATTTGGATGCATCTGAATAATTGTTTATGCCATATTTCTTCATTTCTGCTTGCACTGCTAACAGAGCCAGGTTGTTATCAATTTATCCCCATGTGAGTTATATTTTACACTCCGCACAGTAAAAGTATGTGATGTACTACTGAATGGCATCAAGAACAATTTTTGACTTTAATAAAAAATAAGCACTTTTCATTGAATTTAACCTAAAAATAAATCCTTAATTACTGCATCATGCTTGGATCTCTTCCAAACGCTTTGTCAGTTACAGCTGGGTGGCAGGTCTACCTCACTACGCTGTTCTGAAATAACTGCAGCATGACAAATGTACAAACTTCAAAGCAAGGTGAGTACTATTTTGAGAGAGTGTGTCATTACAGCAATGACTGTCAGACAGAATCCACAACATGACAGCTGGCAGACAGACGTCTATTTATGAGATTAGCCTCAACTAACCTACTGCTGCAAAAATTACCAGCCACGGTGAGGCAGCTAATATGAGAATGGAACATTATTAGTATTCCACTTAGGTCTATCTATTATGTGTATTCAGTCCTTTTCTCTAATACAGCACGCTGTGCTGTGACTGCTGTGCACTGACCTGTCGCCTGTCCTCTGGTGCCTTCAGGAAAAGAGCATTGATGAGGGCGATGGCGTAAGTCTGGATCTCCTGGTTTGACCTGAAGAATTATCCAGAATCATACCAACCAGTTAGAAGCATCATGCTCCACAAATCTCCACACAGAGTTCAAACTACAGGCTAACAACTATGCTACTTTACAATAAATCTAACTTTTATTGCTATGACTACCAATACCTGAGATGAGTGCGGGATTTTTAGACACCAACAATTTTCTATAATTGTTATTTTTAATTTTATCTTGGAAATATTACAAGGTCATTGGCAATATCTATATTCCCATAAAAAGACCAAAACCAACAATGAATTGATCATATTAACGAGTACTTTCTGAGTAGCTGAAACCTAATATAGCTTATTTTTCTGTGCTGTTGTCTAAAAACTATTAAGAACATATCAGTGAGACACACTGTTGCACTGGGTGATATGGTCCATCATTATGATTAATATGGGCATTTTATTTTATTTTGAGTCAATCCCAAATACAGTGTCCTGCTGCTGTAAATACTCACTAGAGCAGAAAATGTGTATTAATCCACCGCTGAAAGTAGTCCCTAACAACTAATTACTCCTGTTTGAGCAACAGCTACTGAAAACTACAGTGCCCAGCTGTTAGGAAATTACATACATGAAATGTACATGTGACCTGTTTGTTGAGATTATAATCAATTCTACTGGGGCTGAGATCAAATAACAGAAGAGAGGAGCCAAAAAGTATTGACAGACACACTAACACATTGTTGGTTTTGGTCTTTTCATGGGATCTAGTGAAAACAAGAAAAACAAAATTGACTGAGGTTATCTAAGCATCCTGAACACACCCTTTAATTAGTGCCACAAGCTTAACATCATGGCAAATTTCACTATATTCCATTTCTTAAGTTACCCCACACTGCTACATTGACTCCCCTGCCCCCCATATCAGAGCGCGGGAAGCCCCTGTGCGTGTGTGTGTGCTCACACTTGCAGGTGCCCGATGAGCTGTCCCACGGTGATTTCCTGTGCCACTCGATGATAGAGGCTGTGGCTGTTAAGGACCATGCTCTCCAGGATAGCCAGAGAACGCTGCAGGATGGACACATCCACCATTGGCTGGTTCACATAGCCGGCAATCTGAGAGGGGACAGAGGAGACGCAACTCACTCTGAGCTCAGTCAGTGCTTGTGTCAAACCAATATAAGCTTATGTAATGCTTAAAAGTAAAAAAGTTAAAATATGAAAATCAAGTGGTGTCTTCTTTCTGAAAGAAAAAAGTTAAATTTTCTCTAAAAGAAAACTAAATGAAGAGTTCAGTAAGTTTCCCCTGGGTAACTGTCAAAGCCAAACTGAAGTCTTCAGAAGGAAACTAGCCACATGCACACTGAAGGAGCTCCAAATAATGTGAGGAGTTGCCAGGCAACAGCACCCACTCATTTTCAGCACGTAGGACAAAAGGAAGGTCAAGCAATTAAATAAAAGTGTGTGAATAAAAATGAATAAAAAGTCAGACCTTGATATTTAAAACTGTGGAAATTTGTGTCCAGGGTCTCTAAGAAACTCTAATGTGTCAGATGAGCTGTTCTTTTGCTCATGGAGGTACCTGTTTGATGAAGGAGAGCGAGATCAGGTCCCAGGACACAATGCCATGATCCATTAGTTCCAGGAAGGCAGTGAGAGTGAAGGCCAGCATTTCACCAAAGCTAAAGGGAGTAAAGAGCAATCAGTACAGGTACAGTACCTTTTCACATTATCTGACACATATGTATAAAGAAATAGAATCATGGGTTCAATAACATAGACTTCACTGTTTCCAACATAAATGGAGGTTAAGTCAGTAACGTAAGACTTCTACACTGAAAATACATTACACTGTCATTAATGTGCAAAATACAGTGGGGTCCAAAAGTCTAGACTTCGAGACTAATTTCCCATTCAAGTGAATAGGACTTTTGGACCCCACTGTCAAAAAACAAAAATTGTGCTCACTGGGTGCCACTCTCTACAAGACGTGCCAGTGTCCCAATGCCTTCCATATTGATGAACTCTGTGGCAAAGGTCGGGTCTGCAGACAGCTTGGCGAGCTCTTTCAGAGCCTCGAGGCGAGCGTCGATACCGTGGGACTGGATCCTCTCCAGGAGCTGACGAGCAGCACGAGCCTGTCAGCCAGAAGAAAACATCACCTTCAGGATAAGTTTACCACTGAGCTGTGATGTTAAGGCTGTGCCTCAGGTCAGAAGTACTTAAGAGAAGTTTCCTGATGTTTTTGTACATTCTGTTGGCGTTATGTATTTGAACAGTGATTGGGACTGTCACCATATACGTACCTTCAGTGAGAAATAACTATAAGTGCTAACTGTCTGTCACATGAGCAACTGAAAAATTACAACCTGTCACTTAACAGGGTGCAAGAAGTTTTTTCAGTCTTTCTGCATTTTGAGGAAATTAAAAAAAAAAAAAAAGTGAAATAATTAAAATTAATTTTAATAAATTTAATTAGACTAAAATCTAACCAAGGCAGTACACGTGTCATGATTTATGTAATGGCAGGTGAGTGAAGTGTCACTGCATCTTCAACTCAACATGGTTCATTAACAAATGGCATAACGTACCACACATTTTTTAGTGTTTAGATGACTGTAAAAGGCTAACAAGAGATCTTCAAGCTCTATTTTTGGGAGTTAAGGCACAGAGACTAATAATATGCACAAGTAAGTTAACTATGAATGGTCAAAGTCGGTCTATGAACTATGTGAGAAGTTTGGGTTTATAATTTTATGAATTGACATAATAAGTAAGACTAACTCAGGACAGTTTAAAACTTGTCTGCTGGTCTGACTGCTCGTGTTTCTGGCCCCATCTGACTTCCTCTTTTGCAAAGTTACCACATTCCCAGTTCTCAGTGATGTACCTGCTGAGTTTAATATTATTAGTAAGTACAGTAATGTTGGCCTTTAAAGCACAGCCAAGGCCACAGCGCTTTGGTGACACTTTCGGTGTTTTGGTGATGGAGGTATAAAGTGCATCCACAATACACATGGAAGCAGGGTGGGGATTAGAAATATAAAATTATCATAGGTTATTGTTAAGAGTGTTAAAGGCTGCTGTTAGTAGCCATGAAAAATCTCATTAACTTGCAGTGCTCTCCCAGCATGATGTACTGACACTTTGCTTAAGGAGTTCAGATCAGTGTGTCCTGAAAGGAAACTTGCAAGGTGAATTTTAGAGGTACAAAAATCAAAAAATCTGACATGGACCTGAGTGTGGTGATTTTCATGTGTGCAAACCTTTTGTAGTTGCTACAAAATAAGTATTAGAGAATTGAACAAGAGCTAACATACACACCAGTTACTCAATGTACTAAGAGCTGACCTCGTTTTAACAGAGTAGAAGTGAACAGGAATATAAACAAGCGTCACTCACAGGTGAAATGGCTAATCGAAGGATGGTCCCATTTTTGATTTCACCACGGCTCTAAAATATAATAAAGCAGGAATTTTAGTTAAAGTTCACCAGTGATCAACATCATTAAAGTCATCAACACAAAGTTAGGAAGAAAACAGTGAAGCTCACCTGCTCAGTGATATAAAGCTGAGGGCCATCAGCATAACGCAGAGCAAACTGCTCTGAGCCTGACAAAGACCAGCTGAGGAAAACGGCAGAGAGAAAAAGTTAAATTCATTGTAAGTGTTAAATAAGAACCACAGAATAAGAGGAACATAATGCAGGAGTGTTATAATGCAGCATACTCTAGTATGCATGAACAAAAGGTTGTGGAAAGTCAGCTTGCTCCCTCCAGCAGTTGTATTTACACCGAGAGGCAAACAGAGATTGTGGAGGAGAGTTACTCAGTGGGTGTTAACAGAAAAGTGCAAAGAATTCTCTGTTTCAAATGGAAAAATGAAAAAGGGAGGCAGTGGGTAGATACACCACAGGCAAGAGGTGGATAGGTGAGATAAAAATTTGCAATATTCATCAGTAAAGTACAAGACAAAAGAAAAGAAAATAAAGACAGCAGTGAAGCCCAAACGGACAGGAAGAAACACAAGAGGAAATGATGACCGATAAGGAAAAAACAGTGGGTAAAAATGGTTTTATCATTCATCAACAGTCACATCTTATCTCAGCGTGTGAACCACCCCAGTGCTGTGATAAAACTGGTCTCTACACAACTGCACCAACTGTGAATGGACACTGGGGATTTCAAGTTTAACACCTGCATCAAACATACATGCACATATTTTATTGCTAGGTAACACACTTAACACACTTCTATCAAAAATGCAGAACACTCATTCTGCTTTGACTCATTAAAACATAAGTAGAAGTAAAAACATTTTTTCTCTCCGGACATGCTGTTGTTTACCCTGAACCAGCAGGCAGCACAGCCACAGCCCCCTCAGAGGGTTAATAAACAAGTTAAACTGGTTGTTGCTATCTAGTGTTGTTAAAAAATAACTCTCGGAGTGTTACCTGAGAGGGTTAAACTAATTTTTTTTAAAAATCCTCTTTTCTGATTTAAAGCACATTCGGTTACTGATGTAGCGCACAGAGCAAGAGTTGGGTCGCTTCTTTCATTCAGAGCTTCTACTGTTTCTTACGACAACCAATCGAGTCAAGACCAGATAGACCAGATAAATCACTGTCAACATCGGACATCATTTGCTGTTATGCAAAAGAGAAAACTTTTGAACAAAGATGCAAAAAAAAGTTAAACTGACTGTGCTAATCAAATAATGCATCTTTAGCTAATTCTCACTCTTAATATAAGTAAAGGTTCTTAATTCCCTTAGGTAAAATATAGGAAAGACCAAAGAATATAATACATTGCAATTTTGTTAATATTCAGTCATTTGGTAAGATAATAAAAATCATGAGACAAATATAAGAATATGGGGGAATAATTCTTACCCATCACATACTTCCCGTATTATTGAGGACAAAGGTCTTTTCTGCAGAGAGAGAAAAAAAACATTGCAAAGAAGCAAAAACATTAAATTGAACTGAATTATAAATCATCACTACTAATACTGCCAAGTTTAATTAATATGTGAACAGCGTCAGTTTGTCACAAGAGCATATCATTTTAAAAAGGCAAAATTTGTTAAGTTTCTTGTCATGACAGGTGCAGGTATTCTGTATCACTAAAACACATCTCAGCATTACTCATGTCTTTCACACTCAAAACGAGCCAATATGCATAATGTCACCCTTTAATGACCAAATCACTCTCTGAGGCCCCTAACAGCCAGCAGAGGTTGAGTCACTAGAGGCAGACTGGAGATGTATTTAACATCATGTTTTACACAAATACAGACCTGGTCCATCTCGATGAGCTGAGCATTAGCACCCGGCCATTCAATAGCCACCTTCACGATGTCAGCTGGGGGTGGCATGGCTGTGTTATCGTAGCACCCTAAAGAAGAAGAAGAAAAAAAAAAAAAGGCATACATTTTCATCATCTGCTGGACAGTATTTGGGTTGATAAGACCAGCCGTTGAAACCTTTTTAAAACACCTTTTACATCAGTTAAACACTTAATTACATTTAAATGTGACTCTGGAAATAAATGATAAATAAATGATGAAAAAAAGCGAAACATGTTTGTTAGGTCACCTACCCAGAAAGTATTTCATGTATTATGTTGTTGTAATAACTCAGTGCTTTCCTTGATCTCTTACTCCTACAGTAATATTGAGTTTTGAGTCGTCTGATCATTAATTTCAGAACTACATGAACTAAAAGTTATACATTACCTAATAGAGAAATGTTGAAGGGTCAGTCTCTCTCACAGCTCTGCTGTAAAAACCACTGTGTCAGCTCCCCTGTGAACACAGAAACCCACACAGTGGTCGTGTCAGTGCAAACCCTTGCTTTTCTCAAAGTCCAAAAGCTCAGTTCGCTCCATCCCTGCTTTTTCTCTCCTCTCAACTGAATCTGTCAGTGAAGGGATCAATAAGCATGACTGTTTTTACAAAACCACCCCCATACACATACACCAACACATCCATATCTTGACTAGGTCAAGCCCTCTGCCTACTGGGCCGTGGGTCTTCAGTGTTTTGATTCTGTGGACATTATTGTTTTGCACTTTACTGCTAATACATAAACCGAATATCTTTACACTCCATTTGCATTATACCCATCCTCACAAATTTTTCTGACATTTCACTTGCAAGCATAAGTAAGCCTTTTCAAATTGTGGAGGCATCATGTGTACAATGTTAAGCAGTCCAACTGTGTTTCTGTTGTTGTAGGAATAAAATGTCTGGACCTGTCAGAAAAAACAGTGGAAATTATATATTGATATATAAGCCTGTCTGATATATATCTATCTATATGGATAGATATATGTATATATATATTTATAGAAGATTTTTGGCCATTAAATAACTAGAAACAACAGTAACAGTAAGAAATGACAGAGATATGTTTTAGATAATTAGAAACAGTTTTGTCATCAGTTTGTCCCCCTGGCAGCACTGACAAGTTAAATGTTGTTTTCAATTCTTTGACAACCAAATGTAATGCACATCATATGATATGTTGTTATCAGATTGTTTAAATGTCAAATGTTAGCATTATTATTACAACAAAAATCTATTAAAACACCATGATAAAGCATCTACCATTTGTTATCACCATATCTGAAAAAACATGGTCCACAGAGTTATCCCAGAGCCCCTTTCACGTTCTGCAGTTTTGCAATGAATAACTAAATACCTGAAACTGCTCACACATGTAGATCACATATTTACAGTTTTTCAATTTTTGCAACTGTTTAATTTTCACATTTGTAAAGGCACACTATTATTCACCTAGAAACATTTCCAGCCTATTTTGTTAGGCCTCACTATTAGTATTAAATTTCACTAGTGCACCAACGTTTATTAAACTTATTTCATTATTTGCAACAACTGCTCTGAAAAACACAAACAAGAACAAGAGATCTCTCTGCTCTGACATGAAGGAAGCATAAAAAAAAGCTGTCTGACAGGCTCTGTTTGTGATTGGAAGAGGGTGGTAAAGAAGAAAAAGACACTACTGTTTTCCCTATGGCTCTCTGCAGTCAGGGTGCTTTAAGGATACAAAACACCTTGTAAGGCTCACGGATGCTCATTTGAGAAAAAATCTTAATAATTGCGGAACTATTATGGGAGAAACAAAACCTCTTGAACCAGCCTGAACCAAACACTGTCTTCCCTAGAGATTTACCAGTTATAGTGCATTTCCATGCAGCACTGCAGCACAGTCTTTCTGAGGAGTTTATCTGGTTTTATAAATTTGTTCTTTTGAGAAAATGGCATCAGTTGTCAGTGTATCATTGCGCTGCAGATGCCAGCTCCTCACGATGAAAACATTTCAAAATTGAAATAAAAATTTCAGCTGTAGTATGAATAATGAGTGTGGCTGAATCCTTTCATCTCTACATTTCTCTACAGCTTTGAACTGCCGATCACTGAACTGCATTCTCCACATAATTTGTCACAACAGAGATTAATAGACTGAGATAGGGAAATATGTGTGTGTTTGATTTCAACTACAACAAATTAAGGTGCATTCTGCAAATGATGGAGTCAGAGTGAGAAGTGCCAGTTATATTTGGATGCCAACCAACCATCTGATGGAGAGGCTGCAGCCCCTACACGACTTCAAGCAGATCTCTGAGCCTGCCCTGCTGAAAACTTTTCTGCAAGTTCTGGTGCTAATTTTCATTTTCAATTGGCAATTGGCTAAAGACTCACAGATTGTTATGCAGTCTTATAGTTGATCTTGATATCTATGCAACTGTAAATGCAAACGTAAGGAAAATTAACTAAACAGCTAAACAGGTGCTATTTAAACACACGTCATGATATGCATCAAAGTCATCGTCCTCATCCTGTCCAATCAGCTGAATTTCCTACAGATGGGACTGCAATCAAGGTGTAGAAACATTGCAAAGATGATCAAGAGAAATGGGAGGAAACTGAGCTAAATTCCAAGTATCATAGCAAAGGGTCTCAATACTTATGTCAATGTGATATTTCAGTTTTTCCTTTATAATAAAATTAGCAAAATTTTGTAAATTCTGATTTCACTTTGTCATTATGTGGTATTGAGTGTAGATTGATGAGGGATTTCTTTTAGCATAAGGCTGCAACATAACAAAATGTGAAAAAAGTGTAATGAAACACTTTCTGAATGCACTGTATGTGTTCCGTAAAATAGCCATTTGTCAATGTTTGAATGCTACAAATCACAAAGACCTACTTACTAAATACTTTTACTGTTGATATGTTATATTTATTTTGGGATAAACCAGTTAATATACAATGACACGATGCATCTTCTGTTTGGCAGTTCTTGCTAGTCTTCAGTACATAACTAAGCTTTACAGTAAAATATAAAAACAGGAGAATATGACATACAACATTTTGCATTGATATTCAGTTTTTTAAATTATTTTTTTTTGCAACATGTACTGCCTCGGTATGGTAAATATTCAGTATAGCCTAACACTGAATCCACTTAATGCCACATACACCAGCTGAACAGAAAGCAGAACCTTAATAGGGAAAGCACAGGTGTTGCTAATAACGTTAATAACCTTAATAACGTAGCTCTGCACTGTTCAGTGAGCCAGCCAGTAGACCCAAAAGGCAGCAATACAGTATCAATTACATTTGTGTTTTCTCAACTCACAACTAAAGTATTAAGTATTATTGCAGGGTTATAGACCGTTTCCACAGCAGGCCTTGTGGTAACAGTAAAGTACCTGGTGTAACTGTTAATTCATTATGGCTCAGCTTTGTTTAGTTGTCCCAGTATGTCATCAAGTTGGCCAGCATGCAAGCATCGAACACCTGCAACTACTGTTATTAATAACACCTGTCACAACATCTGCTGTTAAAATGGTCCTGCTCTGTTGCATTGCATTATAAATAGATAGTATATTTTTGTGGTGACTGCAGTACAGAAACAGAGATGCAAGCTGATGGCAACAGCTAAGTTAAGTGATGGGAACTGTTTCTGTCCTTACTACTGTTGCTACAGCCCTGTGGTGGTAGCATAGCAACAGCTGCTAAGGATCTCCAGCCTGAAAAGAAATCCCACAGTGTGGTTGGAGCTTCTTTTCACAAAGACCCCCAACTACTTCTGCGGCCCCCCCACCAGCTACTTTTCACCGCGACCCGGATGTTTCTGACGCCATTTTACTATTCTTATGATGTGGTTTGCAGTTTTTGTCTGTGGTGGTTCAAATAAAAGATTCACACATGTAGGCTGTGAAGCGCCCAACTTTTTATGGTAGCTTGTGTTAGCTTGTTGAACGTGCGGAGTGGCGCCCCCTCTGGTGATATGATGCATATTAGGAGATGGCTGCTCCATTAGTGGGGGAAAAATAACTTTAGCAATGCTCCTTTACCCTCAGCACATAAAACGATGATTACCTTTAGACAAATTTACAGTAATTTTCACATGAAACGCGACAACAGTCATCCTCTTGCATGTCACGAGATGGACGGTTTGCTGGCATGATCCGTTAACGTTAGCTACCATCTCACAGACGCACTATTAACACCGTCAGTACACGCTTCTTGTATAAGAAGCTTTAAACCTAACTTATTAAAAGGCGTAAGACCTGATCATGGGTGATCGATCAGGCTCGAATGAAGCTATGGAAACCAGAAGCAGCTCTCAGACTGATGCAGCGACGGCTGCATTTGCGACCCTGTGATCTTTAACGAAATCAATCACAAGTCCTGATAATATCGGTACATTAAACAGCGGCTAGCACAGACAGCACTGCCTCTTACTATCCTCTGACTGAAAGTAACACTAAACATCAAACTCACTCACTATCGCAGCCAGTAGCAGCGTTATTCTTCACAAGGCGGCTAATGTTTTCCAGTCATCCAGCCAGTCCCTGTCTGCTCCTCCATTGCAGTCATGATGCAGCCTGTCTCTGGGCGGCTGTTCACATGATGTCCTGTATATCTCTCAGTCCTGATCCTCACTTACTCTGCTCTGAACGGCTGGATGATTTTACTGAAGGATACTTAGCTGCTAATGTCGATGCTCGGTGTTACTCACCCTTTGAGTGGGCCATCGATGATGCTCAGTATCCCCCTCTCTCCAGTGAAATACTTTTGGAAGGGAGACTCATTTCCACGCCTTGTAGGCGGGACACAATGTAAATGTCACCGTCTGCAAATGAGACAGACCCTTCATCTCTGTCATTTGTGCACACTCAAACTGACATCTTCTTCCTTTGCAACCTGGGACACGACCAATGACACGACATCAATCTTTCTACACGTATTTGATTTGTGTAGGTGCAGTAACTGACAGTCAGTATCTTTGACAGGGGTTTATTAGCGAGTTCCCTAATCCATGGTATAATGAGACATCCTATACACAGATATGGCTATCCATATATTATTAAACAACTTCAGTTTTCTTTTTCTCATTTAATTACATTTTACTTTTCTTCTTGGGTGGTTTGTGGTATTCAAGCCCAAACCAAGAAAAGCTAAAGCTTAGAATATCACTAAACAAGATGTCTGATCTTAAACATGTGGCACATATGTTTGTCAGATCCTGGTATGGTTAATTTTGCTCAAAATTGAAAGATCCACGTATGCCACTGGCAATACAATTCTAAACAAATTACAGTTAGCAAGTCATAAATTAAAAAAAAATCATCAAATATTTATCATTTTATCTCGAACTGCTAATGCATGGGATGCATTTAATAGAAATTAGGCTATTCAACATCCATGTAAAATAGCCTTGTTGGGTTCTTTGCATCCATACATGCATCCGTTTGCCTCTTAATCATGCTGTATACTTGTGGTGTTCATTCAGCCACAGAAACACTGCATCTACTGTAAGAAAATGATCCACTTTATTATATATAACATCAGCTGATCTGAAGATGAGAAGTTTTCTGTATGATCTGAGAATATCTGCCACTAAATATATCATGCAGAAGCCTGTGTACAATTTAACAACTTGTCTCTCCGATCAAAAGCAACCCTTTTCCACCAAACAAACACATTTTAACATTCATTTACCTTTTGGATTAATTTTCTGACAGGCTTTGATATCTGGTTAACAAGTTCAATTTTGTTGTATCAATCTCTCCCCAAGACAGTCAACAAATGACACCGGATAGAAAACCAAGTAAGAAACCAATTGCATTCACAGCACAATACATTTTTATTTAACACAGAGACCATGTGCACAGGAAAAATATCCACAGCTTCAACTGAGTAACACTGGCTCACCTCGAGGGATGGCTGCTGGTGAAACTTGAAGGGGGCAAGCAGACAACTGCACTTCAATTCACTGAGGAAACACCTTTTAAATCAAAAACAGCTGAATGTATTTAGCTCCACGTTACATCTCATGCATGACATCAAAAAATAGTATTTCTGACATTACAGTTTCATCAACAAACGTGGACATACCCGATCTCAAATGTTCGACAGGCACAGACACTGAGCTAAACTGTTGCTCTGGAAAATTCGATTCTGATTATGTGGCAAAAAATACATCAGGTTTTATTTTTTAAAAAAAGATTCTCACCTTATATCAAGACCTATATGACGCATTTCATTCAATAGCACATTCTGTAATTTTACCATGAAGCAAGTGTACCAGTAACCCCAAAAGTTTATCCACCAAAACTATTGTATTTTAGAACTACACATTTCAGACAAGTGACTGTTCAGTTATTTCACAAGACAGTCTTCCATTATTTTCCCCTAAATTTGTTTTATGTTATACCATCATAAAAGAAAAAGAAAAATACAAAATAACTGACATAAAGCTTCCGTAATAAAAGGTTAAGTTGAGGGTAACAATGTATGACTTGACATTATCTTAGATGGTGATTTACTGACATGTACACCTCACTGTATCGGAGACACACAAGCAAACTGACATCGGTATCAACAAAAAGCAAGCACAGCTTTTTAAGGCATTTAACACATGACCATACATGAACACATGACTGCAGAGGTTAAGCGACATAAATGTTCCAGGAATGATCAGTACAGTATATAAAAACAGTGTAGACCAATCTTTGCTGGTTTGCTGTTATACACGTACACACATTTTGTCTTTTAACAAAGACAAAAATGAGTCACAGCAAACTAAGCCTGCTATAATAAGGTCTACATCATAACCATGATGCAAGGTTAGGAAAAAAAACATGTTCAGTACTCGTCAGTAAACTGAAGACTTCTTAGAGGTAGGAAATGGGCATGGAATAAAGTTCCCAGGAGTTATCCTTCACTAGTCAAAACCTGCAATAGTAAATGCTATTTTTACCAATCAAGAGGCCCAATGAGGGCCACCTATAGAAGAACAGCAAAATGCTTAACACCCTAATAACAAATAAAAATCCAGCAGCTGTATTGCACTGGCACACTAGTCTGTGAGCAGTTGATGACCGACTACTGGCCAATGAGCACACACACACACCAAGCCAAACAAGTTTAGACAAATCAGAGTCAGAACTCTGTTGAAATTAGTTTGATTGAATCTAACTTGAATTTAGAATTTGTAGACTGAGCATCTCTAGGTTATTACATGCACAAACAAATCAAACTAAAGTCCTAAACAGTAGGATAAAGTTGCAACACTATGTTATAAGGAATTAAAGGCCACATAGAGAAGTTAGGTGCTGCAAAATTGGACTCTTTTCAAACCTCGACAGCTCATTTAAATTTTAAGATTATCAGGTTAATAGGCCTAATATTAAATTTCACACCGATTACATTCCTACTACCATCTGACTGAGTGATGTACCAGGTTGATTTAATTATAACAAGCATTTTGAGAGCTATGACCATCTAAGCATTCAGCGTATAATGAGCTTCATTAATATTACTCCACAATTCAGATGATAATACACGCGTGAAGATATCTGTGACACCAAATCCCCACAATATATAACCACCAAGGTGCAATAACACTTGACACAGATGCGGAGAACAGATCACACAGGGTTTCTTCATACAAGATGAAATTTACAATGACCTGTCAGTTCAGCTGAGGTCACAAGTTACAGGCAGAACCATGCAGAAAACAATCTACAGTCTACAGTTCCCAACTGTGTCCAGTTATTAAAACACAACTCGCATATACAGTACAGTACATACAGCATATAACCCTGCAATGAGTGGCTTTTATATGAAATTGTCAAAAATAAACTAATCATTTTTAGATATCAATTCTTTAAAATACCCAAATGTGTGTCTTTAAAATAAAAAAGGAAAATTATGAATTTAACAACTGCTGATGTCCAACAAGTTTCTTTCATAATATGAGCCATTACTTGTGGTTTCTGAGCATCCGCTGGACCACAACTGAACACAGTGACTGTGTGAACAATATCAGTCAGCTTTAAGATCAGATAAAGAAAAAGAAACAAATAAAAAGCATAATATTGCAAAAAACAGCTATGAAGTAAAAAGAAACAATGTGATTAATGTTGCAGTTGCAAAATAAATCCTAACATGATGTTGGGGATGTGCTTTAAAGAATACTTTATCTGTCACTGAAGACATTTACAGTGAATACTTTTCATTACTCAGATTACAGTGAGGTCTTGAGCTGTTGTTAATGACAGAGTGGAGATGGAAAAAATGAATGTCAATCAAAACGAGTTTCAACAGCTTATCTGTCTGAAACCAAATAGTTTTAAGTTATCTTGTCTGCATGACACCAGTGTGATACATCCATTTGCCCCAAAACAACTTCCAAGCATCCTGTTGTAGAATTTTCTGGTCTTGGCAACATGATAAAATGATCAAGCCCCTTGACTATTTGCACATTTTAATGAAAATAATGTAAAAGTTAAAAAAGAGCCCTAGCACATACATATTAGATTATTTCATGTAAAATTGACAAATCTGTTCATTTTTTGATTAATGATAGCCAATTTGTTACAGTATTTGTTCCCTTAATCTAATTACACTTTATGACTATATTTTCTATGAAAATGGCTGTATTCTATCCATATGCTTATCGACAATCAATTTTACAAGAACAAAACGTGCAAAAGGTCTAGGGGCAAAGTAGGTCAATTTGATTGAACACATAAAAATGAATGTGATTAGTGTTTAGGCAATCATACTGTATTTACAAGGATTCATATTTACAATGTCAGATTTTTTTTTAATCTATTTATGTGGTGAATTGAAAACCACTATTATTAAACCCATGATACACTATGAACACTATCTTCTTCACCATTAAGTGTATTATATTGGGGGAGTCCAGGCAGTAAATTCATGACCATATCTACACTGATTCATTGTAATTCCCTGTGATGAAGGTAATTTACAATAATATACATGACTGCAAGTCAATACAGTTTTTGTTGTTGTTTTTTTTTTTTTTTTTAGAGAATATTCATTTAATAATGAGCTCAATCTAACCCCAGGCTTCATTCATTGTTTCTTGGGTTTATAATAAATATATTTTTGAATTTGGATTGACAGAAACAAAGCAGACACAGCTCTTTCCCTGAAAGTGCCAGTGAGATGAACAGAGAGAGGGAGGGAGACAGATGGAAAAGGCCAGAAAAAGGAGGGGAGGGAAAAAGGTGAGATTGATGGTTGCGAGGTCACTACCAGTCTGCATTATCCCAGGTGTCCTCAGCAGGTTTTGTGGGACTCTTCTTCGTCTTACCATCCGCATTCTCCCAGTTGTTGTCCCAGGCCTCCCAGCTCTCTTCTGTACTGTGTTTGTTGTTGGACGCGGCTTCGGAGCCCCAATTGTCCCAACTGTCAGAGCTCTTCTTTGCAGAATTATCTGCAACGGTCCAGCTGTCACTGCTGGGAGATTTCTTGGCCTTTAAGGAGGTGTTGCTGCCAAAGGTTTCCCAGAAGTCCTTTGAGACAGGCTGGGTAGAACTGCCTTGATATCCCTCAGTGGCATCCATGTTCTGATAACTTTCTCCAGCAGACCTGAAAACAAGTCAAAACATGAAGAAATGCTTCAATAGTTCATGTCTCATAAAATTAAATCACATATTACAAAAGATTTTGTATGTGGGAGTTTTTAAATTGTAAGAAATGTTATCATACCCATCTTCTGGTTTTCCCGAGAAGAGGTTAGTCAATTTTGCACCAGCTCCCTGAACCTACAGAAAAGAGTAAACTCAGGTAAACAAAAATTCTATGTAGTTGTTACTGTGTTAGAACATCATGACTTTGTAAGAAATAAATGACTAATACACAGTATTTTACTTTACATATTTCTACTTTACATCCAAAAGCTAGAGCTATGCTGAAGGTGGGAAAAAAATAGCACCTGTATGACATCAAATATAATAATTAATAATCAGTATTTAGTGCACAAGAAATGAACAGACTGTGCTGTAAGTTCAATTTTAGCAACAGAAATAGAGGCAGTAATAATAAAAATCCTCACAAATGCTTATTTTCAAACATAGTACTCACCACCAGAATAATAATGGCAGCAAGAAAAATAAGAGATTACATTAAGTTAGTATTGTTCATTGTACATTCATCATTGCAGCAAAAACCAGTCTCCTTGGAGGGTTACAATGTTGAGGGGGGACTGCATCTGTAGTTTTTGCACATCTGTACTAAGAGGTTTTGGATCAGAGCAACTGTTCCTCACTTAGGAGACTGGTTTTGTGCCTGTGCAACATGGCAGAGATCTGCCCATCCTACCTTGTTTGCCAGCCCAGTGATGCTGACTGTCATTTCATCTAGCAATTTTCCATCTTTCACCTGCATTAATGCAAATTGTTTGATGCAAATTATTATCAAAAAAACTACTAAAAATCCAAATATGTTTGTCAAACAGAACATGTAGTGAACAAGTTTGTTTTTGATTGTGAGAAAAGCGATTGCATGTGTTTGATTAAGGGCACTGATAATCAACATGAGAAAAGAATAACCTTTTGTTTGAGTCAAACAAAAGGTTATTCGCCTCAAGAGAGAAAAACTCCAAATTAACGCAGCTACCACCATTTTGCAAGAGAATAAGGAGACAAAACCAAAAGTACATTCTATAAATACCTTAAATCACCAATGCCAGCTGTACATTAGAAGACAATAGCATTTCATTAATATCACTCACTCTCAGTCACTGGCCTCGGAGAGTAAACCACTACGCAGTAGAGTGAAACAGATTTTCTACTAATTAAAAAGCAAACTCCTATTTTATCACATTTGTATTGTGTATTTTGATAAATGAACATCAGAATGTTTTCTTCCAGCTACACCGGCCACATTTGATCTCATTAAAAGACACATCCTGGAGCTGCTCATTTGACAGTAAGCATTAGAGCAGCTATGTGGAAGCATTTATGTGGAAAACACTCACCATGATTTTAGGGAAGGTGATATTATTTAGTTCATACATTTTACCAAAAAACAAAGCTTATTTTAATGCAAAAGCTCAATTGATATGCAAAGCCAGTGACTAATTAATTGTCAGTAATAGCTCCAGGTTGTGTCTTTTTGTGTTTACCATTACCAAGACTGTGGCATTATATCTTTTGCCACAGATCAGTGAAGCTTGGCTTAAATTTCTTGCCAAATAAAAGATTTTTAACTCTGTTACGTTGCCAGATAAATGGAAAAACAAGCTGAATTGAAGTGAAAACTGAATGCCTTGAAATGAGGCATGATATCTGAACAAAGACTTTGGCTACTAAACATATTTAAATGCACTTTTAAGCCTTCTCCAATGACTGTGCTGAGAGTTCACTGACTCACACCCATTCCCAAATAAATAGTTCACAGCTGTATTGCTTTGGCAAATCTCAAGGTTGAGTTCCTGACCGGGAAGACAAAGGTTTGATAAGTTTTTTAGGGGGGTTTTGTATCTTTGAAACCACAGCTTTTGTCGTATAATGTAAGCTGGCATAAAGCAGATATTAGAAAAGAAGAGCAGTGTAGAAAATAGCACATTCACATCTGAAGCTGTTTTTGTTTCTAAAGCACTGCACCCCACCAAATCAACAACTTCAAACATCAATGTTACCTTTTCTTGGGTAGGTTTGATAACATTCTCATTTAATGTCTGTCCTAACTCTGTAGCCTGGTTGGAAGTCAGAGGGGAGAATTCACTTGAATGAAACACAGTTTAACATTCACAGTAGCGCAAGACACTGAGCTGCTTGTTCTGCAGTTGCATAAAGTGACCCATCATTCCCATTCACCATGACACTGAACAAACTCTAGAGGGTGTAATGGTTTAAAACATTTGCATCACCAGTGTGAACTTCTCTGCTGAGGCAACACTGCATACATATTTTTTCTGTGCAGTTTGGTTAAATATTAGCAGCCTTGGAAGTGTACATCACTAATTCCAGATATAAAAAAGACCATGTCTTTGCTTTTTACTCTGCCTCCTAAGTTATGTAGAGTAACATGTTGCATTAAAGTTATGATTTTTCCCAAGATTGTTTCCCTGTTGCCTTATTTACAGAAAAAGAACAAAATAGCAGCCAACACCTATGAACCAAAAACCTACTAAATAGTGCTACTTACACTATAGAGTTCAAATGAAGAGCCCAAACATTTTTTTTTTAATTGTGTAATTACCATTACACCTCTACAGCACTGTTTGCAGTCAACACAAAAACTGTCATGCATGAATGGATAACCCATTTTCACTGGAAGCGAGTGAAATACATTTCTATATTAGGGGTAGGAATTAAAGGCCATCCCCATCCCATAATATATTCTGTCCCATAATACAGTTAGCAGCTGCCTTTCACAGGTTATCCATAAACTCAAAATACAGGTACCAAGACAGAAACAATGCCTTGTGTAAGTATATCCAAGCTGAAGCACGTGAAAACGACATTCAAAATGTTTGTTTTACTGATGGAAAACTGACAAGCTGACAAAAATAAAGTACATGGATGATATGTATTTAAAAAAAAATAACATGATGTGGGAAAAGCGCCATGCACCTATTATCTGCTTTACCGGTTCAGGGGGTGCTTTATAGCCCCTTAACTACATCCAGAGAGGGCAAAGAGATATTAAAGTAGTCACACAGTTATTAGAGCTGTTTACATTATATGTTAAGAGATTTACCATGAAAAATAGCATACAGTTTGTAAATACTAACACTCTCAAAAAAGAGGTGACGACTTAATACAATACACAGAATAAGACTAAGGAAACCTATGTTATGTAATGGGTTAGCCATGACTATATTAATCTTACCTTTAAAGTTGCCTGGTTTGCCAGTTTAGTCGTCTGTTGGAGGGGACAAAGACGAAAAATAATAATTAATGACCTTTATTTTTTGCATAAAGGTTGTTACTTATATGCAGAAATTCTGATTTTAATTTCTGTGCTGCACAAATAGGATACATACATTTACTGCATAAATACACTTACATTATCTTTAGCGATAGAAGCAAATTTGCTAGCGCCAACAGTGAAATTGCTCCAACCCTGTCAAAAACACAAGAACAGAAAAATTGTCACAGAGGGAAAAAATACAACCGAAAGTTCATCTCAGGCATAACATATATATCATGACTTACTGAATAAATAGAAGACATGGCGTTGTTCAGGAAGTCATCCTCTTTCTTCTCTGGGGTCACTGTGTTGCCAAAGCCAACATACCGATTCTCTTGATTCCCACTGTAACCCCCTCCACTGAGGAAGCATCAAAAATTGTTATACACAGCAAAAAAAGAGTGAATAATAAAAACAAAATCTTGTAAGGCTCTTACCTCTGATAAGAGTTAACATCGTCACTCAACCAGTCCTCAAAAGCTTTGTCGCTGGACTTCGCTGAGTTTTGTCCAGGTCCCCCTGAGCTAAATAACAGAAACATGAATTGACTGCTTTGATGGCTGTTCTGTATCCGATATTGGACACAGCATGAGTATGTTTAAAACTTCCTCCAAACTTACCGATGAGAGGATGAAAGGCTCGTCTTGGGTTGAGGAGATGTCCAGTTTTTGGCAGAGGATGTCTCAATGGACCATTCCTTACCCTCTGCTAAAGTTGCAACCTGTCACATACACAGTGTCACCAGATTGTGTATTCTTCTGATGTAAAAGAGGCACAGTGTTTACAAGCAAAAATCTGACAGAAACCTCAGCCAACACTGGACCAATTCTTCCAAGTTCCCTTTTTGGTTTAATTCACAATCACAACTTAAAATCTTGGACAAGAATCGTCACAAAAATCCAACTGACTGTTGGATTGATTGATGATTGGTAATCGGCTAGAATAAGGATTTCATTCTAAGTGTGAAATGTGTAGGAAATGAATACAGCTGTGGTCTTCATTCAGCAAGAAAACTGAACATCTGTTAATCATAGACCTTTGGATCTGCACAGCTCACCTTGTCCCTGAAGAGTGCAGCAGCTTTGCTGTTGTATTTCTCCTGTAAAGTCCAGTTGGGATCATAATCATCTTGAAGTTCAAGAAACAATCGGAATTTTCCATTCCCTCCTGCTTTCATCTTCTCGAGTTCAATATCTTTCCACTTGTCCATGGTGACAGAGCGCACAAAACTGAAAAGAAGAGATAAACATTATCAGGATGTAATAATTCGCTGGGCTGCTGCAGCTGTTACTAGTCATTACAAAAATGGGAACATATACACACACGACTCATCAATGCATCCACAACTGGTTGCTCCCCTTGTTGTTCCAAGGACACTTTTAATGTTCATGCTCAGAACTGGTAGTAGATAGGTTTATCCAAAAACTCAGTGTACTCTTTTATTAAGTTTTATTTCATAGCTTGGTGAATGAAACCGTAAAAATCAGTGCCACCACCCAAAATCTGACTGGTAACATCTCTAATGTCACCAACTGCATAAGTTTCGAGGTTCTTACCTGAGATGTACTCCCAGGCCTCTGTGCTTGCCAGAGCACTCAAGACAAATCCAGATGCCATAGGTCACACTAACCCACTGGGGGTTGAAAGCGCCGCATTCAAAACACAGCTGAAAAGAAAAGGATAATTATTTTTATTACTATTATTATTATTATTATTATTATTGTGTAAAAAAAAAATGGTAGGCTGACCCTGCATTTATTAATAAATATATTAAGATTAAATATTTGCTTTAAGAATAGTACAAAATATTCATTAAAACCTTGCATTTCAACATTGTACATAAACACAAATAATGAATGAGATTGTTGGGACCACTGATCTCAAGTTTCTATCTATCTTAACCGTTTAAAAGACAAAAAATGACTTGAAAAAGTATAAAGTACTATTTACAATGCAAACATATGCTTGAACTGACATTTAAATGTGAAGCTATTTTCTTAGTATATTTATTTATAGGTTAAGAGACATTACAGTGTATCTGCCCACTGATGTTGCCAAAGATGACGGCCAACGTGTCCACTGGAGGTGGAATTCCACCTAAAGTTACTCCCACCGTTTATTTGAACAAGGATGACAGCAGGGAAATTTTGTGAAGGGTTGTAGGAAGGTGCTACAATGCAGGCCTCCCAAACACCTGCTATCTTCCACAGTAGGTGATTTATAAGGCTCCATTGAGGTGACACTATTTTGACTGAGAATAAGTTGCTCCGAGAACTTACATTATTCTCATCCTGGGTTCTCACTTCCTTCAGAACTCGTCTGGTCCTTGGACTTGCCATCTTGACCCACACTGAAAGAAAATTATAGAGGGTGTTCACAATTACAGGTTATCAATTTATTCATGTAATTATGTTCAACACAACAAATCATACAGCTAGGAATAAATCCTTCTGAGCCCATTCTTACGTCTTGAAGGAACAGCCTACCACTGAATAAAATCCCAGCAATACCAGAGCTGTATTACACATACTGAAATGACATGCTCCTACTGGCCTGTCTTTGCAAGACAAAATACACCCTAAAATAGAAGTAACAGTTTTATTATATAACAGAGATCAGATTTGAATTTGTGCATTTGAACCAACCTCTCCAAAAGCTGAGCAGCAGAGAGGGAAACTACTTTGATGGTGTCATCTAAAACAAACATGGACCTGCTCCATGGACAGCTTGAGATTAATTGTGTCTTGCCTGGAAAGTGGATGAAAGCAGCAGGCTGCAGCAGCATAGGTGAAAAAAACTGCAATAAAGCCTTTCCTGTGCACAGTCTTGGATCAGAAGATCAGGGCTAAAAATTTGGAACCTGTGAACGTTAGGCAATTTTTGATAAATGGCTTAAATAAGTAATTGATTATTGCAATTGTTGTTGGCTTAGTGTCAGTGGTATTTGTCAGTGTTTATTCTCTCTTTAAATAAAGGTACGACTGATGGTGCATTTTTTTTTTTTTGTCAACAAATTTAAAACCAACAATCAATTGACCCTGATGAGATCTCTATTGCCATCTAAAATCTATTTAATCACTGAGTGACACTGTGTGACATGTTCCTTCAGTACAATGAACTCGGGCACAATAGTTTCGTTTGAGCCAATCTTACAAGCACTGTCTTGCTATCATTAATACTCACTAGAACACCAAGTGTGTAACCTGTGTCCTGGTTAAATAACAGTTGCTACAAACTGCAATGTAAAGATTTATGTTGTTATCACGAAGAAAGAATGGGGTTGGGGCTGTGTGCCTGAACAGGTTGGGGATATGAGCTGATACATTCATTGTCCAGTGCACAAGGTGACATTTTTAAATTGCTAGTTTTGTTTGACCAATTCACAATGATATAACAAAGAGGAAAGAGAATAACATCCAAATGTGAAGCTAGGGATTCATTTTCAACTAATCCTTGAACCAACTGATAAATCATCACTGGAGCAGTCCAATATACTGTAATATTTCTGGTACAAGGTGGATTTTCACTTGAACAGAGTATTCTACATACTAGAAAAGTCTCTTGATCAAAGACTGTTTCTCATCTCGACAGAGCACTGGCAATTTTGTGGAGTTTCAAAGGGAAAAGTGATCTTGTTGGATATTCTGTAAGAACAGTCAGATTTCATTTGTCCCCGAGAGCAAGGTTTGTAATCTATGATTTTATGTAGGCAAGGTTCTGTTCAAACAAGGCCTAAATGCAAATAGGTGGAGTTTACTTTATTATCTTACATGGGAGAAATTTTGTCTTGGGGACACTACAAACATTATAGTAAAAAGACATTAAAAACACATTCGATGGGCGCACATTACACGCCTTTTACTTTAAACAAACGTGCAGTTGATAAAACCTGCAGTTCTCTTAAGAGTCCTCCTGCTGTTCTGTCCTGCAGGAGTTGCCCATTCATAATTTGACTGACAGGGGCATGAATGAAAGTTTACAGAGGCCGTGCTTATACAGAGGTTTCATTAGCACATACTCAGGGTCAGGTAAAGGCTTCTTGGCCTGCCGCACAGTGGACTGCTCTAGTGTCTTGAGGAGTGAGGGGTGTTGGCGTCCCCGTAATTTCCCCTGCCGTTTCAACCAGATTAAATGTTTGAGCTTTAAACTAGACCGTTCAGTTTCCAAACCAGATGTAGTACCATAACGTAATGTGGACTCTGTAGTAGCTCTGTAAAAAATTAACATAATATTCCTGCAAACATCAAAAACTCTGAGACTCCGGAGCAAAATGGAGTCGCTGATGGATTTTCGTACTGGCACTTGGTACATGTGTGTGTCAGTTCAATTCACTATCAATGTGGACACCTAAATATACCGCTTTCAGTCACTGAGGCTCACACCCAGTAAATGTAATGCCCAGTGCACCAACCGGTGACAAACAATACACGGAGACACCACAAACAAATAATATGCAACATGAGCCCTACTCCAAGTCGCCAGCTGGGCAGTGCCATGTTGATGGCTGTAATTGTATGAGTATTAGTTAAACAACTATCAGGCCGCGATAACGTCTGTTTCTTAAATAAATTCAATCACTCAAATGTCACAGAAATGCAGTCGTGTCAAAGCTCCTCGACTCCTAACACACACCACAGACAATCATACACACATCACCTATCGTACGTGTCTGCTTAAGAAAAACATACGTCTTAACCATTACGATGACTGTGCGGCGTCTTGCTTTAAATGCTTTAAATGCTGATTTCAGGACAGACAGTGCAACATGTTAAAGATTTAAGTGACTCGATATGGTAGTTGACTTGCAATGCTAACGTTAGCTGCCGACCGAGCTAACTGATCCGTTACCTGTCTGTGATTTATGAACAAGAAGACGCTGTTTTCAGAGGGTCTGCCGGCTCCGCTGATAAACTCTACGACGGCTTTTTCCTTCTTCTGTCACGGAGGCACAGCAAATATTGTATTATCACAGATGTGTGTTTTTTCAAATAGACTGCTGATGTTAAAAACCGGTAGCCATGTTCCTGTTTGCATACGTTGGCAGTGCAGAGCACCATGGGAGCCCGTCGTCCTCTTCCTCGTTCTGTTTTTTTTTTCCTCAATGTTTTTCTGTCTCTGCTGCCTCCGCTGCCTCGGAGTGTGAACATGAACGTGCAGGCAAGGCTGCATTTCTTTAAAAGCACAGCCACTCAACATTAGGTTTAGCTATTACCTCTCAGTGTCACATCTTGAAAACGATTACTTTTTCTGGTCACAATTAGCATAGCCTATATTTGCATATTTCAAGGCTAAACGTTGTACTCCCAACAGACCTTTTTCACAGCAGACATTTTTGACTTTTCATTGTAGGAAAATCAACCATAACTTTAACAATGGCTCTGTTATATTCAAGTGTCCCTGTAATATATGAAAGTGTTACATTGAGTCTGCATTCACAATGTAAGGACCCTGAAACTGAAGCAGCTAAATGAGATTTAGCCATTATTAGTTTTATTAATTACACATGTGCTTGTCCTACTCTGTCTTAAGTGAAAAAGGTTTGGTCATGGTATCCTCCTTGTCATGCCTTGCATACCTACATATCCTACTTTATTTATGTAAAAGTGGTATTCAGATAAAGGCACCTTGCCATGCCTTGCCCCTTCCGCGTTATTTACATAGTCTTATACATGCTTATTATTTTAATATTAACCTAAATTTATCAATACATAGGCTAGAAAAACGTGGATTGAAAGACTTAGCATCTAGCCTGTCTAATAATCCCATCAATCTTGATGACAGCAAAAATTTTGCATTTTGATGACCAGCAGTTTAAAGCAAGCATCTACCATGAGGCCTCACCATAATGTCACTTGTCTTTAGCTCAGGACCTGCAATTACTGTATGTCCCTGCACGTTTTCTGTCTTTTTTAGTTGCTACTGTCAAACACTATCTAATAAAGGCAAAAAGAAAGGCAATCTGGAAATTGTTTTGTTGAGCTAAAAAATAATATTGCAACCCACTGTTAAAAATTGTAGGCGTCATTTATTTAAAATGAGCACCATATTTCTATTTTTACTGTTTAATTCTCCTGACCAGCACAACTTTGCTATTTTACAACCTTTTTCTCTAGAAGAATAAATCACATCATTCCAACAAGTCAACCATAAAGCATTTTTTTCTCTCCCTCATGTCAAAATATTTATGGCAGGTAAGTGCAGGAAAATATCAACTCGCTGTACCAGCCAACATACTTAACGTAGCTTGTTTTCACTGCAGGCACATTTCTAGGACCAATTTTAGGAAACATGCCAGTGTCTCGTCTAAAATGATTTCCTCTGACATAGATCCTGGTCGCATAGTGGTCTAGAAACTGCCTAAACTACCTGTCTTCTCATGGTTACAACTGCTATCTTGGATTGTCCCTATCACTATTAATATTTTTGACTGGCGGTCAGAAAAAAAAGTCTGAAAACATTACTTTTGGCTTTGATATATGAAACTGTTGCTGGTAAGATTGTAATCACATTTTATTCTATAAAATGGTCATCATAACTTTATCATGAAAGAATGGAAACAGTAAAAAAAAATCAATAACTTTTATAAACCTTAATATCAACAAATAAATGTTTGTTGTCGTTTTGATTTAATATTAACAGTCACTCCGTAAACCCATCAGTAATGGCATTCATGGTGCATATTATCACACTGTATTATTATCATTTAAACCATACAACACACATGGGTAATAACTGTCACTGGCATTGCAAATTAGATTTTATATAACGTGAGAAAAGTCAAGGTAACTGAAATTCAACAACTGCTCAGTGGCACAGCATTTTCTACCAGAATGAAGCCTTTGTTTACAGTATCTATATTAATCCTTTATTTACCCTAACTCATCCTCTTAAAATCTACTTTCAGAGATTTAACAAGAGAACTGTGATGAAACACATGAAGGTAATTTTGAGGAATCTGAGTGATTCAAGTACACTCTGCAGTGAAGGTGTTGCATTGTTAAATAACCATGTCCAGGGGTTAGGCTCCAATGCCATTAGCTGCTCTTATCTGATAAAATAGAGGTATAAAAGGGGTGTTGTTGCAGCTGGGGGAGCCACTCTCTGTACTGTGAGTTGTGCATCATCATGAATAAGTCTACAAGTTTGAAGGTGCGCCTGCCGGTGTTTGTGCTGGTGTTGGAGGTCGTCATTCTGGTTCTTTATGCTGTCTTTGTCACTTATGATGACAATGCCAACGCTAAGCTGCAAAACAATGAGACCAACCCAATGGACAACTCCCTGTATCGTGACTATCCCTACTTTGCTGATGTCCAGGTGATGATCTTCATAGGCTTCGGTTGTCTGCTGGCCTTCTTCCGATTCTACGGCTTCAGTGGAATGGTCTTCAACTTTCTTACAGCTACTTTTGCGATCCAGTGGGCGATCCTGATGCAGGGTTTCTTCCAGTTTTACTATGATGGTAAAATTCACCTTGGGGTGATCAACCTTCTGAATGCAGAGTTTGCTTGCGCTGTGGTGCTCATCTCTTTTGGGGCTGTGCTTGGAAAGACCAGTCCTGTTCAGCTCCTGGTTATGGCTTTGCTGGAGATCCCTGTCTTTGCTGTGACAGAGTGGGCAGTATTAAAATACATTAGAATCAATGATGCAGGGGGCACTATTCTTATTCACCTGTTTGCCTGCTACTTTGGTCTAGGAGTGACATTTGCTCTGTATCGCCCGAGCCTGAATGATGGACATGCTAAAGAGATAACCAGTTATCATTCTGACATCCTGTCAGTAATGGGAACCCTGTTCCTGTGGGTGTTCTGGCCTTCATTCAACTCTGCTCTGACCTTTAAGGGTGACGATCAACACAGAGCTATACTCCACACTTTTATAGGTCTAAGCTCATCCACTATCACTGCCTTTGCACTCACTGCAGTGTTTAACAAGAGAGGTAAACTCACAATGGCTGACATTCAGAATGTGACTCTGGCAGGTGGTGTGACTGTTGGGGCATCTGTGGACATGATGATTTCTCCTGTAGCTGCATATGCCCTGGGCATCATGGGTTGTACTGCCTGTTTCTTTGGATACAAGTACCTGACTCCCTTTTTAGCCCGACACATGAGGATCCAAGACCAGTGTGGTATTCACAACCTCCATGGGCTCACTGGCCTGATATCATCCACAGCAGGAATCTGCGCTATCCTCTTAGCCACTGAGGAAACCTACGGGCCCAGTATGTACCAGATCTTCTCCCATCGCGCTCCACCCGAGGGAGATCCAAAGCTGCTGGAGCTGCAAAGGCTGATTCCTGGGTTGAAGCCGGGCTTGGGCCGCACTGCACAGGAACAAGCTCTCTACCAGGTTGCAGCTGTCTTCTCTACCATTGCAGCATCTACAGTTGGTGGGCTGCTCACTGGCTTGGTCATGAAGTTGCCCTTCATGGCGTCCCCAACTGACGGGGACTGCTTTGATGATGAGCTTTTCTTTGACATGCCGTCAGACTTTGACAGTGTAGAAATCCTCAAGACCGCCACAAGTGATGATGAAAAAGGACAAATCAAGTCAATGGACAGCAAAGTCTGAGGTGTCACACAGAGGTTTTTAGCACACAGTCAATGTTCTTGTAAATATGAGGCATTTCATTTTTAAATTATTGTCATTACAGCTTTTTCAAAATGAAGATATTTTTCTCACTTGTTTGCAAATGTTGTAAATGTGTAATTGATTATTATGCCTGATGAAGAGGGTTTTTGGGATTTCAGCCGGATGGTCTTTAAATATTAATATTGGTATTAAATATTAATCCTTCACAAAAGATGTTTACATTGTTGAAGTTTAAATTTTGTATGTAAAATTGACTACTAAAATTGTGAAATATGGCTGTAAATAATAGGGAATATATATATAATGTAATGTATTCTGTTTTATAAATTTTATTCAAAATAAATGATTTTTAAAAAATACACAGTATCTTTGTATAGTATCTGTTGTAGTGGCACATTTTCTAGTGAACACATTCAAACCATGCTTTCACTAACTGATTAAATAAAATCATTAGCTTCATTTCATTTTTCCATCTTAACTTATATTTATGATTAATGGTAATTCAGTGGCATGAGTCATTGTCATTAATTGTTCATCATTATCTTTGTGGTATGAGTCAATATGCTGGAATGAAAAGCTGTTGGTGGTTAAGTCATGTATATTTGACATGGATCATCTCCTTTGTGTCCCAGTGTATATTTGATTACAGACTTTACCAAACCTACAAAAACTGAAGCAGCAGAAAAGAATCAAAACACAAGATTTTTAACAACATGAGATGTTTAAAACAGTAATTCTTAGGATTACTGCCACACTCGCTGCTTCACTGTCTGTGGAAACTGATGTGCAAGAATGCTTGAGTACATGAACTGATGTCTGGTGCAAAACCACTCCACTCGCAGTAATTCATCTTTTCAATGCCATGTCTCATTGTGACACATTATGACATGTCATATTTCAATGTGACATTTTCATTGGCTTTATTATGTTGAGTGATGCATTGTAACGGATAACATCCACCCACATTGGGTCATTTTGTTGCACAACACCAAAGGTGAAGGTGTTATTTTTATCTAAAGGTTGTAGACCTTAGCTGATGGCGGCCTTGAATGGAAAAGCAACACAGCAAATTATGAATTGCCATAAGAAACATCTGATCAATTAACAAGCTGACAAGACTAAGGCTCTGGCCAAGTACTTGATAATATTTGACAATATATAGTGCTATGGATTGTTGAGTACTGATATTAATATTGATTTCAAGCTCTGTTAATACAGAATGTCCCGATAATTCTAGCTAAAGAGTGTAATTCATTATGTCATTAGCCAATAAACACATAGGCCTACTTAATGCTATTGTCCTGCCAACCTTTCTGAAGATCAAGGCAGAGTGAACTCTAGATTTTCTCAATTAGTTTTTTTTGCTGATTTACACATGAAGTGTACTTTACATTGCAAACAAAAATGATCACATAAGTGGTTGTATTTTGTTTACAGCTTTGTTTATCGGTAGATTATTGTGCCGCTTTACCTCTTTTATTAGATTAAAGTTGATAAAGCTTAAGATAATGTTTGTACCTTACTAATATCCACAACATGCTTGAGCCAATAAAGTTTATTGCATCCTGAAGACAATAAACAATAAATAACAGATAGCAGGTATTGGTTTGGCTAACCAGGAGTGTGATTGCCTGCGTTAAAGTGCATGCTATTTATTACAAAGGTTAAAGAATAAAGAGCCTTATCTAATCATGAAATGTTCTATTCAGTTTCTTTATAAATTCTGTGTACTCAGAAAGTGCTGATACATACAGTGGGGTCCAAAAGTCTGAGACCACTTTCCTCGTCTCCAATCTATTATATCTATATAAGTACTATTAAGGAAATTATTACAGTGGTCTATGTGGTATGTGAAAATGGGATGGGCCATAATAACCTCTGGTTTTCAGTTCAGATTCTGCTCTGACATTTTCTTTTTAATGACATTTTTAGAGGTCCTAAACATACTGCGACCAGGAGTCTACAGTCATGCTGGCAGCTCCCTGAGGCTGTATTTAGACACAGAAGTGCTTTGATGTGAATGCTAATGTCAGCATGCAAACATGCTCACAATGACAATGCTAACATGCCGCTGTTTAGCAGGTACAATATTTACCCTGGTCAGCATCTTAATTAGCTCTGTATGAATGTATTGGTGAATGTGGCTTCCACTGTAAAGCACTCTGTGTTTTCGGTAAGACTTGAAAAGCACTACATAAGTGCAGTCCATTTACCATTTAAAAGTGAAGGGCTCACCAAAGTTATTAGAACAACAACCAAAGTTCATGCCAGTCCAGTAGTTGCTGAGATATTTCACTGAAACCCACAAATGCCAAGCTCACGTTGCTGCTAGAGGAAAACTCAAGTGGATCACTGGATGATTGAAAACCTTGACCTGTTGGTTGTGGTTGATAAAAAACTTGATGGAAATCTATCTAAAACTTGCTGAAATATTTCAGTCAAACCAAAGTGGCAAAACAACAGACCAACCAACCAGTGCCATGCTGCTAGTACACACTAAATAATTATCTTTGTGACATGGTATACAAATGTCCCAGAGGGAAATCTCATCATCAATTAAAATTTCAGAAATAAAATGTCTATCATCTTTACCCTTTACTACATTTACTTGTTTTCAGCATCTGTGTTTTTTGGCCTCTCATGCTTGTTGTGTGACTTCAAATCACTGAGAGAAGTAAAGGAATGCGATTCCCTTCCCATGTGTTTGGCTCTGTTCTGTTGAAGAACAATGTTATAACTGTCCTGCAACTATAGCCATTAATTATCATAAAAGTTTATTACCTTCCACATTGATTACTGCTTTCCGAACTATTATCACTGGCATCACCAATAAGTTGGGAGATGGAAAATACAAAGTACCAACCAAGCTGACCTTTCTTCCAAAAAATCAAATTAAATGTATGTATAACAATATACTTTGTTTTTATTGGTCGAAGCAATGAGTGCGGGCCAGTGAAAGTGTGAAATAGGACAAAAGTATGTGCTTTTATTTGTCTTTTTTTTCTTTTTAATACACTTCACAATGAATTACATTTTACTGATCTGACAACTGAAATACTAAAAAAAAAAGATAATGGTAAAGGTTAACAAACTTTACTTTTTATTATTATTATTATTAAGAGTTGCATATTATCTCAGCATTTGTCAGGTCAAATCTGATAAAGGAATCAGTGATTTGACAGGTTTAAACATTAACATATCCGAAGTAAGTGACATGAATTGAACATCAGAAAAGATTAGAGAAAGTAGAAGGAGCTGGCAAACACCACTGATGTGCTCAGCAGAGAATCAGAGAATCAGCAATTTTTGACTGGTCATGCATCAATCAACTGGCACATAAGAAATATTTCAAAGTCTGTCACCACTTATAAATGTGTTTTACATATTGGTACTTGGATGTTTGACGTCACTGTGCAGAATGATGAACTGTCTATGCAGAGTTTTACTCCAAATCCATAAATCAGTGAAGACTTTGCAATTAATGTATACCAATGTGTTTTTCTATAGAACTAACACTTCAAAGATACAGGAAATTAACGATGAGATCAAATCAGTCACTCTTACAGAAACAACAGCTGTATTTCTCTTGATTTAAGTAACATACCAAAACAAGGCAAGCCATTAATAAATGCATTGAAATTGAGCCAAAAATTAACTTTCTCTGGTAAATCTAACAGCAGTGAGTTAGTTTTCATGAGGGTTATGGCAAGCACACCTTAACTAATCAAGAGTGTTGTCATTTTTGATATGATGACAAACAGTGCCATCCCCTGGCAGCAGGTCAAGTTGCAAAAAGACCATTTATGGCGTGTTGGCATCAGTAACGGTGCTTCTCTCAGAGATGGTTGGCATAGTCCTCTCCAGTGTCTGCAGTATTCACCTTAGTGCGCTGAGTTTGCACGGACGCATACAGATCGGACATGGTGGAGACACCGTCAGTGTTGCCTTCATTTCCTTTCTCCGACTCTAGCGGCACCTCTAACTGAACTACATCTGAGTACTGTATCTGTGGAGAGCTACGGCCAGACTGCGGCCTGGGAGGTTTCAGGGCCAGGTTGGCATAGCAGTCCTGAGTTTTGGACTGGAAGGAGAAAGAAAAAACAAAAATGTATAATCTTCACCAATTATTAAATCAACAGCCACAGGATAAGTTTGTAGTGAAATTCTTAGCAAAGTTATTCATTACAACAATCCCATCTGTCCTTACAAAGGCCTTTTTCATGTTGCTGCTTCCATTTCCTTTATGCTACTGCCAGTCTGGCAAAGTGGTGTAGCAAAGGTTAGTGATGTATGTGAATCAATATCAGATGCAGAGAATGATGAGAACCTACAATAAAGAGTTCGCTTTTTGTAAAAGGGTTTAAAGATTCTACCTGTGAGTTAGAATTGACTCTCTGTTGGTCCCTCAAAGATGAAGAGCTTAGTGATGAGTGTGGACGATCAGCTTCTGTGAACAAAGCAATGCCTATGGAAAACATCACAACAATGTAAACAGAGGCAAATGTGTAAAGGCATACACACGGTCACACACAATGCACTCACTTACTTGTTTGCGCATAGTTTATGTTTCCATAAATAGGATTTTCTTCCATATGCCTTGGACCCCGACTTAAATTTGACATACAAAGAGGAGATACATTTTGTAAATGTTCAGGTTGGCGATGATTTCGAAACATGCAGAGCATTTTAAAGGGAACATAATTTGCTTCTTCCTTTGAAAGGTATATATATATGGGCTGCATACCTTCGTCTTCGACATGTCCATTTTCCTGGGGAATAAAACATTCACAATGAAATACAGAAATTAATTTATTTTCATTGGATTTTAAAAAGAAAATAATGTAATTACCTGGGAAACATTTTGATACACAGAAAAAAAAATTCCAAGATAGTGAGATGAACAGCAGTATGCTGATAAGTCCAAATAGCATCTTCATATTATATGGCAGACAAAAAAAGTTCCAGTCTAGACAAAGGGAGAGAGAAAGAACTATATTTATTATGGATCATTTAAAATTATTAAACATCCTCACCAGACATGACACTTGTGCAAGTCACATATTGGACCAGGATTAGCTTCAAAATAAATCCACCTTGTCAATGAGAGGCAAGCTATGGCTAAAATCAAATAGGAAATTTGTCAAATACAAAACAGAATCGTAGACATAACATAGACAGTCAACTGTTCACACATACATTCACACCAATGTTAAATTTAAAACTAACCACGTTTTTAAAAATAATAGTAAACCTCTCCAGACCACAGCCATCATGCAAAATTCACAGAATGAGGTGACAATGCTAACCACTGCACCACTGTGTTTCCCAACACAGAGTCAATGACAAGTTGTTCTAATGACAAAACAAGAGGGTGATACAACAGGGACGGAGCTGTGAGCTCTAGTTTGTGTCTCTCACACCTGAGTCACAACGGTCAGCTGACTGAATGCAGCTTCCTGTTTACAAAATCTCCCGCTGAGTCCTTTGGTTGGGTTCGTCATATGGACTAGTTGCCACTTTGCATGTCAACAGAGGTGAGACATGGATCAAGGGATGTGAAAATGGATGTGAAAACTCAACGGTTCAACAGAAGTGTCCTTGAGTGTTTTGCAATCAATGCCAGCTCTGTGCTTTCGCATTGAACATTGATATTATTCTATTTCAACTCATGAATGCTTATTTCGTGAGCCTCAAACAAGGTTTATGTAAAAGATGAATTCTGCCCAACAGACAGAGGTGTAAGATTTTGTTGTGCCCTTAAGGAAAAGCTTTGCACTGCCACTGTCTTCAAGAGATCTGCTCAACCGTCAACACCAGCAGATGTGGTTTTCCTAAGAAGCTCACATACATGAATGTGTGAACTGCATGACTGCACAGTACACTAGGTTTTTGTTGCAAAAACATATACTCAGCAAAGCATTTTGGACGCATTTCCTATCTCACAACACATTAGTAAAACCTTTCAGTCCAACATACTGCAGTCAACTAATATTTCACTGAACCTATCACACTTGAGTAAAGTAAAATATTCAGTCAATACACTGTTTTGTGACACCACCACATCAAATGAAAGATGTATTGTGAATAGAAATTTCCACTGAACTCAGCTTGACGTGTGTTTATTATCTTTGAAAATCTTTGACATTTGATCAGTGTTTAAAGTTATTTGGATGCCGAGTGTTTGTCTTAATAATGAGGTTAAACTTGCTAAAAAAAAATTATATCATTGTAATTTAACATATGGCTATGGAAACAGCTGGCATTCTGCAAACCCTATGTATTTGTCTTTTTGGATGCAGAGAAAACCCATCTACAATACAAACAGACCAAATTATGTCTGAATATGATCTGATGATGATCTCTTATGAATATAAATCTATAATATAATATGAATATTATTATTCTCATTATGGTGGTGTGTTACTTCCCCTGCATGACTCTGCATGTCGCCTTTGGGTAAAGCAGCACCAACCTAATTAGTAATACTTTGACATGCCTGTAATTGTGTTACACTGACTGTTCTCATTTAGTTGTAGTTTCATCAGAGTTTCTGAAAGGAATAATTATATCATATTGATTATGCCATGGTGGCATCACATTAACAGTTATAGTGTGTGTGTCTGTGTGTGTGTGTGTGTGTGTGTGTGGTGTGTGTGTGTGTGTGTGTGTGTGTGTGTGTGTGTGTGTGTGTGTGTGTGTGTGTGTGTGTGTGTGTGTGTGTGTGTGTGAAATAATGATGAGCAGCTCACAAGTCAAATTAAAAACTAAAAAAGAAGAATTTTCACTTTAAATAAATGCTTTTTTAAAAATCTAAAACCAATCCACTTCAGTGTAATATGTTAGATATTCACATAATATGTTATGTTAATATGTTGTTAATATGTTATCTGTATGTAATCTGTTACATCACGTGTAATATGCCACAGAGAAATATGCATACATGCAGATTCGGATGACATCAGAGCCACATCATAAATGTTAAAACAATGTGTGGTCACTTAATGAATCTAGAGAGAATCATCACCCAAATATGCAGCCTCCCCTTAGCTTTACGGAGTTTAATAGTTTTATATTCAGCTCATTGTTTAGCTTCCCAGTGACAACTTTACTGTTTTGGTTCACTCTCACGGTGGCCACTGCAGGTAAAAGGCCAAAGCTCTAAAAACACAATGTCTGCTACCTGCTCTGCAGATAGCAGACAGACACAGTTAGTGAGACGCTTCGCAATGTTCATTAGCTACACACTAACTTTGTTCATCTGCCATATATGACCGTTTTTGCATTACACACAGTCATTTGACCAACTGTCAATTTAAAAACATTAATTAGTGAAGCTTTAAAGTTAGCTGTACAATAGATGCACCACTCCCTTGGCTGCCATTGATTTTTTGTGTTTAATGAGTGCTCTGCTGGGGCAGATGAAGAGCTGGCAAAAAGTGGAAAAGTAGTTGGGCAACTGATTGTGAATTTATTTGTGAACTAGTCTATTTATTTCCCTTCCAAAATTAAATTATCAAAAGCTTAAAGAAAGTATTTACGCATGGGAACTGTTGGGTTTCTCTCTATAATATGGTTCGATCATTCTGTAAAGGGCCTTATAATGTATGTTTGGTTTAATTTGGTTCTATATAGATAAAATTAAACTGAACTTAATTTAAGTCAATCCAATTCAATTCAATTCAATTCAATTCAATTCAATTCAATTCAATTCAATTCAATTCAATTCAATTCAATGAATTCTACTATATTATTTACATCTGACATCTGAGTGTTGGGCTGATCTTCTGGCATGGATCTCCTACACAATGAGATCTGGATAGTCCTCATATTGTCTAAATATACCATATTACCTAACTAGTGCTTGTAATAACCATCAGCTTGTTTTCTTTTGCCCACTGCAATAAGATGTACTTAGCATATTACCTGACTAGCACTTAACACCTCTCAACAAAAGGGTGTAAGCCATTCCCCTGTATTATTTCAACATAGGTATGATGTAGAGAACAAGCACCTGGCTGTTGCAGTCACACGTAATATGAAATAGCATGAATACTAAGCATCTTTGTCATTGACATTTTAAAAAGCAACTGTTGTAATTACATCCCATATCTACTCTTACATCCAACATTATCATTTTACAGCTGAGAGACTTCATTCAATACTTACCACCCACTCGTGTCAAATTGCAACAGTAATCCATGGCAGCGAAGCTTTAACCAAGGACAATGCTCTTTTTATGCTCTTTACACCCTGTGTATGATAACCAAGACTACAGCATCTGTTGTATGTGTATGCTTGCACAATGTGATGCTATTCAAGACACTCCCTTTTCAAGGGACAGGATGTGTGCTTTTGCAGAAAACCACAAACTTTTTTAGATTGACAAAAACATGCAAGGCAACAAGTTTTGAGTGTGTGAACCTCTGCTAACCTCTGCTCTGGTGATATTAAGGAATATGAGCACAGAAACCAGTTTTGCTTTAATTACCTTAATATTTGTATTGTCACATTTCAGTATTAAACAGGACTCTTTATGACAGTACAGTCAGGTGCAAGCTGCAGGACAAAAATAGACCACTGACAATGACTAAAACTGAGACTAACCACTAACTAAATTTGAATTCCATTATTAATATAAGACCTTCATTTTAAGAGAAAGATGGTGATTTATATTTTGTCATGATGACCTCTGAAAATGTTTCTGTAGCTGGACCTTTACCTGTGACACAGTTGAGATCTTATCTTCATGTATGTGTTTACATCCAAGCTAGTACCCAGTGTACAGTAATACAGTAATGTACAGTATACCTGATTCAAACATCATCCAGACTTCTGATTGATCAGTGTTTACAGGTTACAAGATGATGTATCCAAGTTTAAGTCATAACCTGGATGTCTTTAGACATAGACTACTTAATTACAATCAAATGACATTGAATGTGATAAACCATTATCCAAATGTGTAACTTGGATATTTGCAAATAATTGCAGGAGTACCACTGTTCTGGTATCCAGGTTCAGTGAATAGTTGGATTCCTCTGCATTGTATACTGTATTACTGAGATTATTTCTCTTCATCTTCCTGTCCACTGATTTGCAGAAACTGGGAGGCTGGTGACCAAGCCAAACTGTGTCAATTATTTTTTACACACGCCAAAACAACCTCAGACAAGTGGTTTCCTGTAAGGTGTGTAGGCAGCTAATAGGTTGAGCCATGTCCACATGTATACCATGAAACTCAAACAATTATTTAAAGTGATGAATCTGCACCAGTAAGAAGTCAGAATGTGAGCATTTTTAAGGAATTATCAAAGGCAAAAGTGTACATGAGTAAGTCATTCATTTAGACGTGCTGAGTTCAATCAAGGCTTTGTTCATCAGACTGCACAGGTCATCATGAGCTGTGTCATCGCTGTGTTGAGGTTTCCTGCTAACAACTCCACCCTGCCTGATATGCTGTGCTCTTTTTGTCTTGTTGCACTGATTATAACCACGTGAATCCTTCACTAACCGTTGTGCATCTGTAATTTTGCTCCGGTTTCCCAGCGGTGATCATAGAGTTCACCTGCATTTAGCTGGTGTTTGAAACACCTCCATGTTCAGCTCTTTTAACAATTCATCCTTCAAATCTGAACTGCACATCATCAATTTTCAACATTTTTTTTATCAGTGCACATGAAGTACAGTGACCTCTTGAGGTCTTTTGGTCTCTCTACATCCATCACTGTTTTAATTTTCTTCCTTATGGTTTCAGTTACTCTCTGAAACCTCACACAAACAAGGGCAAATCAGAGACTTTCTCAATCATACTAAATATTGTAAGAAACTATTTTATCTAAGGAATTCAAGGACATTAGGGTAACCTAACAATATGATTTACCATGGCTTATATATTTTCAGGAATATCATAGAGATGTGATGTTCAGTGTTAGCAGGCTCATACCGGCCATTGCCTGTTGCAAAGTATCTGCTTAAACTGCACATATTAGTCATATTTTTACAAGAATGCCATAGTGGTGGAAGAAGTATACAGATAATTTACCACAGTGTAAAAATACTCCATTACATGTATAAGTTGTCTCGTCTCTCGTCTCGTCGTCTCCCGCTAATCCGGATCCGGGTCGCGGGGGCAGCAGCCTCAGCAGAGAGGTCCAGACGGCCCTCTCCCCAGCCACTTCCACCAGTTCCTCCGGGAGAATCCCGAGGCGTTCCAAGGCCAGCCGAGAGATATAATCCCTCCAGCGTGTCCTTGGTCGACCTCGAGGTCTCCTCCCGGTGGGACATGCCCTAAACACCTCCCCGGGGAGGCGTCCAGGAGGCATCCTAACCAGATGCCCGAACCACCTCAACTGGCTCCTCTCGACATGGAGGAACAGCGGCTCTACTCCGAGTCCCTCCCGGATGACCGAGCTCCTCACCCTATCTCTAAGGCTGAGCCCGGCCACCCTGCGGAGGAAACTCATTTCGGCCGCTTGTACTCGCGATCTCGTTCTTTCGGTCATTACCCAAAGCTCATGACCATAGGTGAGGATCGGAACGTAGATCGACCGGAAAATTGAGAGCTTCGCCTTCCGGCTTAGCTCCCTCTTCCCCACAACGGACCGATTCAGCGCCCGCATCACTGCTGACGCCGCCCCAATCCGCCTGTCGATCTCCCGCTCCATCCTACCCTCACTCGTGAACAAGATCCCGAGATACTTAAACTCCTCCACCTGAGGCAAAGCCTCCCCCCCGACCTGAAGCGGGCAATCCACCCGTTTCCGGCTGAGAACCATGGCCTCAGACTTGGAGGTGCTGATTTTCATCCCAGCCGTTTCACACTCGGCCGCGAACCGCCCAAGCGAGAGCTGAAGGTCGGCGTTCGATGAAGCTAGGAGGACCACATCATCCGCAAAAAGCAGAGACGAGATCCTCCCGCCACCGAACCCAAACCCGTCCACCACCCGGCTGCGCCTAGAAATTCTGTCCATAAAAGTTATGAACAGAACCGGTGACAAAGGGCAGCCCTGGCGGAGTCCAACCCTCACCGGGAACAGGTCCGACTTACTGCCGGCTACGCGAACCAGACTCACACTCCTTTGGTACAGGGATTTAATGGCCACTAACAAGGGGCCATCCACCCCATACTCCCGGAGTGCCCCCCACAGGGAGCCCCTGGGAACACGGTCGTAAGCCTTCTCCAAATCCACAAAACACATGTGGACTGGATTGGCAAACTCCCATGCTCCCTCCAGCACCCTAGCGAGGGTAAAGAGCTGGTCCACAGTTCCACGCCCAGGACGAAAACCACATTGCTCCTCCTCGATCTGAGGTTCAACTATCGATCGGACCCTCTTTTCCAGTACCCTGGCATAGACCTTACCAGGGAGGCTGAGGAGTGTAATTCCACGGTAGTTGGAACACACCCTCTGGTCACCCTTCTTAAAGATGGGGACCACCACCCCGGTTTGCCACTCCAAAGGCACTGCCCCCGATGTCCACGCAATGTTGCAGAGGCGTGTCAACCAAGACAGCCCTACAACATCCAGAGCCTTGAGATACCCAGGGCGGATCTCATCAACCCCCGGGGCTCTGCCACCGCGCAGTTGTTTCACTACCTCGGCGACTTCTGCCCCGGAGATTAGATCATCCATCCCCAGGTCTCTTGGCTCTGTTTCCTCCACGGAATACGTGTTGGTGGGATTGAGGAGCTCCTCAAAGTATTCCTTCCACCGTCCTACTATATCCTCAGTTGACGTCAGCAGCTCCCCGCCCCCACTGTAAACAGTGTGAGCGAGTTGCCGCCTTCCCCCCCTGAGGCGCCGGACGGTTTGCCAGAACCTTTTTGGAGCCGATCGATAGTCTTCCTCCATTGTCTCACCGAACTCCTCCCACGTCCGAGTTTTTGCCTCAGCAACTGCCGCAGCTGCACTCCGCTTGGCCCGCCGGTACCAGTCAGCTGATTCCTGAGACCCACAGGCCAACCACGCCCTGTAGGCCTCCTTCTTCAGCCTGACGGCTTCCCCCACCGCCGGTGTCCACCAGCGGGTACGGGGGTTACCGCCACGACTGGCCCCAGCTACCTTGCGGCCGCAGCTTGCAACAGCCGCCTCAACAATAGCAGAGCGGAACAAGGCCCATTCGGACTCAATGTCCCCCACTGCCCTCGGGACGCGGTCGAAACTCTGCCGGAGGTGTGCGTTGAAAATCATCTTGACGGGTTCTTCCGCCAGGTTTTCCCAGCAGACCCTCACAACCCGTTTGGGCCTGCCAGGTCTGCGCGGCGTCTTCCCCCGCCATCTGATCCAACTCATCACCAGGTGGTGGTCGGTTGACAACTCTGCTCCTCTCTTCACCCGAGTGTCCAAAACATGCGGCCGCAGGTCTGATGAAACGACTACAAAGTCGATCATAGACCTGCGACCTAGGGTGTCCTGGTGCCATGTGCACCTGTGGACATCCTTATGCTTGAACATGGTGTTAGTTATGGCCAAGCTGTGACTAGCACAGAAGTCCAATAACTGAACTCCGCTCGGGTTCAGATCAGGCAGGCCGTTCCTCCCCACCACACCCTTCCAGGTCACGCTGTCATTGCCCACGTGAGCATTGAAGTCTCCCAGTAGGACAATGGAGTCCCCTTTCGGGGCACTTTCCAGCACCCGTCCCAAGGACTCCAAACGTGGGTTCCGGAGCCGACGCTATGTGTCGAGGTGAGGCCGACTATATCTAGCCGGTATCGCTCGACCTCTTCCACAAGCTCCCGCTCCTTCCCCGCCAGAGAGGTGACGTTCCATGTTCCACAAACCAGTTTCCGTAACCGAGGATCGGACCGCCAAGGCCCCCGCCTTGGTCTGCTGCCCAATCCACAATGCACCGGATCCCTCTGACTCTTCCTGCAGGTGGTGAGCCCACTGGGAGACGAACCCATGTAGCCGGTTCGGGCTGGGCCCGGCCGGGCCCCATGGGCTAAGGCCCGGCCACCAGTGTATAAGTTGTATATTCAAAAATTAAGAAAAGTAAAGATTTATCAGCAAAATCATTTTAAAATACTGTATCAATTATGCAGCAGAGTGAACCCTGTGTATGCAACATGATTTCATTATATTACTGATGCACTAACATGTAAACTGCTTTTTCATTTTTGCTAATATCAACTACCTTAAGTAGGCTTCTGTTGGGTGGTTTATTCTACAATAATGCATAATTGTTCAAAATGGTATGTAAAATCTATGAATAAGTATAGATTTATATTTTTAATGTAAGTATTCTTTATACAAGTATAAGTATAAAACAGAAGTTTGAAGGGCTTTTCTTTTCATCTCATGTACACAACAGGATGTAAACTAACAAGCATGCAAAACAACAAAATAAAAATTGACAATACAGACAATAAAAACAGAATTTGCTAAATCAAAAGGAAGTAATGTGTGACCTATGATTGCTATGTAACTGCTGTTAAATGAATTTAAATTCATTGTGCTAGCCAGTGGATGATCCTACTGCACACAGTGTGAAGAATGTAAATGTGCCAACGTTGAGTGCTGGTCTATAGATCTTTGAACTAGAAGCGTGGACGGAAACGCAGTTTGCTGATGTCTGTTTTTCCTCCGTGTGAAACACACTGGAGCTTTAAATGAGTCGGACCTCCCAAACCTACTCCAGACATACCTCTAACAGGCGGGTCCGACCTCCTTTTGTCCCGCCCTCTGCTCCGCCGCTGCCCTCTCCTCTCCTGAACGCTGATGTGTTACTAACTTCTGCCATCAAGTCCGAGAAAATGTTCAACTTCGGATCAAAGTTATTGTTGCTTTTCCTCCTGGCCTTCCCCTGTGGACTCGTTTCCATCGGTGAGTCGTATTTTTTCTGCGTTTGAAACACATTGTTCATGTCGCCGCCTCAGTTTGGTTTAGAGTTTTTAAAAAAAAGTTAATAGTCTAACGTATTGACGTGGCACAGTCGCAGAGCTGCACACAGGCAGCTTCACGTCTCCACCACCGCTTTTCTAACATGGACGTATGGACGTTTTATTCATCATTTCATCCAGTGTGATGAAAGAGTTGTAACTCATCGCTTTTGCCCTGAAATGAATGAAAACGACGGTCGCCTACCGGCTGCTGCCGTCCAAGTACAGAAGAATCACCTCCGTCATTAAATGTGAAGTTAAATTTCTCCCTGTGAGCTGTAGAGATGATTATTTATTTTAAAAAAATATAAAGTAGTTTTGGGATGCAGCAACGGTTGACGGCTCCCTCTCGCTGGGACACGTCACCATAGATAAGATGATGGGTTTGAACGTTTCTCTCAGCCTGTGTTTTCCCGCTGACTTACATTAGTGTGGGGATTTGCACTAAACTGCTGCCGTTCATTTTAAATTGGCAACAAACAGGCTGGTTCACTACAGACAGGGAAATAACAGCAGTATCAACAATATCAGTGGTTCCAATGTGTGAAGACTAGAGTTATCCATTCATTTTTAATTAGTTTAAGTTTTAACCACATAAATAGCTTGAAAACATCGTTTTTACAAACATTTAATTTATTCACTGGTTTGTTTTTACTTTTTGGCATAGTTATTTGCTGAATATTTATATCTGACTGGTGTGTGACCCTACCACAAACCAAAGATATTCAGTATAAATTGTTTATAAGGGTGAATACTACTTTTCTTTTACACATTTTCACAGCCACTCTGGACTTTCTCCACAAATAAGCAGGCTAGGGTGATATTGACATATATAATTATAATGTGGTGATATTTTAGGGCTGACAGAAAGAAAAATTCTTAGTAATGTGGATATGATGATCATGTTCATTGTCCATTTTTACTCACCTGTAGTGCTGCTACCTGAAGAAATATGCTGTAAAAAGAACAGCTTTGAACAAGTCAAGTCATTAACATATTATGACAACAACCAAAATCCCTGATGATATCTACACTTACAACATTAACTCTACAACCATCACCCACCCCCTTAAACATGCAACTTTCACAAAACTGTTGTGTCTTCCGCCCCCATGCAGGCCATGTGTCCGCAGAGTCAGACTCTGCTGAGGACATTGCTGAGGACGCTGATGCTGCAGTAGATGAGGAGGAAGATGAGGAAGAGGTCCTTGTTGAGGAAGATCAGATACAAGCCTCAGTAAGTATCTTCGATCATACAGCAATGTGGCAAAACATAGAGTTTGCATGCAGGTGGTTACATCACAATGTCATGTTCGTCCTCAGGAGGGTGAGGAAGATGAGTCCGATGAAGCTGCTGACAAGCTGTTATCTTCTCACCCTGATGCCGACACAACCATCATCTTCACGACAGGAGAAGGTTGGTCCAGGTCTTGAGTTTTCACAGTGTTTACGCTCACGTAGAAAACAGAAGCAAAAAGTGCGTACAGCACGGTAGCTTGCTTTTGTTCTAAGGAGTAAAATAACAGGCAACTGTGTGGCTTTGTTAGTACACCGTACACCTGACGTTTTAAATGTATTTAATATTTATTTGTATCCATCTTAAATTTAGAGTTTCCTGCCAATGAAATTGTGAGGTTCCTGGTGGGTTTCACCAACAAGGGGAGTCAGGATTTCACCGTTCAGTCGTTGGAGGCCTCCTTCCGGTATCCTCAGGACTTCCAGTTCTACATTCAGAATGTGAGTTTGATCTGAACTGAAACCACCAGCAAACATTTCTCCACCTTTTCAGTTGGATACATAACAAAATAATTTTAAAAAAAAATCAATAATGTGTTGGTTAACTCACACTCTTTTATAAATTATAAAAAAGGGAAGAACATTATTCTAAAAATATTCATCTGAATTATATAAAGGGCTTATAAAAGAAACATTTCTGGTGAATTCAAAGCAGTACGGCCACATAAAATCAGTGGTGTGTTATAATTGTTTTTTACATTTTTGTTTTTTTACTTTTGACTGATTCAAGACAAATAAAGTCCACAACATTTATATTTTAATGCATGTATATGTAAGTGTATATTTATATTGAAAAGAAAAGACCGATGTTTTCTGTCTGCCCTGCGTCTGAACACAATAAATACTCCTGAAAAGAATTACCATGTCATAGTGTAATACAGTAGCTGAGTTTTTTTTTTTCTATGTGTGTGTTTGTAGTTCACAGCTTTGCCCTTGAACACCGTGGTGCAGCCCCAGGCTCAGGCCTCCTTTGAGTACTCTTTCATCCCAGCTCAGCCCATGGCTGGTCGTCCATTTGGTCTTGTTATCCTCCTCAACTATCTTGACACTGAGGTAAAAAAAAGAAATAAAATAGTTTTTCATTATTTAAATTAATTAAAAAAATGTTTGTGGTTGGTTGTTGGTGAGGATATGTTGAGGTTGACTTTTGAAAGAGAGAAGATACAGTGTGAGGCCGTGACTGTCATGATGCACATGAAAATTAAAACTTAAAGAAGCCACAGTCAGCAAAGCAGCTTCTCTTTAGTCATGTTTTTATAACTGGCACCACTGGTGACTCTGTCATTATTTTCTCCCTGCGAAGTTTTGACAGCTGTTTCCATGCTATTAACAAATTATGTGATAAATGTTGAGTTACATTGTCAGTATGGTTTTTTAATGAGAAGTTTCAAGAGGGTTCCTGAAGGTTGAAGCTATTTCTTTACTTATAGTAAATGTTCACTTTGTAATCTTTCTTTAGGGCAGCGTGTTCCAGACTGCCATTTACAACCAGACTGTCACCATCACTGAGAAAGAAGAGGGACTGGACGGAGAAACGTAAGACTTTCTTTTACTGGGTCTATGTTGTATCCTGATATGTGCATACTCGTAAATGAACATGTAGATGCCAAAATGGAAGGAAGAAGATGACTTATAGCAAAGTGACTACATCAGAGTGGGCAATAGATGGACCTATTCAACCATTTTCTTTGCATCTCACTTTAGCGTAAATAATGTTTAACTCAAATTATTTTTGCCCACATTTTACTTAACTTTTTACTTATTTGCCATATCTCTTGAAGCCCTGGCATCTCTTTAAGGCTTCATAGTACCAGCTCTACCAGAATATTGCAGCACATGTAAGAACCTGTAAAAGAAGGTGTGAAATTGGCACAAAGAGATTAGTTGTCAGAGCTCTGCTGCTGGTGCACGATGCAGGAACTGTTGCCAGTCTTTATGCTACAGGTTTACACTAAAAAATGCACTTGAATTTGCTTTTGAAGGCAGCCGTTTGCTTGAATAGCGCTCTGATTAGATTTGCATCCATTATTTAGTAAGTAAACTGCAGAAGGTCATAAAACTGTTTTCATACCACCTCCCTCAACTAGGGATAAAAAAAAACTCTGCTTGGCTGCTTTATGTGTTGAAATAAATTATACAAGAAATAATAAATTTCAAATTAAATGGCTGCATATTATGGCCGTGCATTCTAATAGCTTTGTAAGTGAAGTAAATTGCAGTTAATTGAAGGTCTAAATTGAGCAGTTCAATAAAAAACACTACTGCTTGTTGTTTTCTTATTACAGAAGTGATTTTGTTTTACTTGCAGAATGTTCATGTACGTGTTCCTGGTTGGACTGGTGGTCCTGATGCTCTTTGGGATGTACCAGGTCCTGGAGTCAAGGACGGTATGTGTTTGTCTTCAATAAACCGTTGTGTTTTTTATGTTAGGATATGTATGTTTGATCTACTCAAGAAATTTCAATCAGCTTTGCCAATGCAAATTTAATAAGATATTTTCATGTGTAAATCCAACAGCAGTAAATAGATAATAAAGTGTGCATTAAGGTTAATAGATAAAATAGTTTAAAAATAACTTTGAACCTGTGTTTTACAGAAAAAGAGGATGCCAGTGAAAATAGAGAAGGGCACTGGTGGGATAAATGATGTGGACATCAGCTGGATTCCTCAGGAGACTCTCAATGTCATGAGTATGTTCGTTTTATTATCGCAAGTAGTAACAGACTCATTTCTGTTGCTCTTCATGAAGCAACACAAATAGCTGATCTTTACATCCTGTCTTACAGACAAGGCTTCCCCTAAAACATCTCCACGGAAACGAACCAAGAGGGCAGCTGGAGCAGATCAATAAAACTGCCCATGTTCCATCCATCATCATGCTGTTTCCATCCATATCATATTATTGATTACCTTTCACAATGAGTCAGCATTACTGGAATACAATTTCCAGCAAACACCAGTGTGTTAAAGATGTTTGTATGGATCTCAGCCTCTCAGACGCTAACAGGACTCAACTACAGTTCATTTTTAAAGCGACTTTTTTTATCTGTATGTGTGTGTGCGTGAGTGTGTGTGTGTGCGTGAGTGTGTGTGTGTGTAAGGTGAGAAAAGAGAATAAAATAAGTCATTAAAAATCATGGAAAAACAAAAGGGATGTGGTATAAGATGCCCCCCCCCCCCCCCCCCCCCCCCCCCCCCCCCCCCCCCCCCCCCATGAAAGCTGTTAAGCCATAATAATTTCATTGAAGATTAATTTGTTATCTTCAGGATAAAATAGATTTTATGACTTCAAAACATTCATATTTAATCCTCCTCTCTATCTTGTAAACACCATTGTGCCTTACCTGTACTGTGACTGTGATCCCCCATAATCAACCCCCCCCCATTTAACATACAGCCACATACAGTCACATACAGTATGGCTGGAGGTTTGTAAAACTTTGAGTTGGATGTGGTATTTGTTTTACAGTGGGGCAATGGCAGCTGCAAGTCTAACAAACATTCAAACAGTGTTCTCTGGAGGGTTCTGCAGGTTAATTTATCTGTTTCATCTCCTTACTGTTGTAAGAGGCTAGGTGAAGCATTTGGAACTCTTGCTAGGTGCTAACGGTGCAGTCAGTCTCAGATTGCAGGCCATTATTTGTGATGAAAGACCTTCTGAACAACAATAAAAGGGTGAACAAAATGTTTTTTTGGTCCTGGCAGTTGCTCTCTTAGAAACTCATTTCTTCATGATTATACTGTTGTCATGTGCAGTCTGTCACAGTTTGTGCTTCATGCCGCAATCTTATGTACTCAGTTTCAGTAAAATGACAACTGTGGATGGTGTTATTTGAGGAAGTTAGGATGAAAGTGACTTGAACCACAAGATTTTGTAAACCTTTTGGTAAGGCTTTATTTTCATGGGTTTGTAAATTCCTAATTCTTGGAAATTATTATGAAATTAAACTATAGAATTTGTCACTATAACTAAAAACGTATCAAAAGAGGTACAGTATCGTTGATTCCAAATAAATGATAAACTTAAGTAATCTAGTCTTTCAGCCAGTTACATCACTTCAGCTGGACTTTCACTGTGCAGACCAAACTATAGTTTTGAAACCAATCATGGTCCAATGAGCAACTTACAGAATTATGACTTCATAACTTAAAACCTCCAGCACATACATTGAGAAGTAAGAGACATCTTGTGTCCAGCAGTTAAACTTTTGAATTATAGTTGCATATTCATAGATTATGATTTTTTTAATGAGGGAGCTGCAGAAGTTTTACATTTTAAGAATAAGTAAAAAAAAAAAAAAAAAAGAAGAGAGTTAGACACAAATGATCCTTTTCTAAAAACATGTCAGACGGGGCTCTTTAAACTACAACCAAATGGGATAGCGGTAGCTTTATGATTCATGTGTGAATATAAATATAACTTACTGTAAGTATAAAATGGAGATCCTGCAAAGAGACAGCATGGGAGATGAAAAAAAAATAATAAAAACGTGACTGACTGGTGGCAAGCAAGGCACACTTTGAGAGACCTCCCTGTGTTGTGTGAGTGTTGCAGGAGGGTTGCACGGCGGTTCCTGCTCGGGGAGGTAGGAGCTGTCCGGTGCTGAGGGGGGAAGATGAGCTCAGCGCGCGCGCCGGGGGGCAGGTAACGTCAGCAGTCGGCCGGAGCAGGGAAAGACTGAGCATACACACCCACCAAGTGTTTATCGCCGGTTAATCACCGAAACACATTAAGCATGGGCAGCTAATCAGCTCCGTGTGACTCAGCGCCGCTTTTCCATTCCGATCCACGAGTCCCTCGGCAGCATCCCGCGCCCTCCGCTTGGCTTGAAATGGGATGATATGGGATTTTTCATGTCGACGAAGATCGGGGGGATTCTTGCGTTTGCCTTGGGTAAGTGCTCCTCCGTGGTTTCGTTTGGGCTGCGAGCCCCTCTGGATGGTCTGACAGGGAAAACTGCCTTACATCGTTTTATCTCCCTGCATCAGAAATGTCACTGCTGTAATTGTTATCTGCATTCATCTCCATCAGTTTTGCATGATGGTTATGAGATCTGTGCCGTGGCCAGCTGCTTCTAGTATATACCCAGCGACCATAGATACTGAGTGTCTATACTTAGGTGATAGTGTGCAAGCTTTTAGACATGCAACATTCAAAAATAAAACCCCTCAAATAGATTTTTCTTTCCTTATATGTCACTTTTACGAATATTTGGAGCTTTAATTTTTGCCTTGTCCTTTTGCAAATTGTTCTGTTGTGGACATGTTTTAGCATTTAATTTGCAAATAGCTCTGATTAGAACATTGCACTCCATGAGAAAGAAATGTATGAGCTGCAGTGGTCAGGACTATTCTCTGTGGTAACATCTGCTTCACAGCCAGCCGCCCACTGACATCTGTGAAGTTCAGATGCAAAATCTTACATTTACATATGAACATGGATGTTAAAAATACTTACATGTATTTATGCAATATAAAAAAAAGAAAGAAATTGAATGGAAAATAAGTTTTGTGCATGATCATGAGCAGTGTTTGGGGCTACTGTTGGAAGTGTGGAGATGCTAAAGGAAGAGAAATCAGATTCAAACTATTTCGAACATAGGGATACTTACAAAAGGCCAGAAATCCTAAACAGGACTTTACAGAATGAAAGCAAAGACTTTTGATAACTTTTCTTGCACATTTGTAAGTGGACATACTGATGCTACTGATTCATCTTTCAAACTTGAAAGAAAATGAAGGATCAAACATCACCAGTTCACAAAGTCTGGTCAAATTAGCATTTACTTGTGTCTGTTTTGCAGTATTCCTGTCCCTCACAGTGTCAGGAGACTCAGCAGATGTGAAGTGTGAGAAAATTTATAAGGACTTTTCTGATTGTGTCCTGGAGCTGGGAGAGAGCATGGACAACTATCAGGAGAACGTGACCAGTGAGAGGGGAGTGGCAGCCGTGTGCAGGTAAGAATAATTCTACCAATAAGAGAGTGTGCGTGAACAGCATGCAGCACCTATTTGAACACACAGGGCATCGCTCTTATAAACACCAAATTCAGTCTGTAGGATTTTATTTGAACCAAACACTGTGCACTGTCAAAGAGGGTAAAAACTGCCATGACAGGTTCGAATAAAAAAAACAGTCAAAAGCACTGATCTATAGCACTGTGCATAAAATTGTCCCTCAGTTCAATTTGTAGGAAATAGTGCATGATTGAGTGGAAAAATATAGACGGATACAGTATGAAATCTGCAACTCCTGACAAAATATGGAGAGAAAAAGAGAAGATGCTATAATCTCAGAGGGAGAATGGAGAAATGAATGGTGCTGAGACACTGAGCCATTGTACTAAATAATTTATGACTTCGCTGCAGCAGTAATGAAATTCCAGGGACGTTTTTTGTCATTGTTACTGCACGCACTCTACAACCCCAGTACAGTATATTGAAGACAAAGATTTACACAAAAACCTTCTGTTGAAAATTGCCCGCTTGCAATATCATCTGTGATATTGTTTCACTCTCTGATGCAGTTGCCATGGCAATTAAAGCTCAGTTTGACTTACTTGAAGCCATCGTAGCCATCTGAGCGATAGATTATTGGCAAACAAATTAATCCATGACAGCCATTGCACGTCTGCATGCTGTAGCCGGGATGAATTCTGAGTGAAATGGCAGACGCAACGTTGATCTGATGATCCTTTGTTTGCCACCAGCCACTGGGAAGCTTTCCATACATGTGCCCTCACAGCCCTGTCCGACTGTCAGGAGGAAGTCAGCTCCATCTGGGAGACGCTGAGGCAGGACTCCAGGAAGATGCGCTTCCAGGGAAGTCTGTTCGACCTGTGCAGCCCCAGCTCCGCTCCCAGCATAAGTTCACGTCTCGCTGCACTTACCCTGCCACTGATGCTGATCATGACTGGGCCCAACTGGTCCTCTGTATAGATGGGGTAACGGTGGGGGGGGGGGTTGAGAGTGAGGAGATGGGAGAGGTAAGGAGGGCCTCACATTCCCCAGGGTTCAGTCCTCCTGAGTTCAAACTTAAAGCCAAGGATTTAAGAGAGACAAATGTTTTAATAAGGATTATTTTTGACACAGAGCCGTGGATGCCTGTGGCAAGCCAATCAATATTTGCTGTGATGAATAATGTTTGAAATCCTCTCAAATACTTCAGCTTGATCTTCCCTTATGTCTAAAAACTGGTGGAGTAGTGAAGAAAATGACATTTCTGCCAACTTATCAGTCCAGGCAAACTAAAGCAGACACTCCAAGTATTCTAATGATTTCAGATACAATGTGACCAGAGTCAGATCAGTGACTCCTGTGGCTCTGGGTTACCACTAAACAAGGGGTGGACACAATACTGTGAATACCTAATGTAAAACCCACCTGCAATGAATACTCTTTTTTTTAGTTTTATAGAGATACAAGTCTGTTGACAATTATTATATTCAGTTTTCAACTCTGAGGTCATTTCTAAAGCAGTATTTGCAGAGCACAGGTTTTCATTATATTACAGTAATGTATTCCTGTTATTGTGTCCACTCCCTGCACCATTTATTGTATGCTTTTATCATGATAGTTAAAGGAATAGTTCAGCATTTTGGGAGTCAGCTGAGAAGGTCGATAACACTCTCATGTTTGTACGGTAATTATGAAGCCATCGCCAGCAGCCATTCAGCTTAGTTTTGCACATGGCTGCTCCCAACCAAGAAATTGTTCAACACAAAACTTGTTTTTGAGCTTTTGCACATATTCAACAAATGATATATACAATATTAATTGGAGAGCTTTAGAGGCACGGGTAGGTAGATTTTGTTACTTTTGGACAAAGGTAGTCCTAGCTGTTTTCAAGTCTTGTGCAAAGCTAAGCTAACCAACCGCTGGCTGTTTCGTATTTAGTGCAGACATGAGAGTCTTATCAATTGTCGTACCTAATTCTCTGCAAGGAAGCAAATGACATATTTCTTAAAATTACTGTAATAAAGAGTTACTGTACTGTACTGTACATTAGCACTACAACAAAAGTTTTAATCTTCATTTAATTTGTATAAATACATCCAAACCATCATGATATAATTAGCTTCCACATTACAGGAGAAGATTTAAAGGGGTACTTCACCAAAAATAACAGCAATATTTTAGTAAATCTTAGCTCTTAGTCATTACACATCTATTTGAATTAGTTGTCAACTTACTGATCAATGAACCAACCTAAAGACCAAACCAGACATTAATCTTATGGAACTAATGACACCAAAGCTAGCAACAGTTCAGATACACTTTAGGTGAAATGCACCTTTAACCTGTTTCAAATTGTAGTAAATGTTTGTGTAAGTGACAATCAAGCCACTTGTATGAAACCTTTGACCCCTTTTCCCCTACAACATTTCAGCCCACCGTGGCTGATGTTGCACGGCTGCTATAAAGACACCAAAAACAGACATCTGACACCTGGCATCACATGTTCACTCCTCCAGCTCCTCTCTCGCTCTCTCAGAGCCTCGCCCCACTCTTTGGTTCAATCTTCACTCAATCATCAGACTTCTGACCCATTGATGTATGTGAAAGAAAAGAAATCTAGAGTGTGAATGTTCAGTGTTGTCTCATAAATTTTTGTTACATGTTTTGTGTGAAAGTGCTCTACTGTAGTAAACGCAATATAACTAGAACTTTACTTCTTTCTCAAAGTACTGCAAAAAACACAGTAGTTTATGCAGGACACAGAGACTACACAGGGATGGATTCTATCACAGAGATTAGATTTTCAAAGACAATAATTCAGCCAGAAGTATAATGAAAATTCCCCAAATTATCATATTTTAATACTCATACACAGATTTTATTTAACTTTAAAAACCTATAATTAATGTCTAATAAAGTTAAATTATATGCAATAGAAAAACGAAACTGCTATAATACAAAACAATTGCTTTCCATATATCATCCATATAATTTATTTTTTATTAATTATATTTCAATTACAGGTCTACCAATTAATGCATTGCATAATTATGTTATCAAACAAAATACAGATTCCAAACTCTGCTGCTCCATTTATCTGTTTCATGCTTTTAATTGGTGTATTTTGGAGAAACTTAGGCTTGATTTTACAACACACCCATAAATTTCAAAAGCTGTTATTAGAAAGAAAAGTATAGTGAATCTCATCGACAGAAAACAGCTAATGGTTACTACAGTTTGTAGCAAAATTGGCATCATTCCCACTCAGTCAGCTCATTTAGCAAATATACCATATACATTATCATTACTTGTAATGGTGTTTTAATCACTTTGAATTAATTTTTTTTTTTTTACAACAAGACTAGGTCAAAACCTTGTTCGTGCCTGGACTGTGTATTGTTAATGAGCGAACTGGAGGACATATTTGAAAACTGTTGTGGAATCGCTGTTAACAATTGACATCATCACATCACGTGTTTGCATTTTCCCTAGTGTCACAGGTTTCAGTTCTTTATCTGTTTGCTTCTCCTCTACTCTCTTTGCTCACACATATACAGTTTTTCAATACAGTTGAATTCCCATTAAAGCTTTTCTCATTCACATGTTTTTCTGTTTCTGTTGCCAGACAAAGGAACAAGTTGGAAATAGTGACTGAAACACAGCCCATCAAGGATGAATGTTAACCAGCAGTCACTTCCAAGCAGCAGCTCTGCACTGCTAGAAGCCTGATTTTATAACCACAATGACAAAATCACCAAACCCATGAGTTAAAATAAACAGCTGTGCTGTACAATATTTACTTGTAAAATGATCACTCCCCCAAAGAAAAGTTAGTAAGCGACAGAAGATCTTTCTTATTTTGTCTCTGAAACGGCGCACAGACTCTATCTGGGATCCACAACTGTTTTCAACTACTGTATTTCCTCAAAAAGTGACTGGGGAACCAGGGCAGCAAGGTGACCACCCATAACGAGGTGTAGCCCACAGTTGGCACCAATACACTAGGTTTATACAGTCTTGTTTAAAAAAAAAAGTCTCTAAATCTTGCAAAAAATGCACTAAATTGTCAACACCACAGGCTGTAAACGCCCCCTAAAAGAAACTGTTTGTGCCAATTCATTTTGAAAGAGCAACAGCCAATGGGGAAACTCCAACTCACTTCACATGGCAATCACTTGCCCAATGGTGGAAATATGATCAGTCAGTCAGTCACATTCACAACTTTAGGGCTGGCCCCGCTGTCCAGCCAAAAGTGTGACATTTCTAATTTTATGGCAATGGACACTGAGATTCATAGAAAATTAAAAATTATTGAGCAATAGCATTGATTTTTGTTTGTTTTTCCAAAACTATGTTACCATTTGTACATTTCCTTTAATTATTATGGTCTTAACAGGCATCATCAATATATGGGTGATTTCTGTGGTCCTGAATATTTTCCTCATTTATTCTTTATCACAAATGCATGACAATTTTTGTGGCAGTCTGTTGATTTTAACTTGGACAAAGCGTACAGTGGTATTGACCTGTGCATGAAGTTTCACTTGCTCTTCAATGTATCAGCATCATTTCTTATGCAGTTTCATTAGCCACCCATCCCCCACTGCATTAGCATGTGTGTTCTAGTTGTTTCAATTTATTTCATGTTACAAGAGTGGTAGCATCATGTCATCCATTGTGTGTCTGGTGGTGAGAATAAAAAACCAGTTGTGGTGTCCTCCAAGCATGAGCAATATGTATGGTCACTTCTTTAAAAGAGGACTCTTATATCCTCATATGCTGTTGAAGAAAGCATGACAATGACTGTGTTATCATGAGCATTATACCATAAAAAATAACCCTAATGTCAGTTTAAACATGGAAAGAACTCCTGAATGTAAAAACAAGTTCAGTATCCATGTGAGTTTTTCAGTTTACCAATAGAAAAGCACACTATTTACAAGACTGTATAAAGCAATATATGGCAAAGTAATGTGTTTGTAATAATAAAGCACCATGTTTAAAATATATGTGTGTGTATGTGTGTGTGTGCATCACCTTCAGCAAAATACTGGATAGCAATGATCTTAAAACAGAAAGTGGTAAAACAGTGGAGCGTTTAATTGATGCAGTAAGCCCTCTGCTGTACAATTCATCTACTACTGACTTTCTGTTTTTAGTCCTCCCTGAAGCAAAGTGTTGGTAATGAGGATCGCAACCAGCATTTTTCAGCTCGTTAGTGCTCTCCCATCTGCTTCTTTCCACCTGGACACTTCCAGCACAGGAAATGGAGGGAGAAAATGAGGGATCAGGGCCCAGGGTGGAAAACCTTAGGAGAACTACAGACACGATCGGGGTGTGCCCCTCATTAGAGGATCCATCTTTGACGTATAAAGCATAATGGCCTTTTATTTTTTTCACCTACACTTTCCTGACTGAGATCTTCACTTTTTTTCAATCAATCCAAACTGGTAGAGTTTTATTAAACAGCATATCTAGAGAAGTACTTGCATTGTGCCAAAAGTTCTCAATGCTGGTGTAAACACCCTATATTTAAATCTTCAGAGAAAAAAAAAAAAGTACACTTTAACTGATGTTTCCACACTAGAAACAAGTCAGAGAATATAATTACATGAAGGGGAATAGGTCCATCTCTCGTGTTTTTTGTACAGTATTTAAATACATTATAAAAACAAAAGTTATGTTTAAGACTCAAAAGGTGGCATTGCATGTGAAAACGTCCAGTGCAGCCATTGTTGAGTTGAGTTTGAGTTGAGTTTGAGTTGAGTTTGAACACAACTTAAAAGGAATAGTTTGACATTTTGGGATTTGCGCCTATTGCTTTCTTGCTTAATGTTAGAAACAAAGATTGATACCACTCGTGTGTATGGGAAATATGAAGATACACCCAGCAGAAGATTAGTTTGGCTTGGTACAATAACTGAAGACAGGGGGGAGGGCCTGTCTGGTTCGGTACAAAGGTAATGAAATCCACCTATCAGCACCTCTAAAGCTCCTGAATTATCACTTAGTATATCTTGTCTGTTTAAGTCACACAAAAATCAAGGCGTCATATAAATAAGGTGTGTTATCACGATGACAGTTTTTGCACAGATTAAAGGATATTTGTCGTTTTTGCTATTGCTAGATAGCCAACATTAGCAACAGCTGTTTACTTACAAGTCTAGAAGAAACATGCTCACTTTCCAATACCGAGTCAATGTAGCATCCAGTCCGACCTGAAGAAATAGGGCTCTTCTGTTGGCAACACAACAATGGCTGAAGGTCTTGGCAAGACTGGTAAGTAAGCAGCTGTTCATACTAACATTGGCTACATAGCAATAGCAAAACTTAAAAATAGCTCCTTTAAACCAATGAGAAATACTGTTACACAGTGAGATTCAAAGATGCTGGTAGAGGGATTGTGTTTACCTTTAAGCTGAGCCAGGCAAGCCATTTCCCATGTTTCCAGTGTTTGAGCTAAGCTAACCAGCTTCACATTTACTGTACAGACATGAGCGTGGTATCAATCCTCTCATCTAACTCTCTGCACCAAAGTGCATTTCCCAAAATGTCAACTAGTCCTTTAAATATCCGCCCGTGCACCATAATAATGGACTTAAACTACACTTTAGAAACCTGATTTCAAAACAAGACACTGCATATTCCACACTATCACCACACAGAATGTAAGGATATGAGCATGTGTTACAGTTGCTGTAATATTAAGCAGTTAATTTAGACAGTGTTTCAAAAGCCGTCACTAAATGATAAAGCTGACATTGTTCCAGAAACCTTCAGTTCTGCACATTTTGAGGACTTTTCATGTAACGTCCCCACAAACAGTGACAGTCCTTTTAGAAACAAAGACACAGCCTGCTGTCAGAACACAGCTGGTGGCTGACAGACTGTCCCCAAAGTGGCCACCTTGTCTGCATAGTACATCATGGCATAAAGAGAGGGAAACAAACAACACTAGCTGTGCAAACTGCTGTACAAGCTTGACAAGGAAGGCCTAGAATGAGCAGTATGAGGCTAAATGTACAAACTTTATCCCGAGAGGTAAAAAATAAGCCTGATTTCAAACCTCTGACAGATTCTGTGTTGTGATTATAAAGCAGAAAACTCCCTTCTACATTTGAGTTTACACGACGACTGGCTAGTGTATATCAGAAAACTACAGGAAGCCTTTTTGAACACTGAACCTGTTATCCAACAGCTGTAACTGGAACATTTTAAATTGTTAAACCAAAACATCCTGTAACACGATGGTCATGATGTTTGTTTGCCAAACCAGCAACTCAACACAATGCACAGACAGAGAAAAAATGTCTCGCTTTGATATTTGCTGCATCTTAAGTTTCAACTTGTCACTTTCTATGGGTGTAAAAAAAGAAAAAAATACTGTAAATCTTAAAATATTTTAAAATGAGGGAATGAGATGCTCATGTTAATATGCTGAATTTCAACAGGTAGAAATTAATTACCAAGAAAAAAAAATGTATCTATAGTCATTAGTTTCAGAGAAAGTTGTAAACTGACATCAGCTTTTCATAAGCATTACAATATGTATCTTAATATGCTAACACTGTCCAACATTTAAAGGACAGCTATGAATAAATAAATCAGTTCATTTGATGTATCACTTTCAGAGGAGATGCATGAAAATTCGACATATATGCCGATGGAGGTTCATGTTCCATTTCTTTTACCAACAGTGGAAAAATCTCCCCTGAGCGAGTTCCTCGAGGATTAACTGTCCATAGACTCTCAGTGTGGTGTCAACAAAAATTCACAGATTAGATTTAGGTCCACTATTGACTGGAATGGCCCTGAGCTCAGTCCGCATGCACAAGTACTCTCCAATAACAGCCATCAAGGCCATGCAGGCTACATTGACGAGCCACCAGGACAGGGCAGCTGGGAGATGAGCGTTATAGATCCAGCAGCCGATCATGTGGAAGAAGTGCACAGTGACTGTGAAGTCTAGACACTGTTTCCCTCGACGGATGAAGAACCACAGACCAAGGGCGCTACAGGAACAATGAAACATGTTACCAGCCATGCTCATTTATGTTGCAGAAAAGATTATTGGATACAAAGGTGACTTACTTAAGATGAAAAAGTTCAAATCTTGCCACAGAACAAATCTGTCATTTTTATTTTCATCCTATGTAAATAAATGGTATTTTCAACAGTGTTTACTTCTATTGGTGTAATTACTTCAGTTGAGCAGTTACGAATAAATCCATCGTTCCCTTTCAAATGTTTGTATCATTATATGCATGGACAACAGCATTTCAGTAATACATGTTATAGCTCCCATCTCTTTGGATGTACAAAGGAAAAAACTGAAGAAAGGACTTACCAGGTGAGAGAGTTCAAGATGAATGCCATCATTGAGAGCCTTCCTTGCATTGTTGCAAAGCCAAGTGCCTGAAACAGCAGAGCAAAGATTTAAATACCGTTTAAGCACTGTACAAATATGACACACAAAAACAGGTTCCACAGAGAGAATATCTTATAACTTACTTCATAGCTGAAGATCTGGTCCAGTGACCGACTAGTTTGCACCAGACTGTCCACTCCAGCCAACCACAGGCCCAAGAAGCTGTAGTAGATGCACTGCATCAACACAATCTGAGAAATAATGAGGACCGGGTCCCAAATGTAGCTACGGAAGTGGCTGGCCATTGCGGACTGAGGTTACACGTACAGGCCCAAAGGATGTTAACAGCTGGCCCCAAATGTTACCAGCCAGCCCATCCAGTGTGACCTGCGTGTGGTCTCAAATTCTGAAACAAAAAAAGGTATTCAATGAAATACATTACCCAACAGCTTTATTACACAGAAATAGAGCAATTACTATAAGATCATTGCTATTCCACTAACGAAGCCAAATGTTTTGCTGTGAAGTACCTTGTAAACAGTTGTCTGTCAATCTTCAAAGACAAAACCAGAAACATTTATAGGTTAAAATCGATAAAAGCACCAAACTCTGGCATAGCATGAGTTTGAGGTTGTTTTTTGAACTATCAACGAAAGTTAAACGCAGGCGCTCACAAAATTAATCATTGGAAATAACATGAGTAAAATGTAATAACCTCTGTTAGCTTATAATTAATGAGTAATACTTTAAATTATTAAAACATTCTTTTATGGCGTATCTGGTGTGAAAAGAACCTGTGATTAGGTTACGCAGTACAAACAGTCATTATTTACCTTTTCCTCACTGAGTCATCAACTATTAATCACTGCTAATAGCCCAGACATGTAATCAATACAATCCTGTCCCTTTTATGTTTTATGTATCAAATTTAAACTTTGAACAAAACTGCACTCTGTGGGGCATTTTAGTGGAAAAATCAACTTATCTGTACTTTCTGGCAAACAAACCATGTAATGGAAACATTGTTTCTAAATTACCTCAAGACTAGTTGAACTTCTGTAGGTGAAGTAATTTCTTATCGGCTGATTTACAGCACTATATAAATATTTTAGGCTCTTTGAATATTTAGATCCTGATAAATCCTGTTACACCATCAAAGAGGCGTCTGATTTGACCCAAATTCAGTCAGCAGTGTGTCAACAACCCCAAACACACAGCCATGATCATAAAGATCTATCCTCAGAGACGAGAAGCACAGGGAGTACTGCAACAGATGTCTGTCCCCTACAGAGCCCTGATCTCAGCATCATGAAGTCAGTGTGGGATTTACATGAAGAGACAGAAGACACAGAGACAGTATAAATCCACAGAAGAACTATGCACTGTGCACAGGTGTACCTAGTAGAACTGGTCCTGTTTTAAAAGCCAAGTGTGGTCACACATATTGATCTTGAAGATAGACAACAGTAACACTTGATGGCTTTCTCTATAAATTAACAGCCATAGCTAATGTTAATGAGCCACTTCAGCAACAGTTCGTGATACAACGGTGTTATAACTGAGGACAGTTCATTAAATTTAATTCAATTTAACTTCAGGAGCAGACTAACCGAGCATACAGCTTCGCTCAGTCATCCAACACACAACAACGATTAGCCAAAGCTAACATTAACCAGGTGCGCCGTGTTAGCTTTGTTACGTGGCTGTTTAGATTACACAAACCCGCAATGACATTCAATTCAAATAAACATAAAATCCTAGTGAACACAAGCATTTACCCATGGGTGTGAACAATACTTGTTTAACTAAGTTAGTGATAAAAACAACACGAATGATGACCAACAGGTTACAGCATGCTAGCGTGGCTGTTTTCTCTCGGTGTACACAACACAGACACAGCTGATACACACCTGACGACTGGACTACAGAGATTTCAGGGTGCCGCATTAGCGAAAATCCTCTCGTTTTCTCACAGTTTTCAAAACTACACTGCTATCACACTGGGCCTTGTTGTTATCGACTGGCTAACCCTTGTTCACAACACGGAAGTCACGGTGGTGCACCCGGAAAGAAACCCTAACAACTAACGTATGTATTTTCAATGTAAAATACCATGGACGTTTCCGTACTAGTTTTCCTGTTAAATCGCTTCTCTGCAAACATCCAAGGGAGAGAATATCTCATGATTAATTATATCATACCTAAATATATTTATGCTGTTCATGATACAATTGCTGTTCTTTCATCTTGAAACAAGTAAATACATTTTTTCTTTTCATGCACGAACAACACTTATTTTGAAATTCTTTTCCATTTACCTTCCAAGTAGTAGTTTTAAAATAGCTTTTATAAAACAATTTTGTAAACAAATAAAGACATTAAATTGAAGTCAAAAAAGTATGAAGCTAGACATAAGAGGACTCTTTAGGAATCTGTTGCTTACAGATGTTTTACCTAGTGGAAGAGCTCAGCGTCATCCAAACAACACCGGGGCGCCCCGTTTTTCTCTCCAGCATAAACTTCCTCTACATTCTTAAGGTAAAATAACCTAAGATAACTTTGTAAATATGAACCGAACTTTCAGACTTAACGATTCTCTGTGTATGAAAACAGAAAGATATGGACGTTGCCCTTTTCTTTCATAAATAAACGTCAGATAATTCCTCAAATTATTTAGGAAATGAAAGTTTCTACGGCTGCTATGGCTGGTGGTCAGTGTTGTCTTTTTAACCACAGACTAACAGTTTAACAGTTTGTTGTCGTCTCTCTCTGTGCAGGCCTGTACTCATATTTGGGCCTCAAACATAAGTGAGTTCATCCTATGGTTCATTGACATGTAGCTCGCACAAGAAGGCAACTATTGGCCATACAGTAGTAAAGTTTGGGGGAAGAAAATGTCTGCTGACTGAAATATACATTGTTTTTTGTTGCTATTTTTGGTGAACTTTTAGTTTATTAATATTATCTATGGTCATTATATTGTGCATCAAGATTAAAATTTTCGTTTTAAAAAGTTTTTTATATATTCATAATATAATCTGGATTTTTGCTGCTGCACACAGATTTTAGGGTCAGAATATAGCATCAACAGCATAAATCCATTTACCCAACCTGCCTTGTGTCAGCAGCCCAGGCTGCTGGTGGTGGTGCAATGATATGGGGAATATTTTATTGGCACATCAGGCTCCTTAATACCAGTTAATCATGTCTTAATGTAACCACCTATCTGAGTATTCTTACTGACCATCTGCATCCCTTTATGGCCACAATTTACCATCTTCTAATGGCTACTTCCATCATGATAATGCACCATGTCACAAAGTAAAAGTTGTCTCAAAAATTAGTTTCATGAACATGACAATGAGTGGCCTCCCCAGTCAACAGATCTGAATCCAGTACAACACCTTTGAAATGTGGTAGAACAGAGCAATTGGCAGCATGAATGTGCAGCTGACAAATCTGCAGAAATTACATGATGCGATCATGTCAACATGACCACAATCTTAAAGAAATGTTTCCAATATTTTGTTTAATCCATGCCAAAAAGAACTGAGAGCAAAGGGAAGCGCTACCTAGTATTAGTATGGTGTTCCTAATAAAGTGCTTGGTGAATGTATATTACAGTAACAGCTGTAACAGCTGTCTAACATTTGGTAATACTTCTACTCCACTTCATTTCAGTGAAATATTGCACTTTTTACTCCACTACATTTATTTGATAACTTGTCAGATTAAGATTCTATATACAACATATGGTCAGTACATGAAATATGATTATTATAAGTTAGATATTTAAACATCCCAACCCTTTTATAAAAGACAATAACATTAAATATAATGTGTGCAGTTTTGGTAATGAATCCAGAAGTCATTGTAAAACATAAATCTAATTTTAAAGGACATTAGCAATTTATATTTGACAGGTTCAAACTTGCAGGCAAACTGACTGGAAAAATCCACATTTTTGAGGACCTAACTAGTCATAAAGCAACATCTACCTACTGTTTTCTAACACAATACTGGTCTGGGCAGTTATGTAGGACAAAGGCCAAATGTTAATTTGTAACAGAGGAGCGAGTCTTAGCCAGACAATCCTTGGCAGCAGAGTGTGCAGTTCACCCTTGGATCGGCTGTAAGGCTTAATATTTAACAGGGGCAGAACAACCATATGTCACTGAATACACGTGGAAGTCTTTTGTGTTTTAATGTTTGATCTTCACTCCTTTCTCTTCATAGACTAGACAGAAACACTGTGATGCTGCGAGCCCATATGAGTGTGACAACAATACAGCAGCTCACAGAAATGATGGTAATACCATGCTTCAGTTTACACAGGAAACTGGCACGGTTGCACCGTGCAGTGGGTAAGAATATTTTTTGTTCTTTGTTGTGTTGTTCAAGGTATTTTTTCAGGTATTGGGAGAGCTTGTCTCTCAGTTAAATCTTCTTCTAAATACAGCAGGTTTACTGTTCTTATCATAAAAGCCTGATTGTTATGTATGTGATAATCTGAGGTATGCATTTTTTTGTGCAAAATAATCACAAAACATATTTTTTAGAAATTATGCAAAACACAGCAGTGTTACTGTACTTGTCTCTAAATGTATTCCTGCACTTTCCCATGGCTATGTAGTTGACATGCTGCAAAGATATTCCCCTGCATTATTACAGCAATTCTTTTTGTCGACTGTCTTCTCCACCAAAGAGTTTAGGTTTCCTGCACAATTTCTCTCTATGTTTGTTTGTATATGAGCAGCTCAAAAACCTGTTGATAGATATCAGTAGAATGTAATAAAAAGTTAGGCCTTTGGCCAAGGAACAAGTGATTAGTTTCAGTTATGAAACCATTTTAAAGGCAAAATGCAAAAACTTCAAGATATAGTATCTTTAAAGTGGGTGAACGGATCCTTGAGCTACACACGCAAAATAATTGGAAGTCAGTCTACTACTTAGGATGTAGCAGGTTCCATCATTGCTTTGGTGGAGTCACAGTATGTACTCGCTGAGTTTCGTAGCCCATGGGATAGAACTGCCATTGTAAAAATATTCATAAAAGCACCATAGCAGTATTACAAGGTGCACAGGAGCTACCTTCAATAGAACTATAACAAATTATGTTATTTCTGTTGGATCTTTATCAGCGTTCTGATACGTGACACAAATACTTTATTACACGTGTACTCTCATCTACATCGCCCCTCTGTGTGTCTTTTGTAATACTCAATCGTTCAAAGGTATATTTTTCTACCACCTGCAGGTGCAGTTCGGTGGAGGAGCAGCTATAGACCAGCCCCTTTGTTGACAGCTGCTCCTGCTCGTGCCCTCATAGATGAACAGATCAGCATTAAAGGGCGTTTCCTGCCCCCACGCTGTCCGGTTACAGTGTGTGCACAAATGCACAGTGAGGATGATGACCTGTGGGAGGCATTCGCACATTATAATACAAATGCAGATGGAACTGTCAACTGTGAGTCACACTCAACTTTGCAATACAGTATATTCACTGTTGGATAATATATAATGCTTTTGTAACAATATAATTGCAAGAAACACAACATGTTAACACAACAACACAATTAGCGTGAGATTTAAACTGATATTTATTGCATTTTTTGTACTTTTTTGCAAGTAGTTTAGTCACATATTCTTTGGTCAACCACACTTTTAACCAGTGTTGATGATTACTTTTGTAGTAATCATCTACCCTCTGTCTTTTTCTCCCTTCAAAGTGACCAAGGATCATTCAGTTGGGGGTTCATATTTGGGCTGTGAGCCAATGGGACTCTTCTGGGGACTGCAGCCGGCTCCTGGAGCAAGAGAAGGTTTAAGGCAGGTGATAAAAACGATAAAAATCCGATAAAAAAGCTCACTGGGAGCAACAAAAACTGTCTGTGTTATCCAAACACATTTGCGATTTATGATCAGCCACAACCACTGACTGCTTCCCAGAAATGTAACTCCCCTCAGCCTCCACCCATACTAGAATTTTGGCTTTTTTATTACTCAGCTGCAGCAGCTTGTTATTGCTTCCATAAATGGTTAGAGGTTGAGTTTCCTCTCTAAGTTATGCTCTTTTACACAGATTGAGAAAAAAAAACGTGGAGATTCCATACGTAGTGCACATGTCCTTACTGGAGGGGCATGTGTCGCCCAGTGAGGGACAGAGCACTGAGCTGGCTGCTGTAACCACTGAGCGCTGGTACATGGCCCCGGGCGTAAAGAGAATAAAGATTCGGCAAAATGGAATTGTAGGGACGTTGTTCTTACCCCCTGGTGAGCACATGATATCAAGTATACAGTATGTAGAACCATTTTAAGAGTGTGGATGGTAACTGTGTCCTCTGAACAGTGTCTACTGTACTGATTTCTTGCAGGTCCGGGCCCATTTCCAGCCATGTTGGACCTGTGGGGAATGGGTGGAGCGCTGGTCGAGTACCGCTCGGCCCTGTTTGCATCAAGAGGTTATGCCAGCTTGTCCATTGCCTACATAGGGCACAAAGAATTACCTGGCCCACAAAACCGCATCAATGTTGGGGCTTCATATTTCAATGTAGGATATGCATTGCAACATGTACACGTCCCAAAAAAAAACGAACAGATACTTTGATTAGTTTGTAATTTCCTGAAAATTTCCCATTTGTTCTGTCTGGACAGTCAGCCTTCAACCTACTTCGAGATCATCGTCAGGTCTGTGCCGACAGAGTTGGTATCATCGGTCTGTCATTTGGAGTTTACCTAACTCTTCGAATTGCCACTGAGACTGGTGCCAAAGTACGTCAGAAAGTCCAGTGTCTGTTTCTCAATCTTCAGCTTGACCAATACATAGCTCCATGTACATGAAAAGTCAAGTTTTTTTTAAAGAGGAAAAAAATGAAAAGATGCTAGTTGTTTAGCAGTATAAAATTAATTTGTATTTTTACTAAGTTGTTTTGTTCTCCTCTCCAGCCATCTTGTTTGATTTGTATCAACGGGCCAATAGGAAGTGCCATCAGGCTCTCAGATGCAGACGGCAGGACGGAAGATTTTGAAGGGTAAATTGTAATGACTGATAGGTTTTAGTGTCATACCTCTATGATGAGTCTGTAGTCCAAAGTACTGACTTTAGTCTGACAGATTAACAGTTCATTACCTCTGCCAAGGAGTTTATGTTTTCACCGGTGTCTTATTATTTGTCAGCAGGATTACGCAAAAAGTACAGAACCAATTTGCACCAAACTTGGTGGAGCATGGGCCAGGGAAGAATCCATTGCAGTAGGGACGTTTTGATACTATCGTCTATATTTTACCTTGGCTGAGGTATGAACTCTACTGAGTGCCATTCTAATTCTCAATTTAATTGTTTTAGTGATTGAGATCAAACACAAACTGCTTTTCTGGTAAATAACTTGGACTTCAGCAAAATTTGCAATTGTACATGTGGATCACAGAGATTATTTTCAGCAATTTCACTGAAGCCTAAAGATTGAAAGATATAATGAGTTGTTTTCTCTTTTCTTTTAGACAACAGAAATATTGGACATATAATGATCAAGGCCATGTCAGTTTCAGAGACATCTCCTTGCCTGCTAACCTTCCTCCTGAGAGCAAAGTGAAGGTGATTAACAGCCTCTCTGCCGCCTGATCCCCGGCACCAACACACAAAGTCAGACATGCATTAAGAATGTCGAAGCAATGTGCTATTAATCATCAATGAATATCAATTTTGAATTGTGTTTCTGCAGCTAGAGAACCTCGCCTGCCCATTAATGTACATAGTGGGAGAAGATGACCTGAGCGCTTCAAGCATAGAGAACGCAAACCTGGTAGATTGTCTCATTTTACTTTTTTTTGAAGAAAAAGAAGAATTAATTGGGTATGTTTGTTGTTTTTATAACACTGATTTGTTGGTCATCAGATCGAGGAGACCCTGAGGGCTGCAGATAAATCCCAGCTTTTCACTCGTTTGTCCTACCCTGGTGCTGGTCACCTGATTGAACCACCTTACTCACCAAATTCAAGAATGTCATTATGGAGTGTCAAACCAAAAAAATGTGAGCCTTGTCCCAGAGCTGCATTTTTCATTCAGCCAGATCTTATTTTGCCTATTTTATACTTGTCGTCATTTTAACTGTCAGACACTTGATTATAATATTAAGATGTTACGTATTCTTGTAATTCTGACATGTTTTTTTTTTTTCTATCTCCTGCAGTGATCACTCTGTGGGGAGGTCATCTCGCGCCCCACGCTGCTGCCCAGGAAGATGCCTGGAAGAAGATCCTCGATTTTATGGAAAACAATCTGAGAAGATGAACCTGTGGTGAAGTGGACTTGTCGATAGAAAGTACCTCGTGACGCATGTGTCTGTGAAAGGCTGCATGTAGCTGAGAGAGTTTTACATGCAGAGAACTGAGGGAGGAAAACAAACTTTTGCTGTCCTGTGGTGTGCAGCTCGCTCAGATACGCTCACATTCAGCAGATTCTCCACAAGGGGGAGCTGCCATGCCAAAATACACCATCAACAGGGAAGGACAGTCATCCCTGCTGCATTAAATGTCTGGTTCTTCATGAGTTGTCAGCATTTTTGCATTTTATTTTATGCAACAAACTTTTTATTACACTGAACAGAGGATATAATAACGATCAGCCATCAAAGTTGGTCTAAATCTACACAGATGTCCCGATGATGTGCACATCATTCAGTCCCACTTATAAATTTCAGACACTCAGTTCCTGTGTTCCTCGTGTTTTTTTTTTAACGAGTAATTGGTATACATGCTAACTAAATACCATGGGGATTGGGGATGAAGAGTTCATGGCAAGCTGAGGTGACCATGGCGATGAGGGTGATGAACTCTTTGAAGTCAATCTCCAGGTCTCCGTTCTGGTCGAGGTCCGCAAAGAGCTCATCCAGAGTTTCACTCTCTTGGATTTTCTGTTCAACAGAGAAAGTGGATGAAAGTAAATAAATAAAAACGTTTGGGTTGAGGTGGTGATAGAGGAGTGTTGTTAGTTTATCCTCTGCACATTTGCCATAATCTTATATTTACCTGGTCAGCCTAGAAGCATTTGAACATTTGTATGTTGTGCTTGCATTATATTCACTAAGTATCTTAGGCTGATGCAAATGAAAGTGTAAAAAAGTTAAGAATCATCATTTAGGGACGTTGAATGTCTACGCCAGATTTCAAGTCAACGCACTCAAGCCCTATATCACGATGTTTCACTCCAGACTGACAACCGACTGACAGATGGATCTACCAACATCAATAAAACATCGCAGTTATTGTCTACACATCTGAGTATCTAATTTACACACATGTGAAGTGCAGCACACTGTGGTCTCAAAAGTAGACATGAAAAAGGCACGTGCTGATAAAGAGTCCATTGTCTTAAAGTTGTTATGGTTATGACTTAGTACACGCCTTATACTGTAGAGTGCTACCAATAACATGCACATTTTATAGCCACATAACTTACCATTATGAAATGACTCATCTCATTGTCGATAAGCGATTTAAGCTCAGCTTTCCTCAGCTTGCACTTGTGACCCGTGTATTTGTGGAAAACTCGGATAATATTGACCATGCCATTCTCCAGCTCAGACATACTCTTCTTTGAGGGCTACAACAAATGTTCCCAAAACACAATCATTACTCCCACATGAGGATCTTATAAGACAGATGATTATTTTTCTGCACATTTTTATAAATAAATGATTAAAAAATATATAAGTATATATAAATAATTTATACACATATATAACACATGCATCACTAATTTATTGTATTTTCAACTTGGAGACTTTCAAATGTATGAAAATAAACTGCAAAAAATAAAATAAACCTCAAACATTTAGTCTTTCTTACCTTCATCTGAAGAAGCATCTATGTCTTCTAAGGATCCTAAGTGCGACTGATGGTTTATCTAGCACAGCCTCGCCCAGTTTACTGTGGACTGTATTGATCAACCACTTCCATTTACATCTGCCATGCGCTATCTGATGTACGACTAATGGCTATTAGTGGTCAGAGATGTGACCAAAAACCATTTGCTTTCAAATGACTATGATCAAGCTTCTCCCTTTTGCCTCAACTAATATGGGCTCAGTTAAAACTAATATCTGAGCTTGTGAAACGATGTTCAGGAATAATTTCAAAGCCTATGGTTGTATGTCACCCTTTGATTAACCAGTTAAACGGATCTGCATGATTGCTAATTATATCAAAAGTTAAGGTTACACCTATAAACACTGAAACTGAACTACCCTTTTTAGCTCACACACTAAAAAAACAAACAAACAACTGAATTGACATTATTTATTAAAGGCTTCTGCAGTTTTCCTCTTAAATTCCTACTAGAACTCAAAAGTGTGTTTGTGGTCTACAGTTTTACAGGAAGATATACTGGGGAAGGCTTTTGCTGAGTTGTGGTTCCACTTTTTAAGAACTGTAATATATTTAGAGTATCACAATAATGGGATTGTAATGTGATTACAAAAGAAACAGAGCCAAAGCATGATGCTTTCTCAACACGCTATACATCTACACTATATAGAGAACTCTGTATATTCTCTTTTCTGACATCTAGATATGATGACTTGGGCTTAATTGCTAATTGTAGTTACTACATTTATGGTGAATATGACTTGGAAATGTATTCCCTGATAATAAGTAAACCACCCACACACGCTTCTGGTTCCCAGGAACCAGAGGGGTGGGTGACTTTACACAGAGATGAAAGCCATAGCAACTTCTCCCATATATGGAGGTTTATTATCATTTTCACAAACACATAGACAATGATAACTAACTGATATTGTAAACTAACTGACTTTTTTTTCTCTAAAAGAGGTCTGTGTCATCGTCAAACAATCTGCTGCTGGTTGCAGACAATGAAACTGGCTGTTTGGCAGTATATTTTTTCTTGGCTTAATATATTTCCTCTTGAAAGTAGTTGTCCTTTTAGGAAGCATTGTGAGCAGATATTTTTTTGGATTCAAAAGCAACAGACAACAAGTAAGGACACACTGTTGCAAATGAAGCAAATATTTGGAGATTTTGATTTAAAAGATTATTATATTCTTCTGCTGCTCCACTTACATTTTGCTGATAATACTCCTTTACTCATCAGGCAGTAGGATGGCAACTCTCAGTGTTATATAATTACTGTGTTATACAGTTCATTAGGCCTATATGGGGTCAATTTTAATGAATCTATGTACTTTGGGTAGTTTTGTTTTTGCCAATGCATAAAATCCACTGGCTGATAATTCTCAAAATAGCAAAATACTATATACACAATGCCAAATTTATGACAATCCCACCCATGATTAAAACAAATTTCAGTTGTATTGTAAATCCCTGAAATGTGAATGAATAAATATTAATAAAATGAATGTAAATTAAAAATGTGCAGGAGATATGCTGAGATGTGTAAATGTACAAATTGATAGAACCTGGATTTATTCATCTTTAATTTAAATTGAATCCCAGTTCATCTTAATTTGTATTGCTTTTTTTAATATTTACAATTTATTCAAATCAATTTAGCCTATTTCTCATTTTCTATTTATTTGCTTGTTGTTTGTATTTATCATTTATTCACTGTTCAGTAAAGCACAAAAATTACATAAATACAATACTTTTTTTTTTTTTAAATATGAGATCCTCAGATCAATTTCCAATTTTTAACATTAACTGTGCTGGTCAGTGATTTTAATCCTGTCCAGATCGTAATAATTTCAGAACCCTGTTACCTGCTGTTTTCTGTGAACTCACTGTTCGTCCTGTAATTATATTGCTTTTTTTTTTTTTAATTAAAATAAAGTATAGTCCGTGTGAGAAAAAAAAAGTAGAATTTCGAATTTGCACTTAAACCTTGAACGCACCGCGGCTCCATTTCCTGTTTGTCCCTACCTTGTCAAACATACCGTGCTCGCTCTGTTTGCGCTCATGTCTGAACCTTGTGCCTGTCGGCTTAGATGTGAGAGGACTGTCCGCCCTTCCTTTCGATAGGAAACTCGTACTGACGTAAAGGAACCAGAGCAGGCAGATCCCCGTGTTAATTAAGAGCGTTAATGTCACTGTTTTAGTGAATCTATGCGGCCTGTCTCATTCTATTCGCACTAAATTACCCAGGTTTGGTGACTACAGGGCGGACAGGAAGAAACAGCCACCGAGAGGGACATACGAGAGGAAAATAAGCAGTGTTTGGTAAGGTTTCAGTCATTTCACCGTAGTGTTTTTTTTTCTCTCTGACGTTTAAATTCCTTTGCTACGTTATCTATCCTCACGAATGCTAAGCTAAACATTTGCAACATTGACCACTGTAAAGTTGGGAGCAGTGGTATAGCTGGCTGGATTAAAGTTCACTACAGTTTCAGGTCAAAATAACTAAATTAACATTATTTAGGTTTCATGGAGGCCTGTCTTTCCACCCCCAGAGAAGAGATGGAAGAGAATAAACACTGTAATATTCCTCTGACATAATACAGCACTCCACAGTGTGTGGGTGGCACTCAGCAGTCACTTTCTACACACCTTATTGTGCTTTGTTGTTTGTCTAACTCATATGATCCACAGCTTTGTTCTGAGGCTTTGCATATGTTTTACTGAAGAGGACTGTGAGCTGCAGAATCCATCAGTCATTTGACTTCATCAGAGATGGTGTGTGGTTCACATGCAAAGACCTGAAACCACATCCCTCCCTCATGCTCATGTCTTTTTTCAGAAATGCCCTGTTTTCATTTTGAGGCTATAAATAACTCAGTATGTGTAAGTGTGACCTGCCTCATCTCTTTTTTTGTCTCTCTCTCTCTCTCTCTCTCTCTCTCTCTCTCTCACACACACACACACACACACAAACACAGTTTCCATCTCCATGTTGACTAAACCCTCTCTTCCTCTCCTCTGTTCAGGCATGGCTGATCTGCTGAGGCTGCTGCTGCGGGTGGCTGAGAAAGCGGCTAACGTGGCTCGGGTCTGCAGGCAGGAGGCTCCGCTCTTTCAGCTCCTCGTACAAGAGAAGACCGGAGATGACAAGAACAAGAAGTTCGTCCAGGACTTCAAGACTCTCGCTGATGTGGTGATCCAGGAGATGATCCGACATGATGTTGGTGCTCAGGTAGGAGCAGTCGTTGCATAAGTATGGACTGTAGAAATGTACTGAAAGTGGACTGTGTGCTGCATTTTAATGATGTCCTGTCTTGTCTTTTGTGCAGTTCCCTGAAATGGCTGGCTTCATTCATGGAGAGGAGTCCAACAAGTTTGAAAATGGGCTTGGTAAATATTTAATATTACACTGACCACACTACATGCTCTTGTACTCTGCTTACTTTGGGTGTTAATAACTTTACGGTTAAAGCATACTTTGAGTTAAAAGTAACATCAGTCATTTGCACAACCAGCCCCCAGTTTGTAGCCAAATATTCAACTTGTGCACTGGATCTTGTTTGGCTGAAACCACCGTGTGTTTGGGGTCATTTGGGGTCTTGCATGGGAATTTTACCAGTCCAGCACTGAATCCCTGTGCTCCTGCTACAGTTTTCTGCAAAAGCTGATGTTCAAATTTGCAGCCTACGCAGTTTATCAACTTTTATTTCTCTTTGAACGCTACTAGGAATGAAGTCTGTCCTGGAGAGGGCCCCCCAGACTCACAGGGGCCCTCAGGTTCACTACTGTGCATGTCAGCTGTTGTTTGGTATTTGTTTGATTGCAACAGAACTTGCACCACCACACGGCAATATCAACAAAGGCAGCTCCTGCTAACAGCTAATCTTGTAGAATGGCCTTCTGGTTTACTTGATGCTGAAATTATTTGATCTTACTGTAACAACTTAACTATCAATTAATCAGCTCAGTGTTTCCTTGTTTGATCAATTAATTGTTTTGTCTATAAAACATCAGAAAACACATTTTCCTAAAGCCGAACCTTCAATCTTCCAAGTGTTCTGTTGTGTTCGACCTACAGTCCAAAAACCAAAGATATTCAGTTTACTGTCACATGAGAAGAAGAGCACCACTTCCTTACATTTGAGAAGCTGGAACCAGATAATATTGGTAATTTTTGCATGTAAATGACTACAATTAATCAACTATCAAAATGTTTGCTGATCAATTTTCTGTCAATAGATAATAATAATAATTTTAGTTCTTGTTGATATTGCAGTCGAAAGTACGTTATTCTAAATAATGCTGTGTCTGATCAAATTTTAATTAGATGAATTGAAAATATGGGGCCAGGAATTGTTCCACTGTAGGAGTACTGGTTGGCTTCAGGCTCTCTTTGTGTGAGCGGTGAGGTTAATAATAATAATCACTTCACCTTCATAGTGGAAAACTAAATGCTAGAAGGGCTAAAAATATACTTGACCTGATGTTCAGCGCCTGGGCTTCACCATGATTGAGTCATCAAGTAAAATAATCAGACATAAAGTCAACACATCAGTGTATCGCTGTCCAAATATTTTAGCTCGCTGCACCTTTCACTGTGTAAATATTTATAGTAATTTGTAGTAAAGTAATCAATTGAAGCCTCACTGACTGTGTGGGTCAACAGGAGAGAGTGTGACCGTCACAGTGTGCGGTACAGAAGAGGAGACCGCAGCGCTGCTGGCCACGGTGCTGGATGGAGACCACACGGCGGCGTCTCTGCTGGCTCGAGCCATCCACCAAAACCCGGCGAACATCGACAGCAGCACTGACGGTCTGACGGTGCCCCTCAGCCCCTCTGAGCTCGGCATCTGGATCGACCCCATAGGTGAAAGGCTCTGCATTTTGAATTCACCTGAGGGCAGAGCTGAGCGTCTTATCTCAGACCTCAGTGACGACTCACTGTCTACTGTTGTTTTTAATTAAGATGCCACCAGCCAGTACATAGAGGGCAGAGAGGAGGTGCTGGAGAAGGGTCACCTGTCTCCTTCGGGTCTGCACTGCGCTTTGGTTCTGATCGGGGTTTACCTCCGGAGCACAGGCGAGCCTGTCATGGGCGTCATCAACCAACCATTCAACTACAAAGATCCCTCGGGTGGAGGGTAAGTAAAAACAACTGTTGCAATTGTAGCATGTATGAACGTTTGAGCACCCTTCTACTTATAAAGTCTGAGAACTAGTCGGGATAGGTCCAGAGCTGTCATTAGGAACTGTCAGCTGATGAGCAGAGTTGATCAATACTCTGACTCTTAAAACCTTGTGGGAACAATCAACAACCACAGGCTCCTCTAAGCAACTGACTGAGAATCTGAAAAATGAAGCTAACCGATGCCTACAAAGCAGAGGCGGCTATAAAAATATATCAAACCGCTTCCAGGTTGAAATTTCCACTGCCCAAAATGTCATTAAGAGGTGACAGCTAAAAGGGAACTGTGGAAGTCGAGACAAGATCTGGAAGACCAAGAAAACTATCAGATCAAATTGCACGACTCCAGGGCAGAAAGAAAACAAAGCTCCCATATGACTGCACAGGAGCTGCAGGTCCAGCTGACAACAGGAGTGGTGCAGCATTCCTCTGATGCACAAACAGGCTCTACATGGAAGAATCATCAGAAGAAAACTTTACCTGCAGCCTCCTCGCACAAGTCAACATGTTACAATCTCAGTTTTTTGTTTTAAGATTCAAGTGTGGAAACATTCATTGATGAGTCTGATACTCAACATGTCAGAGCAATCGTCAAACTGTTCAGGAGTGTTTAGATGATGAGGTGACTCACTGCCTGATGAAACTCCTGAACCTTTTGAGCAACAACAATCATATCCACCTGTCTCAGCTTAAATTCACTGGAGAGTTGACGGTGATTGGTGCAGTCCTCCAGTCAGCTCATGTTGATGTTCGAGAGAGGGAATGATCCGTCAGTCATCTTTGGTATGAGTCTGTATTGTGGAGGTGTCTTTGTCTTCCTCTGTGTCTCCCTTGAAGTAAAATATTCTCACCTACCCACTGCTTGCTTATATCCACAGCTGGAGAGGGAAGCACTTCTGGGGTGTGTCCTGTGGCGACATCAACGTCTGCTCGCTGTCCCGGCCCAAAGGTAACTCTGAAAACGGGCGAGGTCTCTCTGTGGTGCTAAGCTCCAGTGAGAAGCAGGTAGTAAAGGAATCCCTGACCTCACTGTGCAGCCCCGAGCAGCTGGTCTACGCCTCTGGAGCCGGCTACAAGATCCTGTGCGTCATTCAGGGCCTTGCTGACGTCTACGTCCTCTCAGAGGGCAGCACCTTTAAGTGGGACTCGTGCGCCCCTCATGCCCTGCTGCGAGCCCTCGGAGGAGGAGTGGTGGATCTGACTAAGAGTCTACAGTCCAGCTCTGGATCGCAGGATCACCAGACAGAACTGACCTATCACCAGCCTTACGCTGAGTGTAAAGGAGCCGACCGCTGGGCTAACCATGGCGGCCTGGTGGCTTATCGAGACTGTTCTCAGCTCCGCAGCATCGTCGCGGCCCTGAAAGGCAAGCTGTAGTTGAAAACACAGTGGATGTAGTCAGCATACACTGATGCAGTTATTGTTGCGTATATGATCATATTCATTTTTTTCTATATCAGAGGAAAGAAAGTTGGCATTGAAGGATGAAATATTTTAATTATAATGAATACTGTATTATTTTTAACCAGATATATATGCAAGTGTATATTTTACAAGGTAAACTTCAGGTCTGGGCCAAAAAATATTTGCAAATATTGTTTAGTTTTTAGTCTTGAGGTTCAGGGGGAAAACATTTAGCAAAACCTGAGTGAATCTAATTTATTTGAGAACAATAAGCAAACAAGAGCGCTCTGATGCTGGGAAGGCTATCAAGCTTCAGGTTAGAAAGATTTGTTCAGAAAGCAAAATGAAGTGTAATGTATGGGAACTTAACACTAACAGGTGATGCTCATGAATCAAACGTCCGTGAAATCCAAAATATGAAAAAGCCAATTTTATTCCTGGGTTCATTGTCAATATACTGTACCAACTGAGCCATGCAGGAAGAGACACATGCAGTTCATGTTCCCAGTTCTGTCGTCAGTTCATAGAAATTCACTGAATTTAAACATTGGGAAGTCTGAGGCCAAATGTTTTTCTGGCATCGAAAGCAGAAAATGACAGAAAAAGTTTGGGAACCGCTGATTTACGTCTCACCAGACTGGTGTAACTTCCCTCACAGGACAGCGCAATGGACGGCTGAAAGTTTAGATAATCAGGTAATGCTCTGGTTACTTCCTCCTAGCAGCTACAACAAACTTAACATTATTTGTGAATTCTGTTAAGCTCAGGCCTGATAGGCATTTATTAAACATTTGCTAAAGCTTTGTAACTGTTTGTCTCCATGTGGCATAAAGAGTTTGTCAGAGTTCGGATGAACTAGAGTGCTCACTGCTGGACAGCTGAGGAACGCTTCACTGCCAGAGGAAAGGTAACGTGACATCATAAGGCTGCTTCTGACTGATCTGAGGGATTTTTGTTGGATTCAAAGGTCTAAATTGCAGTTATGAAAAGTGATATTGCAATTTTTCCACCCCATCTAACCTGTTGAAGGCTATATTAAGTCAAGAGAGGGGGCTAGACTCTGCACCTCTCAGAAACAACTCCTTGTAAGGAGCAGAGGGATACACATGCCCTGCCCTCTTTCCACGGCCATGGCACCGTTATTTAACAAGGTCAGAGAGTGGAAAAGCCATATGAGGTAAAACAGTGACACAGAGCCCTTTTCAGCGTAGGTTTACAGTAAAATGAAATATTAGGCCAATTCGAAGGACGGGACCTCGGCAAGCTAACAGGCTGCTCTGAGCGGGATTCTTAGTGTTGACACATGTAACCCTACTGTGTATGTTTAAAACGATTTGTAACATTGATATGCATCGTTAGGAACTGATAAATCATTTGTTAAGTATATACTGAGCACAGAACAGAACAAACATTGTGCATATAGGAAATCATCTTTATTTTGAAAACCAGAGAAAGCGGGGGAACGAAACCCAACAGCGATATTTTAAAACTGTTTGCCAGCCAGGGAACTCGCCACATAATTCCCTACAAAAAACCCTGATGATTGTCAGATATTTTTTGCAATACTTCTGCATATTCTGTTAAAAACTTGAGAAAAAAAAAACTCTTAAGTGTTGGCTCTTTCTTTGACTTCGAACTGCTACCTTTAACATACAGCACTGTACATTCTTAAGTCAAGGTGGACATGTGGAAAACAACGTGTTCTGCTTAACGTCGGTGCAGTTTCCTACACAGGGAAAAGTAGATTTTCGACAGTTTATCATGATCCAAAAACCAGTTCTCTGAAAAAGTGAATAAGAACACAGATGGTCAACGCCTCAACGAGTATGTAAGAAGAATAATTGTTGGAAAAGAAAATCTGGAGCAAATTTGTGAACGAAATACTACCAAAGTAATTTCTGTCTGATTATCACATACTAACAATCTGAATGTAACCCTGACATCTTTGAAAATTACATTTTATAGCCCTCATAGTTTTGGCTTGGCTCTAATCTTCCTTAAGGCTATCAAGTTGTTTTTACCAAAATAGACTTAATGCAGGACTAGTTTTACTCTCTCGTTTTGTGAGATACTTTGATTTCATTTGAAAGGAAGGGCCACTTTAATTTACAGTAACTCAATCCATGTCTGGGAAACTGGCCAAATATACAAGAGGAAAACAATGTGTCATATGAAGAGAAATGTGGTAAACTTAATGTCCTTCTTCAGTGAACTCGACATTTGCAACAAAGGTTCATCTTTTAAGGCGACTACAGATTCCAGAGCGGTAAGTGAAGTGCAATGGGCTGTCAACTCAAATCTTTTTTTTTTTTTTTTTTTTAAAAAAAAAAAAAAAAACCCGGCCTTTAAACTTTATTTTTCACCAAAAAAAAAAAAAAAAAAAGCTTAGCGAGCTACACCTCCTACTCAGCTGCAGCTGGAGGAGTCTGGTTAGGCTAAATCACTGATGACTGTTCAAAACCCTCTGATGTTATTACAGGGGTGGGTGTGCAAATTAACACAAAAGAAAAAAATATGAACATGGTATTTCTTTTCCACTGTCAATATAAAAAATAGCCTTTATCAAATGCCTTGTATCACTACAGTCGCACAATCTGCACATATCAGGTGTAAACAATAACAGTTCAGGTTTCTTCAATTAACCTATGATGAAGATTAAAGTGTAATTTTCATGTAAAAACCATTTTAAGAAACCAAACCCAAAATACAACCACTTATTGGCTTTGTGACCCGTTCTTGTTGTTACATACAGTAACACAGGGGAGATTACAAGTAAATCAGTTTAGATTTAAATTAGATTTTCTGTGAATCTGTGACCTTGACATTTTGAAAGCTGAAGCACATCCAGGTAGAGGTTTTCTCCTGTGTTCAAGACTCTACACTAGCTGACACATCACCACAACACTTACGAGTCAGAATGTGAACATTGTTCATTATAAACCGCAGAATTATTTATTTTCAGTGTTTATTTTTCTGGGTGACGTTCATGACAGATCACTGATGTACAAGTTTTGGCATAATGTGTCCCCAAAACATCCTGGTAGGCATAAAATGGCACTTAAACAAAATGGTGGAAGATTTTGAAAAATGTTATTAAAGTTATTTCAGAAATAACTTGAACAACTATATAAATCTCTGCAGATGCAACATGTTTTAAAACTGCTGCCTTTTACTGTGAATCCAGTAATGATCAGAGTGAGAAAAAGGATGAATAAAGTAGTGACAATTTTGATCGGAAAAAAACAAATCATGTTGCAAGTTTACAAAAAAGGTCAGGTTTGCATTTGTGAAGTAGCACAATGTCTAATTTTAAATTAAATCAATACATTTAAGACTCAGGTAGCTGTTAACGGATCTATTTTCTGATGTATTATTAGCCGTCAGTCAGCTGTGACAAGTGTTTTCAATAGGCCACCATCTAACATCATAAGTCAGTATTGTGGTTACACAGTGGATCAACAGGGGGCAGTATAAATCTATTCTATGTTTGAAATAGCACTGACAAGATATCAACATTTCAAAATGTCAAGGTGTCACCTATGAAGTTTTGAAACACCAATGAATTCACTCCCGCTGTTAGATTTGAAGCTGTGCCATGATTAATGCCAACCTAGGTCTGAGATAATAAACAACAGGCAGATTTGAATCGGTATATCTTAAAACAAATAAAGCCCTTTTATATTTTTCACTTTAACAAGTCCAGAGCTTACATCCTGACTCCATCACAGGTTATTGTCTCTGGCTTCTGAAAAGTTCACAAAATCCGACTTGGGCTGTCTGACATGTTCAAATGACTTTACTTCTTGAATTTTGAGCCTGTTACTCTTAAAAACAAATCAAATTTTATAGAAAGTGGCCTCCAATGCAGGATGGGATTCTTTGCTAATTGCCACACAAATATCAGCACTTATTCTAACATAACTAATTCTGAATGAGAAGGTATAGCATGTGGCTGTGCCACATTACATGGCTGAATCTCCACGAAGCAACTACAGGATTGTTTAATAAAATGAAACAATTGAAACTGAACCTCTAGTGAGCGCAAATTTATCATTTCAGTAAACTTCATCACAGAAGGATCCAAGTAATATTTAATTATGTGTATGGAATTTTACTGTTTGTATTATAATAATCAAAATAACCTGGGACAAATATGTGTGGATGCTAGTTGCCTCAGTGGATTTTTAATGCAGGAGGATGACTGCATGTGACCTACATTAAGCCATGCATACTAAAAGTTTTTTTGCCTTCTCTTGCCATCTGTGTGCCTACTAGCAGAGAACCACACCGTGCCCTGATTTAACTGTAAATACTGGCCACTCTCAGGTCAGCTCTCCTATAAAAATGTGGCTACTGCACACTTGTTTTAAAAATTTGCTGATTTGTTTTTGTAAATTTACATTAGATGTGTTAGGTTTTGGCTGGTTTGGGTTCATTCTTGAAATATGGTGGGCGGGGTGCAGACCTAGAGGTAGATCCACATGCCACTAACGTGAGTAACATTGACACAGTGATGTTGCTCAAATCTTTATCTTCTTCATGTCGATTATAGCGATCCACAATTAACAGTCCATCTGACTGCAACCCTCTTCAACAGTCAGAAGTCAATGTCTTAAACCAACCTTATATAAAACATTAACAACATAATTGCGAGAACTAAAGTGTTAAAATGCAGGTGAATAAATCATGCATTGCAGGATTTGGCAGGAAATTATGAGAGAAAATGTTTCATTACAGCATCCTGATAGGGATTTCAATGCCAAGGCTACCGTCGTCTTAAAGACCAACAAAAAATAAGGTGAAATGAGAGGTAAAGCACCATCACTGCCACCTCTTCAGCCCTAATTCAATACTTGTTTTCAGTCCACAGGCTCCTCTTCGTGATCCAGTCTCTCTCTCCTCTGGCTGATCTGAGTGCAGCCTTACCCATATGAATCTTCTCCAGTTCAGATCTTGGCATGCCAACAGGCAGGCGAGAGACAAACATGGCCATTATTTATTGTGTCCCTGTGTTGCTTTGTTGATACTCTGAGAAGTCAACAGACTTCACCTCTGGAAAGGCTTCCGGACCTTCTTCCTCCTCCTGGGGGGTTTGCCGCTTTCAGCCCACGTCTCACTGGACTCTGGCCGGTGACTCCCTGGCATGTGGAAACCTGTCTGGCCTGGGGGAGGGGAGAACGGGGGCGCTCCAGCACCAGGTGGGTGATGATGAGGCGGACCTGAGGGGAAGAAGCCCCCATTGGCAGCCATGTCATTAGAAGGTCCTCCTTTGAAGATGCGGTTGAAGAAGTCCTGCAAATCGGCGGGGTTGGTTGGACCTGTGGCGTGCTCTGAGGGCATCCTGAAAGGAAAAGTTGGAGGGTTCAGAGATCTTTTGCACTGGAGACTCAAGTGTAATGGTGTAGTTTTCTCCTTTTAAAGACGGTCTCTGCAAGTGTGGGACGATTGGACCATAAGGTATCTTGATTAAAAATACAAACAAAAGTACCAAAGCTATGCACAAAAAGCAGTTTATGAGGAAAAATGTAGACACTGATGAGGAAGAGCAGGATGACATGTTGTGTTTATGCTCCCATGGAGCCACAACAACAACCTTAATATGAAGAAGAAGAATGATGACAACAGGAACTCTTGTGGAGTTCTGGACGGGGGTCCCTGACGGCACATATATGTTCAATTCTAAACACGGGGGACATACCTGTGTCGTGTAGCGCTGCTGTTGTTCTTTGAACCAAAGGAGATGTGATAGGGCACACGGTGTGTGTCAGGAGAAATGCCTATTCTTTGGCAACCTGCCCACTCTGAAACATGACACCATCACAACAGGTCACAGAGAGAAAAAGTACAACCAAAAAACACGCTTTTCCATCCCTTGAGGGATAGATACCGATAATACATGAGCTCATGCAAACTACAGAGTGTATTACTGGTTAGTTACTGGAATAAGAAGGAAGGAATAAAGAAATAATAAAGGAATAAAGAAATAAAATCTTTATGTACCTGTAATATCATAGACCTTGCCATCCATACAGGCAAAGTATGTGATGCGTAGGCCCAACATGCTGGACTCGGCCCACAGGTCCCCCTCCTCAGCACTATGGCAACGGTTGCATTCAGCACAGAACCGGGCCTCAGCAGGTTCACGATCCATCTCGAACCGTCTGCACACGCACAGACATACATGCACGCACAGACATACAGACATACAGACATACAGACATACAGACAGACAGACAGACAGACAGACAGACAGACAGACAGACAGACAGACAGACAGACACCAGGAAGGTGAAAGGTCTGCAGCATGAGGCACAATTCAGCTGTGTGTAATACAAAATGTTTAAGTTCAGGCTTAAGCATTGTGAAACAGCATGTTTCAGACGCTGATGCTGATGTATCATGACGTTGGGTGTGTAGCGACATACTTGTGTTTGCCTTCACACTTGGTACACATCATGGTATTCATGGCTTCCTTCAGGTCATCCTGCAGTTTAGTGAGAAACTCATTCATGGACTTTGAGAGCTCAGTTGCTGCCATGCGTTTCCTGTGTGGGAACGAAACAGACTGGTTGGTGATGTGCTACAACATTGCAGGCTAAAAGAATTTCTCCTTACCATCACTATTTTGCATAAATTGAAGGAAAGAACATGACAAATAATGCAAAGCCAGTATTCAATGAGGAGCTCATTCAATCTAAAGTGCTTAACAAAAGAAGGATGATATTCAATTCTACCAAAGAGATATTACAACTGTACATCTGCAGAAAATACTAAAGATTGTTGTGTCAGTGTAACTGACAATAGATGAAAAAAACTTTAATAAATATGTAATAAATGCAGTAAATGATTTTTGAAGAAACTTGATCTGTTTTTTGTTTTATTTTGCTTTTGTCCTATGATAACCACTTATTCTGTGTACTCACAACTCATACTCTCGTCGTGTTTCTGGGTTACTGACAATATCCCAGGCAGCCCTCAGTACTTTGAACGCCTCTCCAGCTCGTGGGTGTTTATTCTTGTCTGGATGAACCTGAAAGAGAAAGGACAGAGGAAAAGGTTACATGAGGAAAGGAGAAAGATTCAGCCTCAGATGCCGTTTATTAGTCATTATTGCAGACATCCAATAATTTGTAAAATACACAGTACTTTTAACTCAGCCACCAGCACTTCACACATACCTGGACAGCCAGCTGTCTGTAGGCCTTCTTCAGCTCAGCCTCAGTGGCATGCACCTCCACACCGAGCACTGTAAAGGGGTCGAGCTCGTCCTCTGGTACCTCGGCCAAGGCCAGCAATCTCTCCAGCTCCTGACCTGAATGGCCCCTCCCTGCTCTGCCGGGTGACTCAGGCATGGACGGAGGTACATGGCTATCCCTCCTGAATCGACTTCGAACTCTCTCCAGCAGGGACACCACCCTCTTCCAAAACTTCGACTCCTGACAAGCTGTCCAGTAGCGTTTTCCCCGCTCTCCACCAAGTCGGACCAACACACCTTTCGCCCACTGCGACCCGAGAATAACCAAAGCACAGAAAAGTCTGAAACAAGATAAGGCAGCTGTCTTTACCCACTTCACTGACCTAACAATTTTATCAACCAGGTCTGCTCCTGCGCATTTAGTCCATTTCAGAACCCGACTAGCGTCCGCCTTCATCCCCGGTATATCTGTGATCTTTACAAAGAGCTGCTGCCCAAAGTTGTAAAGTTTCACCCCTCCTGTCTCCACACCGACTCCACAATTGTGAGTTAATGTGACAATAATCTCAATCATCATGTGGACACAGGAGATGCACCAGAAACTGAGAGACTCTGACAGCATCTCCTTGAAAGCTAAGATGAGTTGGTTGCCTGTCCGCCGGCGGCCCCGATTCTGCTGATGTTGGTGGTGGTTACGTCTGCGGGTCTGCTTGTGCCGGCCACCACTGGACATAACATTGCCTTTTTGAATGGAGGCAAAAGCACTTTGACTGCTCTGCTCGGAAAATGAACCGCTGCTCTTCAGTTTGAACCTCCGGCCACTTCCCACATTCCTCCAACCAGACTCTCCATTCATGTGCTGCTCCTTCACAGTTTCATCCTCTTCTTGACTTATAAATTGCGAGTTTTCATGATCTGCAGTGCTGTCATGCTCGAACCCATCTGATGCCTCCTCAGTTTCCTCTTTGGCCTCTGTAGATCCACAATACTCTGTTTCACCAAGTCCAGAGTCTTGTGGAGTGGCTGGGTTTGGGGTGTCCTGAGATTTGAGACAGGCTGTTTTGTCCTCCTGCTCGGAGTCATCATCAGTCTCTCTTGTCTCACACTGACTAGATTTGGTCACTAAGGTGGAATCACCATCAGGGATCTCCTCGTCAGTGTCTGTAACGCCATCCATCTCCTTCTCGGCTGCTTCCCTCTCCATGTTCCTTACAGCTGTTTGACGGAAGCGCTGTGAAACTGGAAACTCATGGAAGATGACATCCTAGATCCATAATCTGTGGCAACATTTTCCCCAGACTCACACAAAAATGTGAGACTGGGGGCTCCCGAAGGTCTGTCTCAGGTTCACCATATCAGCAGCCACTTCCAGGTGTCAAAAGGCTTTTACATGCCTAACAGCTCACATCATGCATCAGGCTGTTTCCTGAAAAGCAACAGAATGAGGTATAAATCAGAAGTCATTTATATCACAGTAAACCATTTTACACTTTCTTAAAAAGTAAAATCACTAAATTTGATGGAAACGTAAGAGTAGTAGGTGATACTATTTATTTAGCAAAGAACAGACACTTTCAAGTCAGTGTGTGAATCAACATCACAATATAACACTACTCAAACCATGACAGATTTTATCCATATCATCCATCCCCAAAGAGCAGTTAAATTGAAATTATTGGTCAGTTCTTCAGCTGATTGACAGAAAATGAATCACCAACAATTTTCACTACTTCTGGGTTTTGGACTGCTGTTAGGGGAAAACGAGACATTTGAAGACATCAAACTGGGATCAATTTAGCAAAAAATAATAATTTATTAATCGGCTATGCAAGTAATCCTTACAACCCAGGGAGCAATGGTTAAGATTCAGTAACGCAAACAAGGCTCCTGAAATGTCATCAAGAGGAAAACTATGTATTCAACACATTCATAATAAATAAAGACTAGATTTGGGGGTGTGAAAAGGTAAACTGCCACTATAATATTACCACTATTATGATTCCAGTTCACCACGACTGTGTAACATGAAGGCTCCTCTTCACATATGAAACATGCTTTTAGGTTTGAGAGGAGCTGTTCCTGAAGGAATAAACTAAGACCGAATGACTTCATTAATGATTAACTTACATGAGATGTAGCTACAGGACGCGACCTTATGTATCCAGCCGTTATAGAAGTGATCAAGTTGATTAAGATGTTCAGACATTGCAGATTACATTAAATTACACTGTTTTGTTGTTTGCTAATTCAGTTAGCCAAAGAGAAACACGCTGTATCTAAAAAAAAACGAGCTGCAGCAACAAACGTTTGACCTTTCAGAGGCGATAAAAACCGGGAAGAACAAAGCCACCAGAAAACGGTGAACCCTGTTTGACAAACCTCATGTCAATATATTCCTGATAACAAGAGCAGATGTTTTACAGGCGGCTAATGTTAGCAGGCAGCCAGGCTGTTAGCATGAAGAGGAAGCAGCCAACCAGCTGGACGACAGACAGGAGCTAAAATTAGCTTGCCTCTGACTGGCTAACCTGACAATATTTCGACTAAATAAGGTCTCAAACGAGGATAAAACGACAGCACAGCAGTTAAGTGTTAACGCCTTTAGCTAGCAAACAGCCAACCGAGCAGCTAACCGTTAGCTACTAACAGCATAACGAGTCTGACTAGCTAATATTAACGCCTGTCGCCTCCTGTGGGGTCTGACGAGTAAGATAAGGCATGTTTAGGACACTAGGCGAGTCCCGTAGGTAGGCACATTATTTTGCATTTTGCAGTCAAACAAACTAGATGTCATATATACCTCTCAGAAAACTGTGTAACCTTGTTTGTTAACAGACAGCCAAGTGTCCGTGTTGTTTTTTTTAGCTACTTCTTCTTCTTCTGCTCCTTTTCCTACTTCTACCTATTTCTTCCTAGTCCTCGTCCTCCTTCCCGTTCTTCTTCTTCGATTATTTCTGACAGCATTACACAAGAGAAGGACACTACTGCCATCTGTTGCTTTAGCGGTATAGCTGATAAAACACACTTTGACATGCTGTTTCATACAGTATATAGGTTTTCCTTGATAAAGCAAGTAAACCCTCTCCTAACATTTCATGTTTTTATTTCAGTGTAACCACCAAATTAAACAACCTATATAGGGTACCACAACCCATTACACTTTTACATGGAGAGATTATGAGACAAAGGGCACCTGAGCAGAAAAGGCCCCTCAACCCTCCAAGACAGGAGCAAGACCTAAAAACCTTTGTGTCTTGTTGTAGCCGTTTTTCCGTCTCTGTCTTTGTGGTCATGATGTATGGCTTTGTAGATGTTTTGTTTCTCTTTATTAGTTGAATTGTGTCTCTGTAGTCATTGTATATTTCTTTATAGTCATTTTGCATGTCTTCATGCTCATTTTGTGTCTCTTCTCAGTCTGACTTTACAACAAGTAATGTTGACAGTCACTTCAAACAAAGCTCTGGCCCAGGGACCTCTGAGCCCTTTTGGACACCCCTGTTCACATAACCTGGTGTAGGTCCCTTAGTTCCTGAAAGGGAATCAGCTATTATATTGCACTCCCATCTTATTTGTGTGAATTGACCCTTCACCCTGGCAAAGAACTATTTATAATAACAGCACTAAAAAGTACTGGAGTTTCAAAAAATAAAATAAAAACAGAAGCACCGTTCAGTAAAATCCTCATCTGTCACATCTGTTCATTGTTCTCTGAATAAGCCAATTGGCCTTGTGTTGGTGAGATTTCTTGTTCAGGGGTCTTTCACATGGCACAGTTCTGGGAACCCCCCAAAGCTTCTGCATAATGGGTAAATCTTGAAGACGCAGAGGGTTAATTTCAAGCCCCCACCACCACCACCCACATCTCCAATTTGAAAGCCGCCTCTCTACCGGGAGAGGAAAGCTCTTTTTCGGTCAGATGGCGTGCTGCAGTCCGCCCCCGTCATTCTCCAGCCCACACAGACAGCAAAAAGGCAGCCAGCAACCAATACGGTGCGCCGGAGGAGGATTTCTGCCAGTGATTTCAGACGAGGTACAATACGCAAAGGGGATTTACTACGCCAATCTGAGCCTGGGAAGCTTTCGGCAAAAGGTAACAGGGTAAGAAACGAATAGGATAATAACTGCGTTGTGTCTTTGAGCAGAGTGCTTTCTGCTAACATCTGGCTCGGGGACACTTGCCCCCAGTCGATGTTTTTTTATCTGAACTGGAACCAATAATCCAAGTGTTTCTACTTTAGTGTAACGTGGCTTTGTCTAATCGATCAAGCGACAGTTTGTAGTTTCCATTTCTTTATGTTTTATCAGTTTCGCTCCGGCAGTACCGACCTGTGACATCGGTATTTGGAGAGACACATCTGCGTAATTACGCCGGTCTCCTCTCTGCACGTCCGTCTGCCTGACCTGAAGAAGGTAAGAGAGGTTTATACTCAACCATTTAACCGTGTAAATGAAAAACATGTTTAATAGGGTGGAAACAGTTGATCGTTATCTGAAGGACGCGATTCTGCTCCAAAGCATGCATTCACTTCCTATATTTTTATTCAGGCTTCATCAAGCTAGAAGAAATTTGAAACACGCACCTATAGGCTACTAGTCTAGATGGCAAAGTCTTTATCTAAATAAATAACTTGTGCAGGATTTCTACACCTGCAGGTTCATGTCTTTCCTTTCTCCTGCCTGAACTTTCCAGTGCCATGTCTCTGCCACGCACACTTGGGGAGTTGCAGCTCTATCGGGTGCTGCAGAGGGCAAACCTGCTGGCCTATTATGAAACCTTCATCCAGCAGGGCGGTGACGACGTGCAGCAGCTCTGTGAGGCAGCAGAGGAGGAGTTTCTGGAGATCATGGCACTAGTTGGCATGGCCACCAAGCCACTGCATGTGCGTAGGCTGCAAAAGGCTCTCCGAGACTGGGCGGCGAACCCTGCCCTCTTTAGCCAGCCCGTCTCCAACGTCCCTCTGGGGGGCATCCCACTGTTCAAAGTGGACGGGACAGGCACAAGTGGATCAGCAGGCGGGCCCAGGAAGTCTGTGAGCAATGGGCACCCAGGGTCACCCAGTGAAAGGGAGGATCGGGCATGTCTTACTCCAATGCACAGTGGCAGTCCAAGAAGCCCCTGCTCCCAGGCCTCCCCACAGCCACCAGACACACACTACAGGGAAAAACTGTCACCCATGGACCCACACTGGCTCAGCCCAGAGCCAGATGGGAACTGCACTTTGGCTTCTGCATCTGGAATAGACGAGGAGCCGCCCAGCCCACCTATGCTCTCAACGTGTCCTCCTGGTCCCTCCACATCTCCGAGCCCCTCTGCTTCTTTTGCCCCAGCTGCCCTGTCAGCCTGGCCCGGAGGACAGCTGGACGGGGAAACGGCGAGGGCAGTGGTGGAGAGCGTGGAAAGGCTCCTCAGGACCCTGCCCAGGTCAGATCCTGCAGAGGTGAAGACTTTGCTGAGGATGAACAAGAAGATGGCAAAAACTGTGGGGCACATCTTCAAAATGGGGTCCCAGGATGTGAACAAGGAAGAGGAGATCCGAAAGTACAGTCTCATTTATGGACGCTTTGACTCCAAGAGGAGGGAAGGCAAGCAGCTCACACATCATGAGGTAATGAGCATCAAAGACAAGAGCTGAGTTGAAGTGTTTGACTGTATCACATCATGTTTCATACCTACAACAACCTGGTAAAGAAAAGTTCACATTATAAACCAGCAGCTTTAATCAGGCAAAACATTTCAAACAAAGATGAGCACATTTTTTGCCTAGATGTCATTCTTCACAGTGTCCATCCCTCCCTCACTCAGTGTTTTTCCTCCTCAGTTGATCATCAATGAAGCTGCAGCCCAGTTCTGTATGCGTGACAATGCCCTTTTGCTGAGACGGGTGGAGCTCTTTTCTTTGGCTCGGCAGGTGGCGAGAAAATGTGCCTACACCTCCACACTAAAGCACGCAAGGTAAGGGCGATGCCTGTAGAGAAGAGTGATCTGTTCAGTAGCAACCGATGATGAGCACACCTCACACCAGCTGTGTATTGACAGTCTCAAGAAAACGATCCGTTAGAGAATCAGGAATATAGCTCTCAGTGTAGATGAAAACAAAGGATGGACCCTCATAATGTATTCAAGGCAGAGGAGCATCATGTTAGCCACATGTGAATAAATGTTAATGAAATAATTTCATATCTGAAAAAGCACATATTGTATTTAGCATATATCGACATGTACCGGGTGGTTTACATGAGTCATCTTCCCACCAGTGTATTCATTTTCAGAATGAACCTGGTTCAGATCACAGTGGGAATTAAACTCCAACCTCTGTAGTGTTAGTTTAATGAGCTGACTCTGGCACCACGCAGGAATACACAAACCTTGTGAGTTCGTTAATGTTCACAAAACATTTTCACATAGGCTATATGTTTGAAGGAAAATACCAGCTCAAACAAACCAACATGCTGCACAGACTAAATTTATTGCATCAAGTAACAACAGAGCACAAAAAGATTTTTTGATCATCATATTTTTCATTTATCATAGCATATCAGATTTAAGATTTCAAATGTCTCTTTTCCTGTAGGTATAATTTCATCCTTTATTATTCCATTGGATCCTTAATTCCAGAGATTATTTTACATTGTTAATAGTGAAACGATGAAAAAGAGAAATTTGAACATTTAAAAAATGTGAATAATGAGTTCAACGTCTGCTTATTGCCACTTGGCATTCAAATATTTACCATATGTGCATATGCATGTGAATAATTATGGTAAATGCAGCACATAGTTGTGGTTAAATCTGTGTTCCAACAACACAAATTACACAAATCACACTATAACACTGTCTTGATTTGACCAAAAACTCTACTTTGGTGCGCTCAAGGTCTCTCTCCGGAGATTCAATTCACATCTCAGGGTCTTCCTAAATAAATTGAGCTTCCACATTTGAATGGCTCGATTGTTTTCTTCTCGCAGGACAAATGCAGATGAGAACAGTGTGGTGTCCCAAAAGAGAGCGAGACATGAGGTGAGTCTTCAGGACGGCAGTGCCTCCAGTTAATAATATTCAGTTAATGTTCAGTTAATCTAGCAGACACTAGATTTATGTGTGATTTTAACCTGTGGCACTTGTCCAGGCATTTGAAGTGGTCCATCGGCGCTGAATTGACAGTGATGTGTTTCAGATAATTCTGCCTGAGAGTGTGTCATCGCTTCTCGGAGTGGAGAGCTCAGAGGGCTTGACCCAGAGGGCAGACGACGACAGCTTATCTGCAGAAAGCCTCGACAGTGTATCGCATGGTAAAGACCTCAGATATATGTCATAGAAAAACTACATTTTTTGTGTGTTTTGAAGGCAGCATTTACACCCAAATCTGTCTGTCCCGTTAGACACGGGCTCACAGTGCAACCAGTCTCCTTCCCCCCGTCCCCACTCCGACACCTCCAACCCTGCCAACTGGAGTCGCCACCTCATACAGCAAACGCTAATGGACGAAGGGCTGCGATTGGCTCGGATGGTGTCACACGATCAGGCTGGCAAGATCAGCCTAGGGTCAGAAGGAACTCACTCTACAGGTGACTTTTCAAATAATGACTTATCAATATTATGTGCTTCATAATGGACACAGAATTAAAGCCTCACTTTGCAATGTTTGATCATCGTTGTGCGAGTTAAACGAATAGTTTTACATTTTCGGAAACACTGTACACTTATTCGCATTCTGGCAGAGTTAGATTAGAAAATTGGTGCCACTCTCATGTCTGTACATAAGATATGAAGCTATCACCAGCAGACAGTTAGCTTAGCTTAGCATGAGGGCTGGACGCAGGAGGAAATAGCTAACCAGGCTCTGTTCAAAAGTAACAAAATCCAAGACCTCTAAATCTTACCTATTATGTTACACCTTGTTTGTTTAATCCTCAGAAAAATCAAAGTGTTGAAATGACACCCTTGACCTCTCTTGCCGGGAGCAGTTTTGCACTTTGGTATTTGTAAGGCTTCAACAAGAGAAAACCTGTAAACTAGTGAGCTTTAGAAATGCTGGTAGGCATCTTTTCATACCTTCGAACAAAGCCAGGCTAACTGTGTCCACCTGCTTCCAGTCTTTATGCTAAGCTAAGCTAACTGACTACTGGTGGTAGCCTCATATTTAATGTATAGGCATGAGAGTGGCATCGATCTTTGCATCCAACTCTTGGCAAGAAAGCAAAGAAGCACATCTCCGAAAAATGTCAAACAATTTCTTTAAGTTGGAAATGGAGGGAGCATTAAAAAATATGGAGTTGACGTTGGGGTTAAATTGAAAATGACAGACTTAGACTCCCTAACCTCTCCTAACAATGAATATTTCATATCGCTACAGCTTGAACTCTGGTGAGTCACAATCTCTCTGAGGTGACGCCTCCCACCATGCACAGCTGAACTTCACCAGCCTGTAAATTAGAGAGGACAGAAGTTAGAAGGGGAAACAGAAGGAGGTGGAGAGAGATATATAGAGAGGAAAGGAGTGAGAGAAGGAGGTTAGAGTGGGTGGGGGGGTGTGGGGAGGGGGGTTACACTGTTATAGCACTTCTTCAATACCCTGTTACTGTAGAGTTTTCCTGTTGCATCACAGCTTCTCACAAGAAAGAAAAAAGCAAGTGATCTGGGCAAGTTACTGGTTCTGGGCTGTGATAGCCAGTTGAAGACATGAAGCAAAGAGAAGGAAGCCAGCAAAGACATGAGGGGGTGGGGGGTGGGGGGGGATAGGAAGTACTCTGTGGGCGGCGGAATCGGACCCCCCCCCCTCTCAGCAGCAACTGACGTCAGAGTGTGTTAGATGCGTGGGCTGAAGGGCGGGATGGATGGGGCGTGGGGGCGAAGGAGTGGGAGGTAATTGGAGGGGCGTTGCATTGACTCACCAAGCGACAGTGTACAAAAATAAAACCTGTGGGCAGGGAAATGGCACAGTCTTTTTTATACATCTTCTCCCTCTACCAAAAGGACTGCGGAAATAACAAAAAAAAATGACATATGTTTCATTTCTGACGTCGATCTCCCTCACGTTGTGTTTTTTTTTCTCTCTCACTCATCCAAGTTTCCTACTTCTGCCTCTCTCATTAATCAGAACGTTGTCTCACTTCCTTTCAACGTCACTGTTTTCTCCCATAACTTATCTTCCACTGTTGGTTTATCCAGTCAGCATATCATTCTGCGTACATCACATTAACATTTAAATCATGAAGTCAGAATCCTTAATCCAGTAAATCTGCCCACCTGTATTTTTATTTGTATGTCACTGAATATGTGCTATTAAATTTTTGTGGTACTACAAATAACATTGTTCATATATTATTATATTACTGCATGCTGTTACAACACATGAGCACTCAGGGTTTCTAAAGGAGCAAACTAATGAATTGATAGTCAACAAATGAACATTGTTTGATTCATAAACAAAAGGGAAACACTCTGGATGCTATTAAGAATTCAAACATTAAGATACTGTTGTAAAGTGTCATATGCAGAGGTGGCAAGAATACACAGAGTCATTTACAAAATGTGTGTTTATTCAGAGCTCGTCATTGCAAACTAATGAATGCCCTTCACAAGTAATTTTCCAATAAGAATATAGAATGAAAGTCAAGTTTTGTTTATTTCACTATCTTGTTCACTGAATTGGTTGATTTCATCACTACTTTATCACCAGCCAAAAAATATTTAAACTCTGCAACACTGGAGACTTTATGTTATTCAGTAGCTTGGGTTGGTCATATAAACCATGATGACTTCATTTCATGTGGGAGAGTCTCTTGCTGAATTCCCCAAACTATTATTCAGAGATCTTAAAACTGGTTGCATCTTGACTCTTAACTGATTTTTATCCTTAGTTGTCTGTCTTGTCATTGCAGTGCTATGCGCTTCTCATTTTGCAATCATCTGTCTTAAACAACAGCATCAAATCCAAAGAAATTATCTTCAAAAACATATAAAGCTATAGTTATTATTGTTTTTCATAATCTTCGGCTAGTTGACATAACTCATAGTAAATTTTACTGTGTTGCAGACTTCTAAGCCGATCCATTCATGACCTAAAAACAGTGCTCAGTGCTTTGTAAATACATGTCAGTGGTTCTCGATCTAGTATTTGTTCTTTAAGCAGCTGCTAAGCTCATCTTAAACTTTACGTCTCTCCACAGACCATGACATTAAAGTGGAGAGGCGCAGCTCGATAACAACGTGCAGGAGCAGTAGCCCTTGCATCACCAAAGATGACTCCAACCACCGGGGGAAATGAAAGTGCTCTGAGGTTATCAGGGAACTCGTTGTGCTCAGACCTACCACTGAACTCCAGTCAAAGTCTGCTGTACAGGCTGTTACTGAGCAGGTTTTTCCATGTGTACTTCACTGACATCACGAGCATCTGATTGTGAGAAGACCACAAAATCAGTACAGTTGATGTCAGAATTTACCAGCGACTGATATCACAAAACTGCAGTGACTTCTAAATGCTGAAGTTGTGGATCAAGTTAAAAAATGTTCTGTTTTGACTTTATATTCGGTAAATATGTAGGGGAGACACTTTTCATTTTATTTTTAAAACACATGCAGAGTTTAGTAAAAAAAAAAAAAAAAAAAAAAAAAAAAAAAATTAATTGATTTTATCAGGGAAAAACCTGATATTTATGTTTAATTAATAAATCTATTGTGAGCAGTGCTGTGTTGAAAAGAAGCCACCTGTTTCAGATGAGGCTTGACACAGCAGGGGGCACTGCAACTTTGGAAATGGACTTTCTTAACTTAATCCAGCCTGATTGACAAACTAGTTCTGTAGAGGGAATTTGTTTGTTTTTTTCTCTCTCTCTCTTTTTTTTTTATAAGAACATTTTTATCAACATTTTCAGCAAGTACAAGAGTATGATAACATTATCTGCAGTTCATCACCCTCAGGAAACAAGTTCTGGTTTCTGACAGAAGTCAGTGTAGTAGTCTGGAGATTAAGTCAGGCGTGAATGATATTCCTTGACATTCAAAGACAGTCTACTTACATGAAGTAGGAAAACGATGAGCGTTTGTGGAATAAATTGATCTAATCTCGCAGAGCATAAACACAAATGCAGCTGTCAGGCTCAGAGGCCTTTTGTCCTTCGATGCTTCATCTAACCAGCCGTCAGATCTGAACAGGCATGCTGAGGTCCATGAGATATGAAGCCACCAGTCTTCATCATTTACTCCCTCACATCTTTCTTTAATAATATTTGTTGCACAAATGGCTGATATGGTGTTTGTAAGAGATAATGCTTCTGGCATTTTATTATTTTCAATCATGTGAAAATGTGCTCAGATCACATTTTCTAAACTCAGTGGCATGAAATAAGAATACAGACAACTTTATTGATTTCCAGTCGAGAGTTGATTTTTTTCAGTTGCTCTTGCTGCAGTGAAATCAGGTTTCAGACTCACTGAGCAGCAGAGCTCAGTGTCTTGCTTAAGGGCATTTAAGCAGGGAGGGTGTTCTCTTACTTTGGGGCTTTGACATCAGCTCCTCCTCCCTCTCATCGACACATTCAAGTTGTGCCCAGTAGGTGCCATTGTACAGCCTTTTGATTAGACTGCATCCAGAACTGCATCACCAGATTTAGGGAATAAAAAGGTTAAAAACAACATGAACCACAGCATTTTCAAAAAGAGTGGTGATTAGTGTAGATTTTTGATGCAATTTTTTTTTTTTTAGGTGTAGCAGAAAAATGTGGGCTGTAGCGGTGTGTCTTTGGGATGATTTCTGTATTCTTAGATATTAACAAGGTGAGCCTCATGTTAGTTTCCCTTTTTAAAAATAGTTCTTTTCACCTTTGAGACGTACAGTGAATTAGGGTGACGAATCTCACTTTACTTTATAAGCTTTTGCTGAGATTTACAGAAAGAAATCTTATGGTGCTTGACTTTTGATACAGCAGCTCCTGTTATTTATTTCCACCTGTTGTCCCTTATAAGGAATTGTTGAAATGTGATCAAATTTCATGTAACGGCGAGGCTCATGTTGATAATTAATGAAAATGTTAAGATTTTTGTACCTTTAATCACAGAGTATGTCAGTGAGGTAGCTTGCTGTGCATCAGTTACACCTGCCTGTCTCTTGAGCATTAGTAACCTCCTCAGTTTATTATGTTGCAAAACAGATTATTTATTTTGTTACATCTCAATAAATGTTATTTTATTGCTTAAAGCCACTGTGTGTTGCATTGGTTTCCACAAAGAATCAGTTTTTATTCTCGGGTGTTGGAAGAAGCTGCAGGAGCTGCGTCATACAGCCAGCAACACCTCTGCTGTTGTCCTGTCTGTTGCACTGACGCGCTGCATCGAGACTCAACACTGGTGTGACTCACCTGTACCAGTGATGTCATCAGGGCTCTCACGCACGCACGCGCACGCACACACACACACACACACACACACACACACACACACACACACACACACACACACACACACACACACACACTAAATTTTCAGTCACCATGCACCATGAAAAGGAAGACACACAGGCCAAACCTCACATAACCCTATGGAATTCAGCTTTAATGATTTTTAGTTTATTTCACTGTAGAGCCTGTATTTGTAACAGGGAATCATAAAGGCTTTTCACACAATGTGTTTGGATATTAAAGGTTAGAATTAAGCGTTGCTATTACTGTTCTTTTACGGTTCTTTCATGGTTTCCAGATGATGATCGACTTTGATGAACCCCGGACTTTTTCTCTAGCGCCACCATGAGGTCGATATTTTTGGGGTTTTTATTATTGAAATATCTTGTATTACATGGATTGCCATGGAATTTGCCACACACATTCATGGTCCCCAGAAGATGAGAAGAGAATGACAATGCTCACATGCTAAATGAAACATTATCCTCGCTAAACATCGACATGCTAGTATCGTCACTGTGAGCTCGTTAGCATGCTGACATTAGCATGACTGAGGACTCTCAGTTGTGTCACTGCATTACACGTCCTCCACCGCTGAACCAGCATCTAAAGAAACATGCTCAGATGTTAATGATGATGTTTATGGAAAAAAAATTGCCTTTTGATTATACAAGAGGAATTACGTCCGAGTTGGGTTTCTTTACTGGAAGCAACAGTTAATGTGGAAACTGATGAAGGGAGGAGGCGCCGCCATCAATCAGCTGTCAGCACCACTAATTTAGGGAGTTAAATCTTTGAGTCTATTCTTAGCTTCGGTTCCTAAGGGCTGTGCAGCAGACAGATGATTGATTTAATGCTCGTCTGCAAACATTCAACAAGATGTACATTGATTGGTCATGAAATTAGGAAGTCTAATTATCTGCATAACACAATACATATATTTAAATATTTTGCAGAATCTGCATTATAAGCACAATGAGCTATTGCATACAAATCATGTAATACAAATGCAGGCAGTGCTTATTTGCAGCTTAACAACGCTACCAGTGTCTGCAAAAGAAGAATTTCTCTCGTCAATAAACTGAATCTGATTAAATTAATTAATGTGGAAGGAGTCTCTTACGCTTCAGTCCATCCACTAATGAAGGTCGGTGCCGTCAGAGTAGGAGAAAATACTACAAACAGTTCAATGGGCTTCTTCTTAACAACTGAAACCAAATAAGATACTGGAGCACACAAATCACTTTAGCAATTTAATGATCAGGTGCAAATGACTTTCACACTGCGTCTTCTTCAGGGTCAAACAATAATGGTATAGTTTGGAAAAAAATAATTGAATTTAATCTAATTTGATTCATGTTTGAATGAACTGTAGTTTGTAGTTAAATTAATTAACGATTGTGCTTAATCTGAGTTTGAGAAGATCATTCAAAGGATGCGATAACTAAAGCAAACAGGATAAAACAGGGATCAACCAAGACCCCCCACTATCATACTCTGCACTAAGAATACAAATGCTAAAGTTACAGGTATACACAGGTGCAATATTGACTGGTTAGTGACAACTGAACCCATTTCAACCAACAGGTTACCAACAACAACAAAGTGAGATGCAATATTTCCATAATTGCACATACAATGGAAGCACAGGAAGACTATTTCCATCGTTCATTGTACATCTCAGAAAAAGCATCAGCATGTGCACAGTTCATCCATAGGCTAACAGCTAACTATATTAAGAACAGATCCATTTCAATGTTGTTTCCAGAGATCAGGTTAACTGAGTTTTACCTTCTCCACCACAGCATACGAACACATGACTCATATGTTAGGAGGAAAAGCAGGATCAGCTTTCCTTAGGTGATGTGCGTGTGGAGATGCCGAAGGAACTCCCCTCTGGTGGTTGTGTCACTGGGGAAAACGGCCTGGCAGAAGTCGCAAACGTGAGACTGCAGCACCACGTCTGACATCAGCATCCCGCCAGACTGACTCATGAAGCCACCGACCAAGGGGGAACTGCCAGACACAGGCATCTGACACAAACATAGAACACAAGACAGGGAGTTTGTGAGGAAGAACATGGGGGAAAGAAAATCAAATCCAAGGACAGATTGGAGAACTCATGGCCACAAGTGGGATTTTTGTCTGCCGAGGACACCTACCCTCGCTGTGTGCAGAGTCCTGTCTCTACCAGGATGATCTGCTTGCCCTGGATGTTTTGATCCACTGGAGGAGGCGCCTTGCCACTTCGAGCAGTCCAGGGTTAACAGGGGTGCGACCTTCTGTTCCAACTTCCCTTCCTCCTTTCTCTGAAGAGGCAAATCCACGCAAAGCTTGGACATATCTTCAGCAAGGAGATCAGAGAAAGTCCCCACGTTTCTGGAGAGGTGATGGACGCCACACTGTGCGTCAGGGTTGTGTGCTGCGGCTGTTAGTGGTTGAGGCTTTACATGGACATACACAGGGATCTCGTGTGTACACTGGATAGGGATGGACATCATATCGCCCAGATCTCCATTAGGAACAGTGGCACCTGCAGAAAGAGGGTTTTAGATGTGCTTAATGAATCATGGCAGACATGAAATGAGCATTAGAATTAGGTTTTATATGGACCTTGCTGTTTCTGCAGAGCTGTTGTGAGTTGATGCAACAGAGCCGCTTGTCTCAGGCAAAGTGACCTCAGGCGAAGAAACTCCTGGTACAGTTCGCTGTACGCTTCCTCCATCTCACCAGCTCAGGGATCTGCAGCTACTAAATAGCAGAGAGGAGATTACACTGGGTTGTACAGTAGTAAATATAGCTAGAATATACACTGTACACATGGGTGACAAATGAGGAACAGAACTTAGTATGTACAGCCCAGCAGCTTTGTCAGGCTGTACTTCTGCACAGCAATACTTTGTACTATATGCTGATGTCAGTGTGCTAACATGCTCATAATGACAATGCTAACAGGTTCATTTTTAGAAGGTAAGGGGGCGCTGTTTCATAACTGGGGACCTTTTTGGCATTTTCCCATTATTAGTTTTTTATACAATCGAGATTTCCTGCTTCCTAAACCATTAGGCCATGAGAGGATGCCCTGCCATTGGTCTTTTATAAACACATAACCAAAACATATTCTACTAAGTCAGATTGATATGATTATTAATTCCTACTTTTGTCACACTGCATCTTGAACATCAATACTGATCTACTTACCCCTTGTAAGCCCGTCTGCATGCTCTGCTTCAAGAATTCAGGACTCCTTGTCATTTCTTACAAAAGCTCGATTCAGAGACTTCTCCTGTCGAGCTTCCTCCATCTCAAACAGGCCTCCTGTTATTGTCAAGGAATCAGACACAGCATTTAAATCCAGACTCAAAGCCCATTTACTGAGCACAGCCTACAACAAATTTGTGACCGTGAAATCCATTCTTCAGATGAGGCTTTAACAACCACAGTTATGATGAGTCCTTTTCTTCCCTGTTGTGCTAATGGAAATTATGCTGTACCTATGTAAGATACATCGCAAAGGGAACTGTTAAACATAGGGAAGTAGCTCTTGTAAAAAGGGAAGTGAAACCTCTTTAGTATAGAAATGAACTTCACCACCTCTCAGTTAGACTGTTACATGACTGTCTGTGTGTCAAAACTCAGAAGAGGAAAGAGCCCAGCTATGTTTTTAATATAAAACACAAGCACAAGCACAGCGTTTGTCTCAGCTTATGAAAGTTGCTTTGTTGTCTCTGCAAAGAATGTGAAACAATATTTTTAGTGAGCTGCATCATTGTCATGGAGGAAAACAACTGTGAGGGGTCAAGAAAGTTTCCCAAAGAAGTCACTCAGGAATATGTTTCATTTGTGAAGGCGTCCTGAAGGGACTTTTTTTTTCAGTGGTTTCATGATGGCCATTATGAAAAGTTGCTATCATTTGTAATTTAATAGACAGAAGCACCAGGCAGGTGTTTATTTATGCTTTGCAACCAAAGTGACTGCACTCTCAACAGGCACAATGTTATAGCTACTTCCAAAAAAACAAGACAAAGAGCATTAATAAAATTCATAATTCATCTAATGAATGTATCTAATGCCTCACCATCAGTGATGGAGGAACCAGAAAGTAGCAATCATGTAAAATACAAGTAAATGTCCAACATTCAACAATTTACTTAAGTATTTAAGTATTATCAGCAAAATATTTAATATTAACAGAAAAGGCACTTATTATGCAGGAGAATGACCCCAGCCAATGATATATTGTATTATAATATTGCATTGATTATTGTTGATGTATTAATTTATATGGAGCGTTTACTGTAGCAGCTGGTAGAGCTACTGTTGTGTAGTTTCATCTGTAGCAATGCATCATATTTCAGCAGATTACTACATGTTTTGTATGTAAAGTAACTAGACAACAGTTCCAACTGTCAGATAAATTTAAGGAAGTAGTAGCCTAAAGCATGTACTAGAAACACCTAAGTAAAGTACTTTAGTATCAATAGTAAAATCATACTTAAACACAGTACTTAACTAGATGTAATTAGTTACTTTCCAACACTGCGTACCACAAGTATGTCATGTGTCCCAGAGTAATTCATCAGAGTGTAACTGTCAATCCTGATACAAAGTCAAAAATGTCTTTGCTCTGACACAAGCTCACAAAGATGGTGGGTTGACTCTGTTCAAAAATAATGGTAATTTGTTTCCATTTACAGCTTTTTGTTTTCATTCCATGTCTCCAGAATGCATCAAATCCAAACGTAGATAAGCTCTACCCCAGGAGATCTTCTTCTCCAGTGACACATAAAGTGGCCTGTGTGGAAATGTCTCTTCAGTTTAATGAGTCCCTCTGCCCTCATTCCTTGTCATGTTTTCATGTTTCCTTCCCTTTCCCCCTACATTCTCGGGTGTGCTACTTTCTCATTCACTTACTTGTTTGTTCCTATATATATTTTTAACGGTGGCAGAGAATCAGCTCCTAAGCGCCTAGTGTTAGCCTCTATCCGCCCTTAACATGAATCACAACTGTGTGTGTGTTTTTCTGTCTTTGGAAATGTGGAAACGAGGAGTCACACTTTTAACTTGTTTGCTTAGTTTCGATTTTGGTTTCAAACGAAATTCGTTTTGTTTTCTTCTTCTTCTTTTCGCAGCCTTTAGACATAGATCATGTGAGGAGAGTTGTTTACTGTGAATCATATGTAAAATTAAAATTACTCACACTCAAACCGAGAGATCATTACCAGCAGGAACTGTAGGCTCAGACATATGACGGATGTGACTGAATCTCCCCCCGACCGGACCGGAAGACATCCGCATTCCAATGTGATGACGTCCCTATCCCGACCTAAACAAACACCCAGTTCACCTGCGTCAAACCAAGGTAAACCGTGCCAAAATAACACTTCCTGTTTCAAAAGGCTGCTTTCAATATAAAAGTCACCACCTTTCGTGGAGATATGAATTATTCATTCAGGGAGACCTAGATTGAAAATTGGTCTCATGAAAGTGTAACAGTGGGTAAGCACCAACGGACAGTTGGATAAAATCTCAGAAATATTTTTTTTTTTTTTTTGACTTACTGGTTCTCAGTTTTAAAGTCACAAATACTGGAACCTGCTTGTATAGGTTTCACTTGCATAATGTAAACTCCCCCCAGGTCTGTAAACCCCCTAAAAGTCTGAAAAAAGTCTGTGAAAAATACAGACCCCAGTGTTTTCAAAGATTGCTTGATTTTATTGATGCCTATAAAGTAAGTTGGCCTGTGCTAAGAATCAATAATAATCAGTGCTCATCTAAATATTGTCTTTGTTACAGGTGGTGCTCCTGTGACAGTGTCCTACTTGCAAGAGAGGAGGGGAAGCCAAGGCCAAAGTTCGGCTGCACCCCAGGTTGGTTGCTTCCGGACCGGTCCATTGACTACATAAACATCATTTGATGACAGTCCTCTGAGCCATCACCATGGACTAGGCTGGCAAAACACTTAAACTTTCAGGAGGCCCAACTCTGCCTTAAGGCCACAGCACCTGAAGCAGGACCTGGCCTGCTCACAACACTTCCTGGCGCATCTGAAAACATGTTTGCTGAGAGCAATCACAATGAACCAAAACAATGAACTGACAGACACTAAAATACTTTGCAGAGCTGAGGAGAACTGCAGAGTAACTCTCTGTTGGCTCACATGCATAGTCATTTGAACCTTTGTAACATAGTTGGCTCAGCGAGGCTGTATTTTGGCACAGCAGTGCTTTGAGCTAAATGCCAATCATGCTGACAATCACAGTTTTAGGATGCGGATGTTTAGCAGGTATAATTAGTGTAATTATTAAGTTAGCATGTAAGCATGATATTTGGTAACTCACAGTAAACATGAAGTGCACCTGAAGCTGATGGGAAAACCATTAGTTTTGCAGGTATTTGGTTATAAACCAAAGTATTGGACATATTAAAACTTTCACTTCATGATGGCACTAGATGAAATGTTAAGGAGTCGCCAGAGTTATTCCAGTTTATCCCGAGGAACATGAACATGTGTACCAGATTTCATGGCAATCCATCCTATAGTTGTTGAGATATTTCAGTCAAAGCAACAAATATGAACCTTAAGGTGGCGCTAGATTGAAAACTTTGATAGTTGATCTGTAGAATTCATCATCTGGGAATTGTGAATCATCACAATCCATTCAATAGTTATTTCCATCTGAACTACAGTGGTACATTGACATCAGATTCACATTGCCATCGAGCCAGTAGGCGTTACGTTGCTTGCCGACAGGTGTGTTGAGCTGGCGCCACTGTGAAAAGAGCTCTTCATGAGGATGTTTAGTCATGTGTTTAGTCCCGTTTCCTCAGGGAGTATTCAGTGTTTGTGTGTGTGTGTGTGTGTGTGTGTGTGTGTGTGTGTGTGTGTGTGTGTGTGTGTGTGTGTGTGTGTGTGTGTGTGTTTGTTTGTGTGTGTCATTTTGGGCATTCAGTGTTGGCATTCAGCATTGAATGTGCCTGATACTGATTTTAAAATAGACCAGCATTAAGGCAGCGGAGTCCTGTGGGTGGCAGAGTATCTTCCATACCATCAATCCACTTAGAAGGAACAGCAGTTTTTGCCCCCAGTGTCAATCCCTGACAGCTGAGTTCACAGGCACCACCTTGTGATCTTAGATGGGTGCCAGCTCCCTCTGCTTCAGACTGGTTATGTAACTCTGTGTGTGCGGGATGGGCAGCCTTCATCTCTCTGATACTGGCAGAGTCACGTCTTTGTCATGTCTGTTCTTATCCAACAGGAGCCATTTTTGTTGTCACCTGCTTTTTGGCTGATAAAACAGTTGTTACCATGTATGGCTTACAACAAATTAGTATCATTTTGTTGTGTTGTTAAACACATTACGTGCTTGCTGACCTTGCTGTACTGATTTTACATCTGCAGTGTATTGCTATGTGTCATCTGAGGTCAATTTACATGGCCTGATTGGGAGATTAAAGGAATAGTTTACCATTTTGAGACTCCTGGAAGTCACCCCCATAAGACCACATGTCCTTTTTACAATTCTGACTCTGTAAGGATTAAACAAACAAAATATATCATGTTAAAATATGGAGCTGCTGCAGAATATTTAAAATGTTGGACAGGGCCAGGCAAGCTGTTTCCCCGTGTTTCAAATCTTTATGCTAAGCTAACAATTTACTACTTTCCAGGTTCATGTTTGATGTACTGACCCTAGAGTGGTATCAATCTTCTCATCTATCTCTTGACAAAAACAAACAAAAAAACAATAAGCATATTTCCCAAAATGTTTAAAAATTACTTTAAATAGTGATACCAACTGTTTCTCATAATAAAAGGGTCATATCTTTACTAGCTCTTGTCTTGAGAACTTTATATGTTTCTAGTCACGGCAGGAACAACATTTAAACAGCGACAGAAGTGGCTCAAGACAATTGCAAAGAAAATATACACCACCTGCAGTTGAAATAAACTGACAATGACACTGGGCATGGATGAGATATTGCACAGAACACTGACCAAAGTTAAGAAGCTTCAGACTTTGTCTTTACACTGTGTGAAAATCTGCATGTTAATTCCTATTTTTAACAGCTTCTCGTGTATCCAAGGACATGTGTGATGCTTTATCACTTTCGAGGCTCTTAATGTGATACAAGTGTTAAAACTGTTCACAAAACTTTACTTCTTGTAAATCTTCTACAAAGACAATACACAGTTAGAGTTTTCATTTACATCTACTTTAAGCTGTCAGAGAGTGAATTGTTGATTGATGTAGTTATTTATATATATGTTATACCTTATACCACCCATCTGTGCTAGTGTGTTGCTGGTTTGCACCACGTGTTTGCCCTGACCTTGAACCCCTCCCTCCACACACACACACACACACACACACACACACACACGCACTCACACCACGCCCTGTCCACTAGCCCCCCTCCTCTACTGCCAACCCTTAGCACTTGATCCCTATGTTGGGGCTCTCTGAAGTGTGTGTGTGTGTGTGTGTGTGTGTGTGTGTGTGTGTGTGTGTATGTGTGTGCGTGTTTGTGTGTGTGTGGGCTATGCTGTGAATAACTTCCGGGAATGCTGCCAGGATCTGTCATCTGCTGGTGCAACACTATCCATCCTGTCAATCTTGTTTTATAATTGTAACATTCTCATATTCTCCGGCTGAGCAGAGAGAAGTTTCCAACATAGTGAGACGCACACACATACACACACACACACATACACACACACACACACACAACTACAGGATATCATTTTTTTTTTGCTAGCTGTGCTTTTCAGACAGCATCTTCAGATTTTCTTATAGTAATCAGTTTCTAAAGCAGCAGATTTATAACTTATAACAAAACTTTAAAATTTATAAAACCTCTAGTTTATGGTATGTAACAGTCAGTGATCTCTTTTGATCTTTTTTGATCTCTTTTTCCTTTACCTGCGTTGCCCCAAATACATTTTTCCTTGTTCTATATTGAACAGGTTTGCAGAACTGATTCCTCACATTGCAATAAACAGTGTGAATTCATCAAACATTACTTAACCAAAATAGTAGTGCATTGTATTCCCTTATAATATAGAGACTCAGGGCCACAAACACCATAAAAAACAGACTTAAAGTATTTATACATATTCTTCTTAGGGTAATTCAAACCAAACTTGGCTGGTGTGATCTTACAGTAAGTAAGTAACCTCTCTGTTAGTAAAAACAGCATAATGATCATTTTAAGCTTTGACATATGATATTAGTTGTTCAAGTACAACATATAAGTTCATACCCAAGGAAACATAGAGATAGCCATTAAACATCCACAGAGCAAACTGGTTTCCAGTATCCCTTTCTCTCATACACTTCAGAATGATAATTCAGCAGGCTCACCATTCACTTATGAATTTAATCCTGCAGGGACTAAGAGCTCAAGACGTGATGTGATGTGGGGCGTAGAGTTATCACAGGGATGGCATGAGCAATGATGTCTGCCAGCTCATTTATCACCAGACTCTCTCTTAGTGAGCAAGACCAGATCCAATTACAGAGGTTTCTATGGGCTCAACAATGGCCGGCTATAAATACACTCATAGAGGGTTTTCCACACTCAACAACACACCCACATACATACTAGTACTGTTGCTCAAATATACAGTACGTGTACAAATGAATGTGTGTTTGAATGAACATGACACTCTGTGTTCATCATTATCGCCTTTAAATACCACGCCAACTGCTGACACATTCATTTTTGTTTTTATCTGAAGCATATACTGCAGGGTGAGTTGCTGTGCTGAGATACATAAGATGAGTATTTGCAGAAGAGTAGGTGTGTGTGCATGACAATGTATAGAAAGGATTGGAGAGTTGAGAAAGAAAGAAAGAAAGAAAGAAAGAAAGAAAGAAAGAAAGAAAGAAAGAAAGAAAGAAAGAAACACAGAAGCCCCCACAGAGCATTAAACAGCTTCACAAAGTTATTTACAGCTCAGTCCATCAATAAACGACAGGTGCAGCATCCCCACAAACAAACCTATTAGCTTTCCTCCCACTGGAACAATATCCTCTACACACACACACACACACACACAGAGAGAGAGAGAGAGAGAGAGAGACAGACAGACAGACAGACAAACCAGTATGCATGATTTTCAAGTTACATGACTTAAAATTATGTAAAAGAAAAAGAACTAAAGTTTAATTTTTTTAATGTGCTTCATTCATTTATCCCTCTAAACTTTATTGCAGCTGCACATTCAGACATTAACAGTGAAAGGTTTTCTTGAGTAAAAGTAAGTTAGCACTCACAGCAAAATATACTTCAAGTATCAAAAGTAAAAGTACTCTATTACAGAAACCTGACAAAACTGTCCCCTGTTAGTGCTAGATTATCATACAGTATAACATTTTACAGGATTATTTTTAGCTGTGCTAGCAGCTCTACAGATGGTAATGTCAGGTGGTCAGTCTGTCCACCATCTTGGTCCAGACTATAATACCAACAACTATTACACGAGTTACAATTCAATTTTGTACACACACTAACCGTCATCAGAGGATAAAACCTGTTGACTTCGGTGATCAACTGACTTGAAGTTCAGATTTGTGCTTTTGAACGAAATCTCTGGAGAAATATTGAATAGATTTGGTATAATTATCAAGTAGAATGATAACAGATTATTATGATGGTGAGCATCGTAAACACTGTAGCTGCTAAACATCAGCATGTTAGCATTCTGAAATGAGCATTTAGCTCAAAGCAACACTGAGTACAGCCTCAAAGAGCTGCTAGCATGGCTGTAGACCTGTAGTCTTGTTATTGAGACATTAACAATAAAATTAATTAGAATTTTAATGGTCTAGTTGGTCATTTTTCCTCCTTTCTCTACTGTTGGGTAATTCTTAAAACACATTATATTTTGTGAGCACATCTTTGGTTTTTGTGGTTACAATGTTATTCTGCAGAACAACCACTAACTAATGAAGTCAATCTCAACTGTAGTGAACTAAAACTTTAAAGTAACATAAACTACTCAAGTAAAGTACAAGAACCTCAAAATTGAACTTAAGTACACTACTTGATTAAATATACTGAGCTACAAGAAATTTTTTTCGCAGCACAGTGAACATTTTTACATATTCTTGAGCATTTTCTGTATAGTCAGAGAAGGTGCAGAAGCGAAGTGTAAAACATGGAGCTTGGCATGTTTGTGCCACAAATCACCATGACAAGTGAGCCACATATTACCAGTCAGAACATAATGTCTCGAGGGTGCAGGGTGTAAGGCTACACTTTGTTCCTGAATGCTGAGTGCTGCATGTCAGACCAGTCTGCTCAAAAGTTAAGGGGCCAATGGCAGCTCCAGATGGTAACTTTCCACTTTTGGAAAAAGATGATGGTGTCAAGGAACATAGTGAGTTCAAACATGAGATTTATTGACAGGGGATGTATTTTGAGTTTGGGTTTGGGCAACTTCAGCAGGCAACATCTGACCTGTCATGAATACGTGACCATAAAGTAGGAAAAGTCACACTGAAAGTCAAAAAGGATTAACACTGTAGATAGTCATGCAGCCAGAAAAAAAAAATATTTTAGTTACAACCAGAGGAACTCACTGAGCTGCTGCGTTCATCTAAATCCTCCTTTTGAAATTGTACTCGTCTGCTGTTCCCATTACATCTGACTTGGGCAGCATGCTTGCCATTTTGTAACATAATGAACACCTCAATGCAAGCTAGCTTTCATATTGCCTCCTCCTCTTTTCTCCCCTTGTCCTTTTTTTCCACTCTGTCTGCCAACACCAATATCCAGATGACCGGTACGTGGTGTACAGTAGGATCGGGTGGCGAGCGGCTGAATGCAGTCGGTGTTGCAGTCTGCTGTGGCTGAGAGTGGGACGGTGTCATCTTCCTCTGGTCAGGGATGTTGCCAACATTAACGCCATGTGTGACAAAACAACACAGATGCAGTGAAAAGGAGATGAATTAGTACTTTTGGTCACTTTTCATCAAATCATTAATGTGTAAAAAGATGCAGCACAGTAGGGTCTGTGTTAAATATAGATAAGCTTTACTTCCTGCAATGTATCAGCCCAGCTGGCACCAGATGTCAATGTAGCATCAGAAAGATGTTGGACTCTAACGGTGGACAAGCGTTAAATTCTAGTTGAAAATGAAAATCAGATAGACCCATCGCTGGCCTTCAAACTGTAATTTTTAAGAAATTTTTACCAGAGCCACGTGTTTGTTGTATATGAGAAATCAACATACTGAGAAACTTGATGATGTCATACCAAGGTTAGATATGTAGAGATCCAATGTCACACAGAGCCAAAACCCTAACATTTGTTTGAACCTGCTTACTGTGTTTAAAAAGAAGAAGAAGAAAAACAAAAATTAATTTAACAAAATTCACACAGTTGGAACCTGGACACCGGTGAACGGTTCAGTTAACAAGACCTTTAAGAGAGTCTTTTTCTGCCACCTCCACCCATGTGGGGCATAGGCCTACTTCAGGCAGAAGGCGACAGCTGCCGCAATGTTTTCCTCCGTTTCCGCTGTAGTCGTCTGGACACTCTGTAAGAAATGTTTGAAACTGTAAATGAAGAATAAGATAGGCTACGCTAAGGAATAAAAAAATTAAGTTGCAGACATTCTTAGGGGCTGTAAACATTTACCACATTCTTGCATGTAAATGCTGCGACTACTCAAATGGATTTCAGCTGTGAATGCTTTTCACAAACCAGGAGCATGCTGGCAGAGAAAAGTGAAAAAAGTTAAAGACGTCATAGAATGTTAAAGACATCTATCCAGCATGTTTACATTAGAAACAAAAACAGCACACTGAAAGTCTGACACTTTGTGCGGGTAGTGGCCAGGTTGTGGCCACTATACTAATGATCCTGGTTCTCACTAAACCACCAAAATAGACACTACACAATGGTGAGGATATGCTGGAACAGCAGGGCCAACCCTATAATCTGGAATATCGCTGGCTGACTGACTGACTGACTGACTGACTGACTGAGTGATCATATTACCACCTCTGTTCGGCTGAGTGCCTCGTCACTGCGTTGGTGTTTCTGGCGCAAACAGGTTCTCTTAGGGGGGTGTTTACAGCCTGCAGTGTTGCCAACTTAGCACACTGTCACTAGATTTAGAAACTTTTTTTCAAACAAACTGGGTATAAACCTGGTACATGACTGGACTGTGTTTGGATTGTAATGAGATTAGAATAAACTAATCTCATTGCATGTATCATTATTACTAAAGGAGGCAGAAGCATAACTAAACATAAGACACACCGAGCAGAGAGAGCAAGAGAGAGCAGGAGAGAGCGAGGGAAAGAGGTCATCAGTAACCGCTAAAGAAACTAGCAGATCTGAATAGCATTAACAACAGAAACACTAGCAACAGGAAATGAGCTATGACCAATTTTACATATCAGGCCGAGGGAGTTAGACCATTGTGGATGTCAGACAGAGGCTGTGAGCTGTGTAAGAGACAAAATAGTAAAGATAGTGTGTCGCAGGGCACCGAGGTGGCTCATCTGGAGTGCGTGTCATTTGGTCTTAGACCTTGTCGCAGCAGCCCGGGTTCAAGTCTGGCCTGTGGCCCTTTGCTGCATTTCATCCCCTCGCTCTCTCCCTGAACTCAAAATAAAGAAAGACAGTCTGTCTCTTCTAACTTTCTCTCTGAGTGATCATTTTATAAGTAAATATAGCCAAAATCACACCACAGTCTTTGTCTTTAATTTATGTCTTTGGTGATTTTCTCAGACAATGTTGCAGTTACAAAATCAGGATTTGACCATAGGTGGTCCAGCCATATACTAGGTTTTGACCTTGTCTCGTTACCTGTGTCAACAGTGCAGAGATGGAGCTTTGCGAAGGCAAGCTTGACTATCTTCAGCTTCATGATGAAATTTGCCCCAACCTCATTTGTCATCAACCTGCAGATGTAAAGGTAAAATGATTTAAAGGTGCTATTTGTAAGTTTTGCAATCGCTACATAGCCAGTGTTAGCATTAACAGCCGTTTGCTTACCAGTCTAGAGGAGATGTTGTGAGTTCAGCATCAAACTTCATTCCTTCACTCACCAGAGCTGTCTCCAGTGGTGGAAAGCAACTCTTGTTTCTCTCATGTCTTTTCTTCCGCTGAAGTTAGCATGCTAACCAGCTTGCCCCAGCCCACATCAGCCCATCTCGTCATTTTCCCATATAGCGACTCAGTGTAACCTCCAGTCTGTCATGAAGACGGTACTGCTCAGAGGGCATATTATAACTTCTTGTATTATAAAGACAATGATGGCTGAAGCTCTTGTCAAGTCACAATCAGAGATGAAACTCAAACCAATAGAGAAAGTGATTATTCATCTTTCACAACTGAAACTAAACAAACCTAAAGATATATTTGAAGAACTAAATTTCTGACAAAGAACACATGATGACACAGTGGTGTATTTTTAAAAAACATTTATTATCAAATATTCTCTGTCTCTGAATACTTTTGCACTATTTTACAAAAGCCCAGGCAGTATTGTCAAAGTCAACACACATGTCCCAAACAAAACTCATACAGTAGGAGAAAGAAGTATTCTTCATACTGTTTGAACACTGTTTGAAGTGTTCATAGCTGCTCATCTTCTCATCACATTTCACTGCGATTCCTTAAGGTACTGCATTTTTTAAGTTAAGTTTGAGATGAAATTTAAAAAAAATCCAACATATAAAAAATCTGCATGATTTAGACAAATGTGGAAGACAGCTGGAGAAACTTCAACAGAGTTGAGGTTCATAACAGATGAAAGGTGAAGTATCTGTGTGTAACAGCCAACGAGAAGAAACCAGTTGATGTAAAACATAAAATGTCTGTCTATGCATATGAATTTTCAAGTGTGGGATTTTTCCATGTATCAAACTAGTAGAAATGTTATACTTCAATTGTGGATACAAGGAGTCTCTGAAATGTGCTCTCACATAATTTAATCTCAAGATGGACAGCTAGTTATAACTTTCACTGCTCCATGAACATGTGAACAGGATTTAATTCTTGTAGATCCAAAACCACGTGGCCTCACTTGATGCCCTTCCAGTTTAGCAGTATGAAGTGTGCGTTCAAGTATTGTATGCGCTATATCAAACTGTATCAACAGTCACATGCCTCAGGCACTTCACATCAAAAGCTGGCACAGACCAGAAATCATCTTCATCAGCGATGAGTTCAGTGTGATTTCTAATGGTGAACATCTTTTTTCATGGCTATAACAAATAGGGTTCACTGTATGTGATATTTGGAATGAAAATTCACTTAGTGTCACTTGTGGTTCACGGGCTGAGGTTTTATAAAAGGCACTTTACATTTTCATTCAACAACTCCATTTTTGTTCTCAAAAGCCCAAGAAGAATGTTATTACAGGGACATGCGGTTCAACAGGAGCTCTGCCAGCATTATCCTTTACAAGGTGTTGCAAAATGGCAGCACAAGAGTTATGGTGGAACATTTTGTTTAGCGTAAGGCAATAAGGTTTGTAACTGGTAGTATCAAAATAAGCGTAAACTTTGGTCCGAGACCTTCCACAGGAGCATGATTATGACTAAAACTATGTTTTGTGATACAGAGAAATTAGTTAATATTTCCCTTTTGAAAAGTAGGACTCCACAGTTTTTTCTTAACAACCAGGACTTGTGATTCTGTCTGCCCTTTTTATACCAAATAATCTACTACCTCAGCTTCTTAGTGGGGTCAAAAAGCAAATTTTAAAAACATGATTTTTAAGAAATTAGTGTGTTTCTTAGTATGTAACACTGCATTGCATCTACCCAAGTACCCTTGCCATACCATGTCTGCATAGCAACATTCACACATCTAGCACAGCAATAAAGTCATTTTACACATGCACACGAAAAATATATAAACTGTGTCCTGAACTGTTTATACCATTTCAGTTCTGTCAGTTCTGTCTATGACAGTTTCATGGAACTGAAATAAATCCTTATGTAGTACTCACACAGATACCATATTCAATTTTAAAAGTTAATGTTAGAAAAATAATGGTCTCTTGAACAATGTCAGATGTCTGTCAACACACAGGTCAGTGTGCTTGAAAGAGGTTCATCAGTAGAGTCCAGTGATAAAACCTCACATTGGGTGCTTTCCATCTCCATTTTTTACAAATAACATGTTTGTGTTGATGTTTTTTCAGAACGGCAGAGTATCCATGAAGATTTTCTCCACAATTGGTGGAGGTGGGACCAGGTCCTCCAGTTTAAGGTAGAATATACGCTGCAGGCCTTGTGTGCACAGAGTCCTCAGCTCGGGGAGTTTGCCCAGAAGACGAGAAAGATAGTTGGGCTGGGTCCTGCTCGGCTCTGATCCGTTTCCACTCACGTGTTCCCTCAAACAATTGATGAGATGATTTTGAAAGTCCTCGACCCGTTTGGGTTCTTTGAGGCCATGGCGATCTAGGTGCAAAAGATGTTCTCATAAGAAACAGTCCTGAATATAATATAAAACTGAAATGCAGGGAGATTCATGAACATAAAAAGTAAACAAAGGCCCTCACCAGTGATGATAACAAGCGCCGAAAGGCAGGCAAACAAGGAGACGTCTAAGTTCATGCGGTGAAGACTCTGGGAGAAATCCATGATGGAGTCGATCCAATCACCAAAACTGCGAACACACTGCAGTCGGTGGAGGACCACGCCGTTGCAGAAGATTAACTTGTTCTTCTCTGGATTTGACCTGCACAGTTCCAAGCCATTAGTACAATTGAAAGGTCAACATCAGTCTAGAGAAATAATAGTTAACAGGGCTTTTTTTTTTTTTAACCGTAAAGGAGGCCAACCTGTATGCAAGTCGGAGGATGAAGAGCTCAACAAAGGCAGATTCAAGGAGCAGCTCCTGGTCCTCTGTGCAGAAGTCTGTGAATCCTGGGATGGTTTCAGCCCAGTTCCTGATAACATCCAAGGCACCAGTCAGCAGGTCATAAAACTGCTGGATATCACCAGCATCCTCCTTTTCTTTCAGATTGTCCACTGTCTCCTGGTACTGAAGAGGGACAGGAAGGAAAGGTCAATGCCACTCTCAGTGAACTCTTTGCTGACTTAATTTTCATTCTGTCATGTAACCAATCTGATCAGTGTAAAAGAGCTCTGGTCAGGCTGCAAGTGTTGAGATTTACCTTGGAGTAGTCAAGCTTCCCAATGCTCGGGTTTGAGTCTAAATGTGCCCTGACAAGCGAAGATATGATGTTTACACTCGGGGTCGTGGACGAAGCCTCAGCCACAGTCTTGGGTTTAGAAGGCAGGCGACCCCGGCGACCTTTGAGGCTGTCTGTGCGCACAACTAAGAGAGGGACAGAAAAAAGAAAAGGAACACTTAAAGTACACGTTTGTGACTCTCACGTGGCCGTCTCTGCACCCCACACTTTGAAAAACAACTGTTCTATCAGTTTCGGTTTCCCTTTTTTCTGCAGATGGCACTTTAAAGCTCTGGTTACATATCTGTCATTCCTAGCTTTGGTTTCACCAGACTGTCATTACAAACCCCAGTTTCTTGTCATCATTCATTAGTCACTGAAAGCTTTAAGAGATTCTGACATCGCATTACCTTCTTTGACCATTCCCACTGCAAGACATTTCTGGAAACGGCAGAACTGGCAGCGGTTCCTCCTCCTCTTGTCCACTGGACAGTCTTTATTGGCAAGGCACACATACTTTGCGTTTTTCTGTACAGTTCGCTGTCAAACATGGAAAAAGTGACATTATTTTAAAATGCAACATTGAATTTGTGTATAATTTGATGTTAAATAAGCAACAGAATTAGGAGTTTTTTTTATTTGATGTCCTTACTATTGGCAAGTCCAAAAAACTTGCATTTCTAACAGGATAAAACGTATATAGGAAGCAGCCAGTGAACTTTGCAGGTAAATGCCCAATATTAATGTATATATTTAATCTGAATAACAAAGTAGTTTAGTCAAGTTGTGCTGTTTTTTTTTTTTTAAGACCTCAAACAATCCAGTAATACATCTGCCCATATTTTTTTTTTTAAATAAATGCATAATGTAAGCTAACTTTTAAAATAAGGATATACTTGCTTTTCAGACTGTACAGGATATTTTACAGTTGAAAAATAAGCATGTCAGTGTTCTCTGACAGCCACTATGTGATGGTGTCACTGTTTCTGAACTTCCTCAAAAATGTCTTTACATAATGGACAACATACACTTCAGTACCAGTATATATATCTGTGATAAGGTAATATCACAGTGATTGGATGTTTATTCTACTCAGCATGATGAACCTCAATGATTGCAGGTTTATTGTGTTTTATACTCTATTTATACTGTAGATTTAACCTGCAAAGTGCTGTTCATCTGTTTACCTTGAAGAAACCTTTGCAGCCCTCACAGGTGCGGACTCCATAGTGCTGACAGGATGCATTGTCACCACAAACTGCACAGCGGCCCTCACTGGATCCTGGGTTGTGGCTTTTAGGAGACGTCATTGCCCCCTCTACTATCCTGGGGCTTTCCAGAGGTCCATGTTCAAGGGACATGGGGGGACAATGAAGTGGAGAAACATGCTGCTGGTGAGACAAGAAGAAAGGATCATCCTGGCCTGCCTGAGCATCCTGATGATGCCCCAGGGGGGAGTGCTGCTCTGGTGTGGGGCTGAAGGTGAAAAAAGAGAGCTGCTGAGCCATGGCGGCCTTATCACCCACAGAGGAGGGGGGGGCTGAGGGGTAGGGGCTGAAAGGGGAATCCCAGACAGGTGCAGACTGGGTCTGAAAGCCGGGTGTTAGAGGAGAAGCAGCAGCGTAAACTGGGCTGCCATAGTAGTCTGAGCCACATGACGACAGTGTTTCATCGAAGCAGCTGAGCGCAAAGGAACCTGGGTAACAGCCATACACCTGGAGATCATCCAGCTTGAAAGCCTGGTTCTGCATCTGAGGGCTGGAGCTTTCAGCTACCGCGGCATGATTGAATGAAACTGTAGAGGCGGGAGGAGAAGTGGTAATCTTGCAGGAATAAGCATCAAACTCCCCCACATAGCCATTTTCCACTAAGGTGTTGATGCTGGGCAACGAAGATGTAGACAGCTGGTCCTTTTGGCCACTGATGTCCATCACCAGTTTGGCACTGAGGTCAGGATTCAAAAACTCAGAGCTGAAGTAGGTGTCATGGGGCAGGGATGGATACTGGGTTTGTACACAGGGCATCGCTGGAACAGAGGACAGCAACAATTACTACAGATGAAAACAAACCCTGATGTTTGTCTATGTAAAATAAATATTGTTCACATTTATACATACTAAATATGCATTGTTAATCTAACCAAATATCTAATTTATTCAAACAAAGTCTCTGTGTATGTAAATGTGGCCAGTGTCTTGTGTGAAAAAGGCCCATGAAGGTAGGGCACTGAATCTCTGCCCCTTTAAAATTTAGCTTTTTTTTTTTATTTCTGCACTTTTCTTTGTTTTCAAAAGATTGGGACACTATTTAACATTATGTTTCACTCAGGATTTTGATTTGGTAATTTTCTTCTTACTCAACCTGAACTTTACATGCACTTATTTTGTTTAAATTTTGCACATGAAACCTTTCCCTTTGACCTTGTCATTCTTGTCAATATGCAATACATTTTTAGGTTTACTTTGTCAAAATAGGAGCAAGTGAGTGATATCACTGGGGATAACTGGAGCTGTTAAGGAGTTGATTTTTTAAATATTTGTAGTAAATGAGATATTGCTTGAATCATTTAGGTCAGCATTTTTAATGCTCTCTCCAGACCCATCCAAACAGTAGCCTACATTAGCACCTTCAACATACACTGTCTCATTTCCCTGCATGCCATTTGTCTAGATCCAGGGCCTATTAGTCCTCTTTAGAAAATGCAGAGGGTGGTCCAGTGGAGCAATCAGATATTGTCAGATATTTTGTTACTGGCTGTTAATGCTCTGAAAACATCCTTCATTGGAGGGCAACCCTCCTTCACAGGCGCTGTACCAGGGAGTGTTGCAGATTGTATTTCACAGTGGGCTGTATGCCAGCTGAGATGGGAAAGGTGGCAAAGCCTGTTTGTGTGTGTGTGTCATTGGGTGAACGGGAGTGTATCCACAAGTGCTAACTCTCTCACGATATGGGTTTTTCAGTACTAAATGTACTTCACATCTTACAAGAACACATGATCATTCTTCGAAAACTGTTCAACCTTAAACCAAATTGTTGAATTATTTTCCTAAACTTACACTTAAGCTTGACATATGGGGAGGTCACACTACTGACATGTCCAACATGTGTTTATAAATATACCCTACTCTATACATCTTCTCATATAACAACAGTAATAGACCCCCCACATAAAACATGTAGCATGTAATATCATAGAAGTCATTAAAATGAACACATACAGACATGAGCTCTGAACTATTTACTTGAGAATGTCAACCAGACAGCTGCTGAAAGTTGCACAAGACACTAGACACTAGATTTTCAGCAGGTTGCTCATGGTACAGTTGCAGGAGCAGTGATATTACTAGCAGGGGTTACTTAATTAGTTGCACTCTGGGATATTTCCTCACTAATTAAAAAATATACTCAGTTTTCACAACTTTTAACTCAGTTTTCATATAACACAAATGTGAGTTACCATAATAATTAAATTACACTTAGTTGCCAGTTTTATTAGGTACACCTTGCTAAGACTAATGTTCATTCAAAGATGTTCATTCAACTTTATGGTCAGCTTGGAGGCTGTAGTTTGCTCTGCTGGTATGGTGTTGTTTGTAATGTTTTGTCCACACACCAATTATATCAATGGGTTACATAAAACACCTTTCTAAAATAGTTTCAACAAAACTGATCTTTATGAAGGTAGGATTTATTGCAGGGCTGTACAGTGTTTCTTAGTTTTACTATATACTATATACTATATACTATGGAAGTGACAATAAGTCTCATTCTCATTCTGAGATTGGTGTGCCCAATAAACTTGCAACTAAGTCTACAGCTCTGACTGCTACCCATGAATGACACCTTTAAACATTATTTCCCACCAAACTATCAAATTAATTTGTGTATAAGGCTGCAAATGTTTAACGGATGAAATAGCAGCCCAGTCAGTCTTTTTCTATGAGCTTAAATGATTATGAAAGTAGTTATAAAGAAATATGACGGCATGCATCTACAGTCTAACATAAGCATAAATGTGACCCCCTGAATAAATAAACAAATAGTAAACTTTCACTCACCTGGTTCATGTAAATATCCGGAGTTTTGAGTTTTTCATTTATTCCAAATCAGCGAAACAGATGAATGTCACCTCTGCCAGCTGCTGTCAGCACACACACTCATTCAAACACACTCGCACATACACACTGGGTCAGACCAACGCTTACGGCTCCATATACTCTTGTTTTATTTTGGCTGCGTCGACAAAAAGGCGGGCCTATGCCCATAAATGGTAAACGGGGCGGTGGAACGTTCCGGGACGCCAGCCAATCAGTGTCGCGTTCTAGACCGACGTCCTCCGTGTGACGCACGTACGGGATTCCATTGACGCAAGAGCCGGGGGAGCGTGCGTTCTAAATATAAACCAACAAACGACATGGGCGCTCACGTGGGGCTATTACTGGATGAAAAATGCTAAAAATAGCCGCAGATTGGAGGTGCAGACGTTTTCTGAGTGGAAATATAGAGATTTTACACGTTTACAGCAGGGAAGTGTGGTATCACAGGGCATACCAGGAAACACCTGTAAGGTTTCTTCATAAAACAGAATAAATTCATAGAAGGGCTAGAAATACCCTCTTCAATATTTCAACAAAACTCTTGGAGGAAAATGTACCATGAACACACATATCCGTTCAGCAAATAACTGTAATTATTTCATACTATTACTCCTGTACACATTTTGAAATCAAAATTGCTGAATCAAACCAAAAATTTATAAATTTGTATGAGTATACACATATAGACTCAATCAAATCAAAACATCTACCTCATGTGATATGACTGAAAGCTCCAAACCAGCAACTAAATGAACCTTGATTGTTTTATAAACTGCACTGACTCTTACTTTGTGATGATGTGTTTAAGAGCTGTTTGTTTAATCCTGTGTTTCTGTTTAACTGCTGTACAGCCAATTGCTCTTTGAAGACAAATGAAGCGATTGATTGATTTGGATACTTTGAGTCATTTTGACTCTATATGAAATTTTATCACTGCAATCTCTAATGTAGACTTAGGAAGAAAACAAAACAAAAAGATGACTACATATGATCCAGTTTTAGCAATAATATTTGACTTCATTAGACAAGGTATCACTTTTTGAATGGTTATTAATGATCAATTTTGTTGTATACATTTGGCAAAAGATGATTATTATTAGAGAAAATCTGTCCTCTCCAGACACACTGCGTACTTTGTCTTTTAACATAATTAATCCTGACCTCCAGAATATGATAATTACAACAATTTATGCTTTGAATTCAAGAAATGTGAAATCGCAGACCATTTCATACTGTAATGTCATCTTTAGACAATTTGCAGTATGCATGTCACAGTAAAAGCTTCATACGTCAGTATCAATTTAAGCATCACCTAAAAACCATAACTTCATAACTTCTCTCTGCACATGTGAACTTGAACCCTCTCAGGAGACCTTTGGGCATCATCTTGTTTCATTTTTAAATATGACGAATGTGCAACAGATCGTTCAGGGTGAGAAGCAGGTGAGATTTTATCTGAGGAGGGGAGAGCCTGCAGCTAATGAGACTGGCCGGGAGTGAATGGACATAATTACAGGGGTTTGAGTACAATGCTGCTTTAGGTATGAACATAAAATAACAAACAGATCGGGGTATACACTGGGGCTGAAAACTTGGGCTGAAAACTGCTCCACTGCATGTTGAAGGTCCTGGTCTGATGAGGCCAACTGAACCGCATCATCTACAAATAGCAGACTGGAAACACTCTTCCACCCGGCTGCACCTTGAAATCCTGTCCATGAAAATTACAAAAAGGATTGGTGACAAGGGACAACCATGGCAGAAGCCAACACCCACCAGGAACATGGTGTCCTGTCCTGAATCTCCATGCAACAATGAAGACCCCAGGTGGAGCCCGTTCCAGTACCCAAACCACTGACTTCATGAAGGCCTGATACTCCATGTATAAGCGCTGACAACAGTCAGGACCTCCTCCTATAGTGACTTCCAGTCGCATGGAGGCAACACTCACATACACACATATTTTCCAGTGTGAAGCTCAGCACAGCAGCACTCAACTGGGGGCTCATGAGTACTCTCTACTACTAACCAGCAGTATCAAGTGTAATTACAATCAGCCCCACCTTTACCTGCTGCAACATTAAAATGATGCTAACACATTACTGCATTAACAATTAGAATAAAATATTATATATTATTCCAGACAATACTTACAATGCATTATTCCAGAACAGTGGTATTGCACCTGAAGCAAGACCACTGTCTTGTTTCAACTAGTCTGTTTTTGTTGAAAACAGGTTAACATTATTTATCATATGTTAGAGTTGACATATTTTGATAGACAAGATAATTGACAAACTGACTGAAGTTTGGTCAGACACACCCAATGTGTCAACTTTTAATAACTGAAACTAAGGTAAAAGCCTCTGATCTAACAGTGAGTGACATTTACAAGTACTAATTCAGTCTTGCTGTGTCAGCGCTAGATAATTCCTTTTATACTCAAAACAAGTCCAGCTAGATTTCACATATAAATGTGAGATTATTGCACTTACTTTTTTAGATTTGCATTTGATTTTCATTTGCGGGAAAATATGTTTCATCTTTCATTTCCACCTACTTCCCTCTCATCCCTGATGCAGTCAGTGACATATGTCTACCAAGAGTGTGCAAGCCTCACGCACATACACACACACACACACACACACACACACACACACACACACACTCCAAAGCCTGCCTCGCTGTACGCTGTCATGCTTTGATATTAGGAAGATTTGAGCATTCCTTAGAATTTCAATAAGTGGGCTGTATTTACAGTAAGAATGCATAGAAATAATATTTAACACAAGTCAACACAAAACAGAAGCATTGTTGACAAATATATTTATGACAGATAAGCGACTTTTTTTTTTTTACATGCAAATAGGCTCTTTTTCTGTTTTGCTGTTAGCAGAGTAGTATGTTACAAAGATACAGTACATCTGTAATTTAGTAAACTTTTGAATATGCCGCCATTTGTCCTTTAAAAGATTTTGATGAAAACTGGGTATCCTCATAATAAGTACTGTAGCATCCAATGGTACAGGTGTAAAGTAAATCCCTTCGTAAATTCAAACTTGTGGTGGGGCAACAGACGGTAATTATTTCTTTAACTGTCTATTCACCAGATAATCAGTCTGAGGGCAATCCAATATATGTTGTCAACGTAATGCTGCATGACTGATCACTGACATCACTAACATCAAGACACATATGCAAGTGACAGCTACACAATTTGACATTAAGACAATAAATGAACATACAAGCATGTTAAATGTTACAAGTACACCGAATATCCAACACAAGACTGACTCACGAAATAGATTAATTTGATTAACTTCCAACACATTTTTGCTCAGTTTCATTACTTGTAATCAGCAATGTTTCATTAGATTAGTCACGGTTTCTGTGTGTTTTTTGACACTGAGTAAGTTTTCTATACACGACTTGGTAAATCTAGGAGAGGTGTACCAAACCAACACTTTCAGAACTCAGTTATAACTGAAGAGCAGAACTTTATAAGACCGCATTCATCAAATGTTTCTTGCATTATCATTAATCATTATCTCACCTATTTAAGAAACAGTAAAACCAGAAAGAAATGCATTGTATATTTCTCTTTCAGTTGGATGAACACTGACACTGAGAGGTATCTGAGCAGACAGGTAGGATAGTGTTGTTGAACAAGTTATGCTGCTGTGAGCTTATGCAGGTCCAAACAAAGCCAGGTCATCACTAGCTGCATTGGGAACAACAGGTGAAATTCAGTGACACACTACTGTAAATTTGATTAGCCATAGAAAAAGCGGTTGCAACATAAAATATATATATATATATATATTGCCTATTCATGTACTGTAGACACGCTTAGCTCTTTTATTTACAAACACAACAAATGGGTGCATTACATTTAAGTTGGCACACAATAGCAGTGATCAGACTGAGTAGTGAGATTTGCACATCTAGGTTGGTCTGTCAGTGTGATCGCTGCATAAGTGCAATTTGTCTGTACTCTGAAATAGTTCAGTCATATCAGGGATTACGTGCAAAAGAAGCACACATCAACACTTAATAATAAAAGCACACAGTTACACACTCATTTTCATAGTAATATAGGTGGTCCACTGTGGCCGTGTGCAGACTGGAGGATGGAGTGGAAGTGCTGCTCTACTTGAGGTGAAAGAAGCTGGATGGTTTGGTTGGTGCAGCCATGAGCATGTTAGCCTGGTTCTTGTGATTGATGTGGATCTATGACAAATCAATAAACAGAATTTTGGTGAACTAATTATGTTTGCTCATATTCCTTTAAACTGATACATATCTGATGAGCACAGTGTGATTTATAAGCTGGAGGTATGCTACACTAATGGAAATATTCTTGCTGTTATCTGCGCTGTTGTAGTAGTAGTAGTAGTAGTAGTATTTTATTTGTCCCCATGGGGAAATTGTTGTAGTAACGTGTCTCTGCCACAGTAATCAAAATAAATGTATGATTATGTTTAATCACTGAGCTAAAGATGTAGCATTCTGCAGTGCTGTTACCACTATCTTGAACGAATCTAAATGCAGGGTCTGAGTCTTCACCATTAACACTGGATTTGAGTGGTTCATAACACTTACAATACAAGGAGGTTGCATCCAAGGCTCCCCGTCGATCTGCATGGGCAGGGCTTTGGTTGTCCTGCACACAGGAAGGGACAGTGAGATGTAATTATCCTGTATCACTTATATGTGAACATCATGTCCAAATGTGTGCCTGTTTACACCAGACCACATGGCATGGAGAGGGATGAAATAACAGTCAGTTATTCTTGTTATGTTTGTCATCTGCCTGTGGGTAAAAGTACACAACCTGATGGTAATTTGAGAGGTCTGTGCCAGTCTGTGCCCGGCGCTCTTCAGCCCAGTGTAGATTTGTCCCATCTCTATAGCTCCTTCCAGCCCCACCACCTCCAAACGCTTATCGCTTATGTCTGCAGAATGACGAAACACACACACAGAAGACGTGAGGGGATTAAATCTGCACGCAAGTAGGCAGGGAGGGCCCATTGATAATATTTGAACACCATAAATTAGGTGATTTAGGAGAGTACAGATGGTCCAACCAACCACACCTCACCCTGTGAGATAGTTTTAAGAAGTTCGGGGTCATTGATAACCTCACTGTGCTCCACCTCTGGCACACCATCAGGCTTCTTGGACTCGCCCCAGAGGTTGGAGCCCCCGTGCATGCTGGGTATGTTGAGGACAGCTATGCCCTCCAGGGACATGCTGCTCAGGTCCAGTTGTCTCCCACAGCACTGGTGGAGGCACAACAACGGGTTGTTTTGTTTATACACAACTAAACAAAAGCTAGACTTAAAACATGAGCAAGTATTTGAGTTATATATTATTAATTTTGGTTGAAACAGCAGCATTTTTCACCTCAATCATGAGACAGTCCTTCAGCTTCTTACAAGAGGCAGAGATGGTCTCAGAAGTGGCAAACTCAAAATACCAAAGTTTGTTCTTCATTCTTAAAAATGAAAGAAAAGAAAGTATTTCACTATCACTTATATATTTTTTTCAAATTACCTGTTACAGTTTTCATTGGAAAACACTCACACAGTTCATGTGAATCCCCACCTGCTATTGAACCTCTGGGGGTGTTTCTCTCTCATGGAGTGGAAACGATGAGCAATAGAGGCGTCCTGCTCACATGGACACAAATACAATCATAATAAGTCATATTTTAAGCAAGATATTCCACTTTCTGTTTATGTCAAGAAGAAATTAACAGATTTTTCTATGATTAAATATTGCTTATAGGACTGAAGAAATCAATTTAAGTGGTATGTGTGCTGTTATTCCTCCCTTTTGAGATAGTGACTGACCACTCCAATAGAGAAGTAGTTGTTGATGATCTCATAGGGTACGGGGTCTCCTGCTTCTTGGGGGTCTTCTGGTATCACCTGGATGCTCCAGCGGTCCATGGGAACCATCTCGCTGGCCTCAATCTCCTTCAGGATCTCTCTCAAGTCTGACCCCTCGTAGCCTTTCACGGGATTACAAAACAAGCAGGATGAGTATATAACATATGGCGCCAATGTCAGTGCCAATACCTGAGTGAAAGTTGTGCGGTTTAGAGGTTGGTCATGGTTTTACCTCCTCCCCAGCGCAGACAGCGTGCCAGGTCGTTCCCAGTACCAAGAGGCAGCACAGCTACTGGAGGATTCACCTGGAGGTCCGCTTTGTCTGAAATCACGGGTATATTATTTAAGCCTTAGAGATATTTATCTCAGTCAGCTGAGCTCACAGAGACCCAGAGGGCCCCGCAGTACCTATAGCGTCCAGGAGCCACCCAACTGTCCCGTCTCCTCCACACACCAAGATCCTGTATTCACGCAGATTGTGGAAGAACTGCAGTCTAAAACACAAAGTCAAAGTTAATGTGAAGAAAAGTGGACGGACAATCTGCCAGTTCCACAGTAATGAAAGTGCTCAGTACCCTGGTGCAGGACCTCCATTGGACAGGTTGTAGACTTGACGTGGGTTCAGCAGGTACTGAAACTTCCTGAGCACTCTGTGGAAAACATACAGACAGAAAGAGAAATCATAGGGGAACTATTAAAAATATACTATCACAATGAATTGCCAATGACAGTCATGTTATAAAAACACATGTACTGCAACAACACATCATAATATCTGTGTAATTCAGAAAAGAAATATGTCACACGAGAAGCCTGTGTATTGATAACGTATTGTATGAAAATATTATGCTACTATACTGATCATTTATCCATATCAAGACACTGAGCTGCTTACCTTTCACCCTGCTTTCCTCCACTTTTTGGGTTTACAAACACCAACAGAGGATGGGTGTCAGGAATCGGAACAATCTGTAGAAAAATGTGCAACTGATTAAGATCCAATGGACTGTCTAAATCAGCTGGCAAATCTTTGTTTCAGCGTGTGGACCGATGGACACATGCTGCCATTCAAGCGACTGCAAAGGTTTTATATTCATTTCATATACTGCTCATGTTTTTCAATTTATTTGATCATTTTCTTAACTTTGAGGCATCATCATCATCATCATCATCATCATCATCATCACCCTTCAAGGCGAGGGTGATGTACTGTAATGGCAACAGCAGATATTTTTAGATTTTATTCAGCTGGAAATTGTTGTGAATGTCCATAGCAAACATAAGCTGCCATACAAACACAAGCACAAGTGTATTCAGACATATATCAAACCTGAGTGTGGACAAACTCAACAGACAGGACAGACGTCAGCGAAGCGGATTATGCTGCAAGTGTCTTTTGAGAAAGTTTGGATGTTTTTTTTATTTGTTTTTTTTTTGGCTGTGACAACTTGTTATCATTACCATATGTTAAAGACAAACATAACACCTGCTTCTCAAGCTCACAGGAGGTAAGTGTCTGATACTAAAAATATACATTTTGGGTTGGTGAATCGCTTTAAACTTGAGCGTTGGATCAAAGGCCTTTCTCTGCAGATGCAGACAAAACCATCACAGTTGTATTTTTCCATGACTGAACTGAGCTGAATAGACTACAAAGACGTTAGCAGAGTTTAAACATGAAATCCCCCCACAAAAATAATAATAATAATAAATATATAAATAATATGACGAATCAATAAAATTGGAGATTCTCCCAAAAAGCAACGGTATGCAGATGGTAGTTTGAGCAGACAACTTGAAAGAGACCTAGCAGAGAAAACACATGGGTGTACAGTTGGAAAAGAAATTAAAGTCTGTAGGAAGATTTGATAAAGGCAGACCTGCAGGATGTGGCCATCAGGAGTAACATTTAACAGGTTGGTATCCTCCTCCTGAAGGAAACAAAGGACAATTAACCGACAGACAACTAATAATAATAATTCTAAGAATCAAAATTTCCCTTTTTTCCCCCCATTTTTTGTTAAGCTGCTCATTTTACCTTTGAGACGGCGTATATGGCCCACGGAGGCAGTATATGATCTCTCAGTGGTCCACAATCACAGGTGGATAAGCCCGAGAAAAGACACTCATCGTGACGCTTAAAAAGAAACAAGACTCTGTAAACACAGACAGAAGCGATCCTCTCTAATTCGTGCATCAATGTACAAAAACAAACACAATCCTCACCATCTCCTGGCACCACACACAACGCCTCCCTGCTAAAGTTTTGATCTTCTTGTGGCAGACCTGACACTTGGTAGAGTTACAGTCAGCTCTGATCCAGTCGTGAGCTGCTACCTGAGACACAGAGGAATAGAAGCAAGAGGTGTTGTCCCACTTAATTTAGTATAATTATCATACTTTTCACCCTTTTAACACCCTTTATAGAAGTGACTGCAATACCCGGTGTTATTCTCACATATTCTTCTACTGGAAGGTCTTATGGTGCTGATCAAATTCAGCTGCATACACAAATTTTAATGTTCACCACTATGGTGCCAACAAAAAAATCCAGCCCTGAATGACTGCAGGAAAAATTACATCATTATTTACTTAAAAAGAATCAGCACAGACCACACCTTCCTCAAGAGCAGCTGTCGAGGTTAGAGACGACTTCAGATTTATGACTTTTTGGATAACCATCGCCTTGGCAGACGTGCATCACCAGATCAAATATCCCTAGAGCACACTGGCACCTCAAACCTTTCCAAGCAGCTGAAACATTTTGGGCAGCTCAGTGTTATGATCCATTACAGATATTGTGAATCAGTGAGTTGAGGCTTTGACACGCCACTGGAAAAAGACAGTGAACAGATCATTGTCTACGCTTGTGCAAAATTAGGACATTTACCAGATGTACGGAGCAGACTGTGCCGGCTGTAATCCGCACTTAAAAAGAAAAAAAAAAAAAAAACACTGATGGGCTCCACTTATAACCGACTAATGCACCCTAATGTTGTTAATGTGTTTACATTCGCTGCCATTTGGAAAAAAGAGAACAGGCATGAATGTATTCTCCTAAAAATATAATGTATATATATATATATATATACATATAATAAAAACCAATAGAGGGAACTGAAAGTGAAAAGGGATCATTGTGGTTTCTTACACTAATCTCCTTTTTAGATTTGACAAAGGTACGAGCACAGGCTTCGGGATTCTTGTTGGCACACTGACTGTGGACGGTGTACTTGCAACCTGTAGGAAGAAAAATAGACCCATATAACAGAAGTAATCAAATAAATTCTCTACTAGAATTATATTACTTATATATTATTTTATATATTATTTTATAACTAATTATATGTATTAATTATGACCCTGACAAATAACAGACAATACAAGTAAATTGGAAAGTAAATTGGAAAGTAAATTGGAAAGTAAATTGGAAAGGTTTGACTCCTCCAGTTAATTGTTACTGTGTATGAGGTACATGTCTGCGCCCTGGTGGCAGCTGTGAGCTCTTACAGGTGCAGCAGAGTCCTTGCTTCCCGAGGCCGAGCAGCATGCCCTGACACACACTACAGTAGGTCGGCTTGTTAAAGTGCTTCATCCTCCAAATATGTTGCCCATCCCGCTCTGTCATCTGTGGGTGGGGGGAGGGGGGAGGGGGGGGGATTTTCAATGGACTTGAGTACGAGCAGTAGTGCTGTGTCCTCAAGGTGTTCGCATAAAGCAACATTAACAAAACAACTGAGGTTGTAGTGAGGCTGTAAAATGTTGTATGTCCAGTACTTTTCTTTTTCTTACCTTCAGTCCGAGGAGAACAAGTAAAGGTACATTGTTCATGCCTCCCTTCACCCATTCTTCCAGCGTGACGGTCCCACTGTCGTCCAGATCGATCGCTGTCATCATGTCTTTGAGCACCTGCACAACCACAAACATGTACTGATTATTTGTCATCTGTGATCCTTTTATTGAATCTCAAGTAGTTTTTTGTTGCATTCACGAACTCATGAAGCTCTCAGCTGCTGTAATGAAACTATCTTCCTCAGAACAACTTCATAATAACGAATAACAACTTCAAAACCTTTTCTGGGATAGCAAGTGATTTTCTGATAGAAAGAAGCAGTCTCATACTGGTCTGAGCTCAGTCACATCCCAGCCCAGGTAATCACCAGCCCGCATCATCTGGGTGATTATACGATCCACTTCCTGACGGAGAGACAACAGAGGTCACATTCACAGTAGCCTCATGGTGTATGAAAATCCTGCTGTGTGCTGTGCATCCAAAACCAACTACTCAAAAAAAAAAAAAATCATGTGTGTTACTGAAAACATTTTTTAAAATTTAATTAAAACATTTTTTTTTCTGAAACTATCTGCCGACAAAAGTTGAAACTGTAGTCCAAGTGCAGCTGGGTCTCAGTTTTTCAGTGTCACATGATTGGCTTGAAAGCTGTTTTCATTTTCTCTTTTGGATAAAGAGGGACTTGTTTTGCATAATGAGCCGGTTTATGTTTATTGGACTGTAAAGTACTTAAGTAAGGCTTTTCAAATCTGTCGCAGATAAGCAGGGGCGTGAGGTTAAACGTATTAACTCGCCTTGATTCATAGGTTGGACATATTTGTGGCGGTGCTGCTGTGATTGTGTCCATGTCAGTATCCGTGACACCACAATATATACAGTACACGAGCTGCCTGTTTACTTTCTGTCACCTTCTACTATTTCAATTTGCAAATAAACTTCAAAGTGCAGATAGAGACTTTTTTGAGATCCCAATAATGTGACGTTGACATTTTCAGGCTGTCTTAAGTGTCAGTTCAGAGGTCAATGATCACCAGAGATACTTTGCAGAACTAGTTTCAAACAGAAAATATGAAAATTCTGTGAATTTGTGGGAAACTTGTCAGTGACTTGGAGTAACTTACAGAGCTGTCCAGGAGTCCGTTGTTGTCTTTGTCGTAAAGTTTAAAAGTAACTAGAAACACAACACAGAAAATCAGTGATCCTGCCATTGTTTCTTCACTTTCTCTGACCTTACAAATAATCAATCTTAATCATTCAGTGGTGAATGTATGTACAAGGCAGTTACACCATAATAAACATGTCACAAAATGTTCAAGAGGTAGATGACACCAACATTCAAGCTTCTCTCGTGGCTGTCCTTCCTCCAGCACTGAGAAGTAACAGGACACATCACGAAGAAAGACCCCTCCTGAAAGTAAAGAAATGTACAGAACCTTCTGACCAAACTAGAAACCTTTATTACATTATTCAGCTCTAAAACAGTATGGTGTTTTTTCTTTAAGTTCCTGAGGGAACAGCAGTATAAAAGTGAGCATTTTATCAAAGGTTGGTTTGGGAACAGGTGCACTAATCTCCAGAGCTACGCCCGCAGCCACATTCCTGTGACGCAGCGCTACAAAAAGAGACAAACAAACAGGTGGGCGTTGGAAAAAGCGTCCGACAGGAAATGATATCAAAGACGTTCTAAGGTGTATTACCAATCATGATCTGAGCTGAGCGTGACTGTGGAGCTGAAAGCATTTCCTCTAAACACCTGCTCAGACATGCAGAGTGATTTACCTCCTTTGGGTAACGGACTCTTCGTGTTCCCATCCTGCTCTACGTGTTGAAAATAGCGAAAAAGGCGTTGGCAGAAATCTGTGGGAAAGTCATCCACCTCTAGATACGTCTTGAGAAAGAGACAGAAACCCACTGCGTCCATACACTGAGGAGAGAAATCAAAGTAGCCATCAGAGGAGGCACAGGGACAAAAGTTTATGTTATTGTAACATTTGCATTAATGGCAGCGCCCTATTTTACCCCGGACTATCATTTTTGGATCATTTCCAAGGAGGTTTACTAGAAGAACAATGATATTTGCAAATATAATTACAGATAAACAGAGAAAATGTTCAATTAGTAAATTTCAAATCATTAAATTTTAAATAATGTCATTATTGAGAGTGCAAAATAGTGAAATTTATCTACAGTCAAGCTGAAAATTCAAGAAATATGTAGAAGAAAGTTTCCAATATTAAATGAATAATATAATATTTATTTGGCCTTAAAAGGCAATTTTTGCAGGAAAAATTCACATTTTCCCAATAATTAGTACAAATAGTTTTCTTCAGGAAAATTCCTACAAAATCTATTAGAAGAAATGGGAAATGATCAACTTGTAAAGTAAAGTGTAGCCACAAAGATCTGTTTCCATAGGAGCAGTGACAAAGACTGACCTCTCCAAAGCTGTGCTGGGCCAGCCGACCTCCAGGGTGAAAGTCCTTGATCACATCTTTCACCCTCAAACTGCTGTCTGCAAAGAGATCAGCTGACGTGAAACAACATGAAGTTCACTTCCATTAACACTTCCCAGATATGAATCTGTTCCATCTGTATGCTCTGGACATGACGGACGAAAAAAGAGAAGAATCGCACAGAGTGTGTGTGAAGAACAAAGTGAGAACAGAAAGGCTCAGTGACTAATTCAGTTCTTTGTTTATTTGTCCCACACATTGATTACATGGCTCCTGAGTGCGGGAGAGTGCATCACCTATTGTGCACAGTGTGCTTCCTACATTAAATTTGGGTTTTGACCTCACTGTCTGAGGTAACACACGGCAGTGCTTTTCTCAGGTCCAGACAGGAGCAGGTGTAATTATCCATTCATCCATTATCCCCAGCCCTCCACCCCCACCCTGACTAAACTACTAAACTAAAAGCCCTTAGACCCATTTCATTTCTTTCAAAGCCTCTGAGTGGAAGGCAGAATATTTTTAGCCCCATACCACTTTTTGTTTCCTGTCAACAGGTCTATCAAATTCTGCATTATCTCAAACCCCTGGTGCAGGAGCATGCACTTACATTTTGGAGTTGATGTTTGGGTTTTTGTGTCAATGCTGAATGATCCTCCGGAGTACACAGTGGAGTGTTTTTGAGTTGATGGTGCGTGAATAAGAGGAACCTCCTCAGTCGTTTATCTTATAATGTTGATGTAAGCACTTAGTGGATACTGCTGCTTTCACTTGCTGTGTGGTTTAGAGCCAAAGGACAGATTTTCAGCAAGTACAAGGAAATTTTGCACAGATGTTTTCAGCATTTTACTTCCCTCCATACACCTAAACTGGGAGAGTGCATTTAAAAGAGTATTCTGACTGATTTAGTCTCGTCAATTTTCCTTCTTCTTCCCGGACTTTGAATGTAGTAACACTCACCTCAACTCTCTTTTTGTATTTTTTTCCCCTCTACTTTCAGACAACTTCCAAATCATTATTCTTATAAATTAATAATCTATGATTTTCCTCTAAATCATCAGTGTTAAAGGACATAACAAAACTTACAACAATGTAAACATACTCAACTAGAACTAAAAATCATGCATCTAAAATCTTACTGAAGTAAAGTGCAGATGTTCTTATCAGCTAAATGTACTTTAAGTATCAAAAGCAAAAGTATCTCATATATTAGAGTATATTATAGGACTATTGTTACTGATGCATTACTGTTGCAGCTAGTCAAGCTGGATGACCATTTTAACTACATCATATAGAGTCTGGCTGTTTAATTTGTAACAATGTCTCATATTTTATGAGCTGATTATATGTTTTGTACGTAAAATCTTAAGCAGCAAGGTAACTAATAACTAAGGCTGTCACAAAATACATGTAGTGGAATAAAAACTACAGTATTTCCCTCTGAAATGTAGAGAGACATTTTTTGACTATATTGATCTATTGATTTCCCAAAAGAGAGATTATCTCTTTGATCGCCCCACTGCAAAGCAAGTGCAGAATGTAGCCTGAACTACAAAAAAAGCTCCCCTTCAGCTGGTCACTGTATGTGTTACATGTATTAACACGCCAGTAACATCAAGTAATTGTTGAAATAATGTAAAGTGAGTGAAACTTACATTCCATGTACTGCTGCAGCTGGATGAAATCCACAGGTGTCAGAGACCCTTCTGTGTCATCAGAGGAGGCCATGCCGATCAGCTGAATGAGCGAAGAGAAAACACAGTCACGGGACAATCACAGGCTGAAGCGCTGACCTCGAGAAAGGTTGACAGTGCAAGCAATCTTTCATATAACAGATCTAAGGCCATCAACTGTGGCACTAGCAGTGACTCACATGAACTGGTTTACCTCCATTCCTTGGATTGCACACATCATTAGTAAGTGAAACACTCCCCTGCCTGTTATTGGACTCTGATCAACCACAATGTCTGCTTTCAGACAGGCTGATAACTGATGATTCCCAGGAATCACCAGTGAAAATGTGACCTACTACACCGGGAATATAGCAAATGTTATCATGCTGATAATTGGAATAATCTCATAACAGGCTCTGACAATTAGCTCTGACCTGAATTTAAAAAAAAAAGAGCTATATATTGTGCAGGTAAACATTACCGTATTCTCTGCACTGTCTCCTAGCCCCTAAAAACCACTATGTAATATTCCATCAGTTTAATCAGCACCGTGCTGTACCACTTAGAGTCTGACAGCAATTCAGAAATCAACAATTAAGGTTAAAAGGGGCATCCATCAGAGAGGATTATAATTTGAGGCAAGAGTGACTGACAGGCATGACTTTTTTTCTCAGCTGTCTATAGTGCTGCACAGGTGTTCAGTCACTGAGACAGGAAGATGACGGAAGCTGAACCCTCCAAGACTCCTTACCTTGTCTCTCTCTGTCCCCAGAGTTCAGCAGAGGTGAATAAAAACTGTCCCAAACACGGAGCTCCACCACACGGAACTTTGATATGCTGGTTGACGGCAGCTGGTACTTGTGAGTAAATGTGTGCCGCGTCATTAGCGGATATAGGGGATTAAGAATGGGCGGAGGAGGAGCTTTCAGCCATATAATTACAGTTAGTGGCACCGCGTCGCGCGTGAACGAACACCAACACACACACAGACACACACACGCACGCACGCACGTACGCACGCACGTACCCTTCCAACAAATCAACGCATTTTCTAAATTCTGAGGCTTTAATCCTTAAAATCAGAATGAGGGTCACAGACTCTGGTCTCCAGCTTCAACAGAGTGAATGAGCAGATGTGAATGAATGAAATGCTAAATATGAAATCATGAATTGGCTCTCCACCATTTTACAAGTGACAGTAAATTTGGCTTTTCACCTAATCAAGACATTTGTCTCACAAAACCAAAATAGGCTAGGAGTGGGACATAAAATCAAACTGTGAGCGCATCTTGTTTCATAAGGAAGACTGAGGCCCAGCATGGCCAAAAAGTTGAAAGGTGCCTGGTACGATTTCCCAAAGACCAAGATGATTTAATCAGGTCTAAAATGCAAAAAAAAATATTAAATTTATAATCAGATATGACAAATTATGATTTACTTGTTTCTCGTTTGTGATGAAAGATCAATTGACTAATCATAGCAGCTCTAAAACAGATGTCTATGACAGCTGAGTAAACTCCATCTGCAGAGGAAGACAGTTTAAACTGTTTAAAGCGCTGGAAAAGATAGTAAGTAGAACTGTTTAGTCAAACTACTGTTTCCAATAACAAGACTGAACTTGTAAAATCGATTTTATAAAACAATCACAGCACCCTATTGGCGGTTATTGTATGTTATTAAAGAAAACAGGTCACTGTCTGTTCGCTGGCAGTAGGTGGTGGTAATGCGCCTCAGTTACAGATGACAGCCGCAGTTAATGAGTAGAAGAAGAAACGGTTGACGCAGGTGTTTACGTTTTCCTTCTTCCGCAGCTGCCTAAAGCGGACTAAAATTTACCAATCTGACGTTAAATCCAAACTTTAAGGAGAAACTCGCGGTCATGTTTCTTATTTTTAACTTAAGTATTAGAGGTGCTTAGCAGATCAATATGCTTAAGGTCGTTTGCCGTCCACTATAGGCGCTGTATCGTGAGTTTTCCTCATCATTTATCGCAAGCAAAGCTAAAGCTAAATCTAGCAGTGCGTTAGCAGCGGCTCAGCGGCTCAGCGGCTGTGGACCAAATTTAATAAATCATCTCCTGATCCGCACTTTGTCCAGAGTTAACTTAGATATCAAGCAAGGCAGTCATGGCCACTAGGCGTCTGACCGATGCCTTCTTGTTAATGCGGAACAATGCAATCCAAAACCGGCAGATATTGGCTGAGCAAGTGAGTACATACGACCCCCGTCTGAGTACACGTAGCAATGCTGCGGTGAGTGGTCTGCATCGTTTTGACATTTTACTGTGTGTGTTTGCATGTAGCCAGTCACTGTGACCTGTTAGCTAGGTGCAGCTGTGTGCCAGTAGCTGCTAGTTATTCTTAGGGAAGGTTTCACCACCGGTAGAGTTTGTGTGCCCCGTCATGTCACCTCAAGACTGACGGAGGTGATGGAGAAGGAGGAGTGTGCAGCCATATTTTCATATTATACATATATGATATAAATTATAATATATACTAGAGGGGTCAGTGTATATTGGGTGGGGTTTTGTGAATGTTAAAGCATGTTTTTTATGTTCATATAATGCTCCTCACTACTAAAAAAAACTCCATCATGTTTTGATGTAGTCTAGATCAAATCGTGGCTGTGACTTGTATTTCATTGTTCCACTAGGATAGAATTGGTTAGTTATAGATATTCTATCACAATATATGCAATTGTATATTGTGATATTGTTATTTATGGTTATATAGTAAATGTTCTGGAACATGTGTTGAAATTATTCATGGAAATGATTAGCTGACAGGATTGGTTTTGGACAATTGGATGCCTGAAAAATCACAGTGCTTCATTACATTGATGCCAGAAACATACAGTGTATAAATCCAGTATTTCCATTTTCAGTCCTGCTTATTGACTTGCAGCGCAGTGGTTAAACAGATTTTCTCCCTGGATATTCTTAAGCTGAGGTGGTAAAATGACCCAGATCATGGTACAGATGACTTTGTCATTATTCTAGTTAGCAGATGAAGACCTAAACAATAGTCACACTTGTTACATAAAGACATTTGATGTGAAATAGCACTTCTTTTTTTACCTTAAGTCATTTTCTTTTATTTGATGAAAGATTATTGTTGATGTTAGCAGAAGGAGTCTTTGTTTCAGGTGAGGTGGCCCATCTCCCGCTTTCAAACACTCCAGGAAGCTCTGCCCAATACATGCAGAGACATTAAGAGACACTTCACCATAAATAGTATGGGAAAATCTCTCATGTCTAACAGTTTGTCTCATGGCATATATTGTTATACTGCCCAACCCTTCACTAGAATGTGGCTGGTTAGCTTCTCGAAGTATATAAATGTGTGACAGATGTCAAGGAAAGGACAATGGAAAAAGGTTGAATTAGACTCCTGAAAACAACTGCTTGTCATTCAGAAATACTAATAATCTTTGTGTTGGGCTAATCTCTAATGATGCCATTTAGAAAAACAAGAAGGCTCCTCATCAGTTTTTTTCACACTTAATGTAATCTGTTATTAAGAACAGCCATCGTTTCCCCTCACTCTGGGGAAGAAATGTGTCACTGTACTCTACATATTACTCACATTTATTCCTGTCATTATCTACCTCCCTGGTGTTAACTAAAATGCCATTTTAGATCAATTATGAGAAACTATCAAACACAAGTTAGCCCTACACAGTTCTTTTCGGGCTCCTTTTTGATTGCTTTTATAGCTTTCCACCAGAAGTGTTTGCACTACAGTTGGCCAGCAAGCAGGTGTGTGTGACCATTCACACTCAGCTGTGAACATTTTGACCAGTTACCTGCCAGCTGAGCTAGATTAATTCCTGCCAGCCAGCAAACAAGACTGTATCCCATCATTTGAGGTAGCAAGGTTTCTGTACAGCATTTTCCAAAATATGCCACTGAATTTCAGCTACTCAGCAGCTTAAGCAATGACTTTTCCTAAGCCTGATTTTTTCCTCCTATAAACATTTTCTCTGCTGTTGCTGATGGCTTGGAAAGCTGATTGTTTCAATGACACAACAAATTAGCACACCCAAATCTACAGAGCAGAGATCTTTAGATTGATGAGGTTCCTGGACGGACACGTCTGTTAATGCTGTGTATGACAGAGTGCTGTGCTGGGGTTTAGCCCAGGACCACCAGGAACATTAGCAAGTAGGCTCAGAGACACTGGTAGTGATTTTGTGGCCTGATTCACACACTCTCTGTCTATTCTCCCGCTGAGAGAGAGAAAAGAGAAAAAATGTTACTCAATCATTACTCAGTTTGTCCGCTGCATTTTTCCCTTATCTTGGATCAGCCCAGAAATTTGGCTTTGGGTAGTTTGACTCCCTTGGATCATGAGATGATACACCTGTTGGATCCTGGTCTTTGACTTCGGCTCTGTGTACATCATCATTCCACATAGGCTAACTGCTTTAGCTCTTTGTTTATTTCACCATTGATAGTTCGTATTACCACATTATAGAGTAGTTTTTTTCCCAATAGTTATCCATCATGTTGCTTAGTTAGTTATTAGCTGCCAGTGGCCTTCTAAAAAATAAATTGGAATAAAAAGAATAAGGAAGGAAATTTCTACAGATCCTGAAATAGAGCCGCCCTTCCCTTGTGTCCTTACTGGACATTTGAACACGATTCCAACCACATTGTGTGTTATGTAGCTCAAATGAAATAAGTGGATGTCAAAAGTTTATATAGTTAATGAAGTGTATAGTCTAATATCTTGTGTCTTGTAGTGTTCAGTGTACGTTTGGTCCTGTTGTCCTTTATATTAGGCTTCATCCATTTATGTGGTATTACACTGTTCATTTAAATGTCTCTGCAAACTCCACCACTGTCACAGAGAAAAGCAAATCTGAGTCTGACATGGAAACAAATTATTACTGTATTTTTAGAGCAGTCAACCACAGTCAAGCTATCAAAGTGAAAAAACTTAAAAAATATTTGACACAGGTGTTCTTTGCTAAGTCACTTTGTTGTCTATTTAATTTGATTTTACAGTAGTGCAGTTAAAAAGATTACAAGGCAATGACTCAACTAAAGCTACTTTATTTTCCATCAGAAGATGTACATTCAGCTAAATGACACTGCTGTATACTCAGGTTTAAAATAACTGACTTTGCCAGAGGGCAGCAGGGGACTTTGCCAGACAAAACAAGACACACATGGGGGACATAATTATCCAAATCAAGTCACATCTCTAAGGTTTTAGTGACCAATCAGCTACATGACTTTAGAATTTTCTATTACATATTAACTTCTTGCTCATTTTAAATTTTCTTTAAAATGTGCTTTCCTTTTTGTTACTTACACTCAGATGATCTTGAAGCTCAACCGTTTCTGCTGTCTTTATTCTTATTCTTTCTTACATTTGTTGATTTTTTTTAATTGGAATGATGATGTCAGTAGTGTAGGGATCATTTATGATTTAAATCTGAATTCACACTGTTTTTACAGTTTTGTACATAGTAAAAACCTCAGGACAAACAGATGAAGTGAAAATGGCTAGAATTAATTTAAACAGCCAGACTTTATGCATCTCTGCTATTTACTATTCTTATCTCAAAGTAATTCAATTGTTGGTAGGAGAGGATGCAAACACGCCTTTCTGTTATCCACTGCTGATTTTCCTGGGCTCACCTTCTGTTACTTCTGTCTTTTTCTCCTTTTCCTTGTTGTGTAATGGATGGGACCACTCTGCTCTCTGCCAATCACATTAGGAGCTTGATGAGGTACTGCTGTTTCCCTTCATGGTAGAATTTAGACTCGTAAAATGGTGCACCATCGTCATTGTGTTGAATTATTACATAAAATATTTTAATAAGATTATTTGTTTGCACTTTTAAGTTGGCTGATGATCGAATGGCCCTGGTGTCAGGACTTAGTCTGGACCCTGAAGCTGCCATTGGAGTCACCAAGAAACTGCCCCCCAAATGGATAGAAGGAGTTGATGAGGTACAGTTTGAAATTGGAAATTAGATATATGTAGATCTGCATCTTTGTGCTTTATAAACTATTATAATATTTTAGAAAAGAAATCAGACATGAGTAAATAAATATATTTAGCCGGTAGGAGTCTTCAGATCAAACCAGTTATTCCTCCAGTAGTTTGTGTACAAAATAGTCTTTACTGGGTTGTGAACTATAAATCATTGCCTTTCAGATCCAATATGAAATCACACGGGTTCGGCAGAAGATGAAGGAACTGGCCTTACTTCATGACAAACATATGAATCGCCCCACACTGGACGACAGTAGTGAAGAGGAACATGCCATAGAAATCACTACACAGGAGATCACACAGGTATATTCATATTACAGTTTAGTAATTGAGATAATGCAAATTTCCCAGCATATTTCAATCGTTCGAAATTGGCAGATGTTCCTACTTTTATAATTATGTATAATTGATCTTTTGTCCTCTTTATTGTTTTAGGGAGTGACTTCTGACAATATTTTATGTTAAAGAGTTTGAAATGAAACTTTGCTCATTTCTACTTGCTCACAAGTTTTGTGTTTACTTCAGATGTTTCACCGATGCCAGCGAGCTGTGACAGGTTTGCAGTCTCGTTGTGGTCACTGCACCGAGCAGGAGGAGAGACTGTTGAGAAACGTGGTGTCATCTCTGGCACAGAGTCTGCAGGACCTATCCATCAATTTCAGGCACACACAGTCCAGCTACCTTAAACGTAAGAACTACACTGAAGCTGGTCTTGTTCTTCCTAAATCTTCATTCCTTACTGTCTCTACTCACATATTTTGACTATTGTCAGGGTTTTATCTCATGTCATATCACTGTCATCTTCATGTTGCTTCAATGCCATCTAAGCACAATGTACTTGTTTTGTCTACCAGGTATGAAGAATCGTGAGGAGAGATCAAAGCACTTTTTTGACTCAGGACCTTTAATGGAGGAGGATGAAGATTTAGCACTATATGACAAGGTGTGTGGCTTTTATGGCTTTTTTCATTTGTCCCCTGTGTGCACAGTACAATAAAAGCAGAACTATCACTTATTATTATCATTATTATTATTATTATTATTATTATTATTATTATTATTATTATTATTATTATTATTATTATATTCATGAGTACACACAAGATCAGAAAGACACACAAACATTCATTCAATATCTGGACACACAGTGAGACAATTAGAATTTAGCATTTGTGTTTATCTTTCACGTTGGTTTTTGTCACTTTTTACTATTCCCACTAAAAGACAGGAAATGAAAGCAAAAATATGAATCTTTATTTTTGTAAATATAATGGTCAGGCTAACTACATGTACAGTTGCATTTGGAATATTAATTCTACTCTAAAATCACCTAATGTTGTTCTTTCATTATTTTTTCTTTCAGGGGTTCACAGATGACCAGCTGATGCTGGTGGAGCAGAACACAGTTATGGTTGAAGAACGAGAGCGGGAGATCCGACAAATAGTGCAGTCCATCTCAGATCTGAATGAGATTTTCCGGGACTTAGCTGGAATGGTGGTTGAACAGGTATTTGAAGCAACAATGACACAGTATTAAATAATGGTCCATTCAGTGTGTTTTTGTCAGTGAGATGTCCAAATGACTTCTGAAATGTAACATCCAGCATATTTAGATATTTCATTTCATATTTGGTATTTTTTCATTAACAAAGTGAGAATCATAATTATTTAAGTATCGATGAATGGCTAAACACTTAAAGATGAATTGACCTTCAAGTCAAAGCAAATCAAACTTTAAGGAAGGTATTTTGCAATGTCACACTGAACAGCTAATACACAATAGTGTCTAAAATAAATAATCTACAACTAAAATAATCAAAAGAAAATATCCTGCACTAACAACATCCCCCATTTCTCTTTAAGGGCACTGTTCTTGACCGAATCGACTTCAATGTGGAGCAGGCTTGTGTTAAAACGGAAGATGGATTGAAACAGTTACAAAAGGTAAACACAAAATGCTCATGCCTTGGCTAGTTTAACATTTTTTTGTCACAAATGTACTGTGCAGTCTGGATATACCATATTTAATGGGTCATTTTAGATGTAATAATGAAACAACCAAAGGGGAAAATTTACCATATCTACAAACCTTTGCGGTTAAATACAGAAATCCTTACATGAAACTGAAAGCAACTGAAGGTTTTTGACTTTTATTTTTTTCCATTTTCTTTGCAGGCAGAACAGTATCAGAAGAAAAACAGAAAGATGCTGGTCATTTTGATTCTGTTTGTCATAGTGATTGTTCTAATTATTATTCTTTTTGGAACAAAGTTTTAGTCATGCATTCCTCTGGCTTTTGTTTTCTGTGTGGGCATTTGTTGTGCATCTGTGTGGACTTGGACTTGGTCTTGGTTCTACTCAAAACAAAGCTGAATGCCTTTCATACCCACCAGGAAACGACAAGAAGAATTCCATGTTTCTTTGCGGGTGCACTTTGGGCTATGTGGAGATATTTTATGGTCCATTTTAATGAAAGAAACAATCTACAGTCTGTTTGAGCCGTGGCTATTTTATCAAGTGACTTGCATCCAAATCACTCCAAGACTCTTTGACGGAGGTATGTCAAACCAAACCATGTTGACATATCTGTCTTAACAAAAAAGAAAAAAAAGAAAAAAACTTTGGTGTATAAAAATGGACTGCCGGTGTTAAATTGCTAAGGCAGAGTGTTCTCTGCTTGAACTCTAAGCACGAGTTGTGACATTTGTTGTGTGAAGATGCGTCATTTCTGTTCAATATCATTGCAAACATTTTGTTTCCGTGAATGAGATGTGACAAGAACGAATGTTTGTGAAAGAGAAAAATCATTTTCATCTCAACATTACATGTATGTACTGGCTCAGTATTTTACCCTACCTTTATATATAAGGGCAGATATGATTCATCCATTCAGTACCAAAAATATTCCTTCGGTTTAAGGACCACCAGTTTTTTGTATCCCTTTTCACCCTAATTTAATAATAATACTGAGGTCCTTTTTACTCCACTGTTGGCCTGAGGAGGGTGTAGACAGCCATGAGCATCCTCCAATTCATCCTATAAGTTTAAGATCATACCGGTGTCACATCTGCTGTACTTAGTGTTAAATGCTCATTTTTAAAACACTTGATTGTTTTGTTTTCCATGGTCCTTGCATTAAGTGCTACCTTCTTAAAACTCTTGCAGTTTGCACATATTGAGGCCTGAGGGAGGGGGGGGGTGGGGTGGGTGTTATGGATGTAATACTACTGTCATCTGTGTGATGAGAAGAATTATTTATTTTTTAATAACTTCAAATAATCAAATGGTTCAGAGGTGTTCTGTTTCAGGCAGAATTACTGTATATTGAGTAAAGTGTATCTGAAGTCTGAACCCAACAGTTATTGTCCACCCCGCTAAGGAAACTGTGATGTAGTCCAACACAAGCAAATGTATGAAGACGGCGTTATGAGGTTGTTTTTGTTTTGTTCTTTTCACGTTGGACAAATTACATTTTAGTTGGCTGTGTTGGAAATTCTCTACATGTTCTTGTGTTCTATAAAGACTGATAAACTGAAATAATGAAGAGCTTTATTCAACATATCTGTACGCTACACTTTACACACCTGTTAAATCATCTATCTTTGTCATTGATGTGATGTTGTGTGTGAAAAATGGTTATGTCCTAGTGGTAATCCACTTAAGTTTTGTTTTTCCAAACAAAACAGGTGAGGAGACAGCAACTTTTTTTTTTTAATAAACCTGGAACATGATGGTGTTTTGTTTTTTGAATCGCAGCATTGATACAAGTGGTCTTCCCCATCAAACTCATCACACATATGGAGACATATATACTATTAGACTTACCTATCCTTCAGCTGTAAGTTCATCAGCTCTAAGTCACTTAATGGACTAGACACTTTATCAAGTACTTTGATAATGGAAGACGGTGATAACCATTTTTAAAGCCAACACGCAGACATCTGAAGGCTATTTCTAAAAGGTGAGCATCTGCTTGTTTTCGTCTGCGTTTGGTTTAAAAGGTACAATTTAAAAATATCACCTTAGCCTTGGGGAAACTGTAATGGGCCTTACTCAGATCATCACTAATTTAAAGGCTGCAGAAGCCACCTAGTAATGGTATGGTGAACCTCAGGTTAATATTAATTTAATGATCAATTGGATTGTATGTAGTTTTTTTTCCCCCAAATAACATCAGAAATATGTGATGATGTGTACAGAGGTGAATGCAATGTAATCAGCGTATTATATTACTCTCCTCCATATGTAAAAAAAAAAGTAGTTAAGACTATAGTAATACACTGTTGAGGATTGTTGTGGACAGTGTTCCTTAGGGAAATGGGACCATTTTAGTGTATTTGACAGGCTCTGTAACCCGGAAACTAAGTGTCGTCATGCTACTTTTCAAAGTAAAAGCCTTGCGCAACCCTATGTTTTCACTACAGACATACAGATAACTAAATATTATTCTAGTTCACGGTGAAGTAAGGGAGTGTAATTAATAGCTCCCTTTCTCTCTTTACACAGTGCAGGCGGAAACTAAAACGACGAAACAAACGCAGCTAAATACCTAGCTGGGTTAGCTAAACTTATAGCCAGAGTTAAACAGATAACGCCCAGTAACAACACTGGGGAAAATGCATCTCAAAAATCAGAATAAAAGGCAAATTAACAATTCCCTTTTTCTTCTCACGTCGCGACGACTTTTTACATCCCTCGAACAACTAAAAGCTGTTTCTCTTGGTGAGACAGTAGTTAGTTCTCATGTTGCCTGACCTGGAAGACGACCAGCCGACGTGAACTTAACAGGCTTTATCGAGTGCATGCGATAATTGATTTTTATTTTATTTTATTCACCACCAACCATGTCTTGTGCCGGGGATGAAGACGACCCATTTCCCGTGGACGACTGTCTGTTTGCCGAAACATTTTCTCTTGAAAATCAGTACAATCTGTTCGGTGAAGAGCTGAAGATAAGACAGGTGTTCGGTGCCAACCTCGGCGTGGCCGCTCCGGTCTGGGAGGCTGTAAGAGCATATTAGTCACGTGCTTTTTTTATAACTGTAGAAATATCATCACTGAGTTTGAGTTGTGTATAACTATTGTGTGTGTGTGTGTGTGTGTGTGTGTGTGTGTGCGTGCGTGCAGGCATTACACTTGTGTCGTTACTTCGAGGAGCAGTCTGTGGAGCTGAGGGGAAAGCGCATCATAGAGCTGGGAGCGGGGACCGGTGTGGTCGGTATTTTGGCAGCACGCCTCGGTATGTTGGTTGTTTCTGCTACTACATCCATGTTCATTATTCAAAGTGACATTATACGATCCTCCCGAAACTTCCCCGACTGGCTGTATGTGCACATGGGAGATTGTTTTTTCATCTTTCTGTGGGTTTGCCTCAGTGGACATGTTCTACACACTTGCAGCTGTTTATGACTCAGTCCTGAGCTCACTGCTGCCTCCATCAGACACACTGCAAACTGGCTCCTTACATGTCTGTGTTGTGTTGCACATTTACCTCATCAGTCATTTAGCATTGTCAGAACAGATTTTTTTTTTCCAAGTTTACAGTACCTGAACTGTATAAATACATATGGTGTATGTATTTTCTTGCCATGTGTATAACATGTCTTTATTTTCCTGCAACCTCCACTTGAGTGTTTCATCAATAACATCATACCCTTTCAGGTGCAGCTGTGACCCTCACAGACCTCCCTCTGGCTCTCCCACAGCTTCAGGCCAACGTCTCAGCTAACATGCCGTCCAGTGGTTGGCCTTCTCCTCCTCCCACTGTCCTCCCTCTGTGCTGGGGTGAGGACCACAAAAACTTCCCGACTGACTGGGATCTGGTGCTTTGTGCAGATATAATTTACCTCCCAGAGACTTATCCACTGCTGGTGGAGACGCTTACTCATTTGTGCAAGAATGGTGCTGTGGTATATCTCTCATCCAAGATGCGAAAAGAGCACGGGACCCCGGGTTTCTATGAGGAGTGTCTACCAAGCAGATTTAATGTGAAGCTTGTGCACCGTGATGACCAACAAAACATTAATATCTACAGGGCATCTCTAAGAACAGACCAGTGAAAGCAGGGGTAACTGTCTTCAGGCCTGGGACTAGGATTAGTTACTATACTGAGACCAGTTTCTTAAGTGCCTTTTAAGACAACTTAAAGAAAAATGCAGTGAATGCATTCTGCAAAATTATACTGTAAGAAACAGCAGCTCAGTTTCAGAGTTTCAGATGATACTCACTCTTTCTTTAGTTGAAATTGTGTTTTTCATCCTGCATCTACAACTTGTTACACTTAATTTGTATATTCCTAAAAAAAAAAGAAAAAAGCTGCTGTATAAAGAAATAAATTTATTCAGTCGGTCAGTCAATCATATGAAAAGTGAGTTGAGTTCACATGCTCTGTCAAGCTGCAACAAATAGCAGAACTTACTTTGAATTGACTGATTTTTTACTTAATTAATCATTGGTTTGTTTTATTTATATATTTATATGGGTATTATCAGTTACTTGAGATAGATGTAACATCCTATGAATATTTCATTTTTTACAGCAGGGAATGCTGAATTTTACAATACATGTTTTGAACAATGAAATGTGTCCTTTGTGTTTATTAGTAAAGTACTCTGATGATATGTGCATTGTCTTCAAAATGTGTGTGAAGTAATATTTTTGTTGTTTAGTAGATTTCGACTGGGCAATGCTAAAATAACAAAACATTCAATAACACTCGACTGCTCTCCAGAAAATGACTGAGGATCAAAGTTCAGCGCTGGATTTAATGGGCATGAGCAGTTACAGCTTCTCTCCTGTTGATAGTACAGGCTGTGGTCTGCTGATATAAAGAAAACACCATTTTTTTGTGTATGGGTCATTAATATTCAACACAATATTTTTTTGAGATACATTAAACCCAAAACAAAGTTCATCACATCCCATCCAACTATTCTGTCAACATCAACAGATTGTCCTCCCTGCAGCCTGCTGTCTGTACATACTTCATCCCCTCTCTCCTGCTCTCTGCTGATGTACAGACTTTCTGTTCAGAAAAGGAAAGCCTGTTTGTTACGCTGGAGAGTTTTAAAGAAAGGGAGACAACCCGTCCGCTGCCCGTCTCTCCCTCTGCTACAATTCAGCCGACAAAACAACAGATCCCTATCTCCATGCAGAGTCTGCTCGCCATCACGCCCAGCACCTCCCACACGAGTGCCAAGCAAAGTGCAGATCAACGGTTTTGTTGATATTCATTATTATTAGGGCAAAGTTATGGAAAACTGTGTTGCTAGGAAGTGGTGGTCATGTTGTACTGACAGGAAAACATCCAAGGAACTGGAATTTACATTTTAAATATTAATCATGCGCTTGACAAGCATTTTTAGATTTTATGTTATCTAATTTTTGATAAAAAAAAAAAAAAAAGTGTGTGCAACTATGTGAACAGTGACTGGTCCCCAAAAAGTAAAAAAAACATTTTCCTATATAAAATAGTTGTCGTAGTAAAACGCTCTAGAGCTGTTTCAGATTCCACTTTCTTTCTTCACTTTTTGAGAGAATGATGGAGATAGTAGATAGTATTTCTAACAACCTGATTAAAAATTCCTCTCTGCTATTTGAACTCTGCATGTTGGCTTGATAAAAGGAGGATGGGCTTGCATGTGTGTGTGTAAGGGGGGTGGGGGGTAAAGTGGGAGGGGGAATGAAAACCACAATCCTTTTAAACCAAGTTTTCCTGTTTGACTTCATTAGACCTCATGTCACCTCATGAGCAGTAAGGACAATAATCTGAAAACAGCAGCTGAAGGTACGTGTCGCATGTGTCTACCTATCCCTCTAAATATGTATTTACTATCTATCTACTTACTTATTTGATTAGTGTTACCTTTTTATGAAACCTTTTAGAGACTTGTTTTTATTTAGTAAACTCATGTCAAATTTAATGTTAGAAAAATAATAAATTCTTCACAAATGTTTTTAGATCTTCTCATTTTATGTATTTAGAGAACAGGCACAAAAAAAGCTGAATATATAATAATTTTTTCCTTGTTTCAGATCTTTGTATCAGAGCAAATGATGGAGTTCTGGCCTGAGCATCAGGGGCAATCACCTCTATATGCCAAATTTGGTACTGTTCCTGGGAGAAATTGTTCACATAAGTGAGTTTAGCGCTATGAAAACTGTTTAAGTTTTAGATAATAAAAGAGTTGCCTTTTTTCAAAGGTTGTTTGACAGACTTAATACTTTATTGTAGCCTTCAGTGTTGATACTCAACTTGTGACAGAGAGTAGTTCACTGTGTACTTTATTTGCACTTTGTAACCCCTGATTAATTTAAAAAAAAAATACTTCAGAGATTACAGGTCCAGATTGCTCTTATTATTGTCAACATTATATTCACTTACTAAATATCATGTAGATGCAGTTACGCATGTTGAGCTCATAAGAGCAACCACTTGTCATGGAAAGATTTTCTTCAAAAACAGCATATCATAAAGCGAGCTGCGATGTGGAACTGTCATCTTTGCTAAAATTATATATTTGATACATTTGAATTAATTGAAACATTTTACCACCATTTTACCAACAGCTATCATGACAGACATCAGGCAACCCATTATCCGTTGTACTATGGCGAGCAGCAGGATCAAGGCAGGGAGTCCAGTTACTGGACTTTACCAGGATCAAGAACAGGAGGGGCTCCACAGGATTACACCAACTGGACGGATCCAGAGCTATCTGCCACAACTTCTTCACACTTCCCTTTTATTCTGGACCGTCACACTAAGCAGCATCAGGACCTGGGCGAGTATCAGCCACATGAGGCCAGAGACAGAGAGTGGACAGCGGCTCAACGAGCGGCAAGGGAATACGAGAGAGGATTTCTGAGGGAGGGATGGCAGAGGAGGTGGGAGCCCTGTAGTCCAGTTCGCTACAACAGGGAAGTGTCTCTTAAGAGGAGCGACAGCAGCTATCGAGAGCTGGAAGCTTGGGCAGCTCGGTATAGCCATTCACTTCCGAGGAGGAGACGTATAGAGGCAGAGTTAAGGGGCGCCTCTCAGGGCCTGTTGGACAGCAGCAGGGCTCCAGAGAGGGACAGCAGAAGTGGGACAGATCCTCGAATGGCAGCACTGCAACAAGTCAGACAATCTGCACACATCAGAGAATCAGGAGTGTGGGATAGGGGGGGCAGACAGCAAACTCTGGCCTATTATCCAACACAAGCTCCTGCCCCTGACACAAGCCACATGTTGGACATTAAAGAAAAGACAGGCTACCAAAGGAGGATGTTTAGCCAACCTCCTGGCTATATTGCTCCTCCTCCCTATAACAGCCCACATAAAAGCTCACCTGTAATGCACCATTGTGACATCAGCTGGGAGCAGGATGGTAAGAGACAAACCTACTGGTCACAGCCCACACTCAGAAAGCAGGATGTGTCTGTAGATCTGCAGGATAACAGGAAGGCAGAGAAAGAAGACTTCACAAAACCAGATGGGAATAAAACCTGTGCAGAGCTGGATGGACTCAAGCACAGAGAACCAGGATTGAATGCCTTACAGGCAAGCAGTCCTATCAGTGATCAGAATACACACACGCAGCCTGAGTGTATGTCGTCTTTGCAACAGCCACAAATTATACCAGCAGTTCAGACTACAAAGACAAATGAGCAAATGTCCTCAAAGGTTATTGAAGGAAGGAAGTTCAGATTAAATAAAAAGACAGGTGGGATGACCATATTCTGCCTGGTGTCCCGAATAGCTGACAACTCAGAAACCCCATCCTTGCCACTTTGCACTTCCCAAACAAATATTCAAACCACAGAATTAGGAGAGGTTTCTAAAGGTCTGAGTGATGGTGGTGACATTTATCAAACACAAAAGTTTGCAGATGAAGTAGACTTCAGAGCGCCAGCACTCACAGAGCAGTCAAATACTTCTGATACAATAAATCTCAAAGCCAAACAGCCGGAGACACCAACCTGTGTAGATAGTGAGATGCTTGGAGATAATATATCAAATAAAGCAGAGACAGATGTTGTTTCCCCAGAAAAAACAAATTTAAACGATGCAAATTCTACATTTGGGAGACAAGTTGCACCGTCAGTCCAGCCCGTGTCAGTCAAATATCCTTTGTGGAGGGAGCCAAGTTTCACAAGCAGGGCAGAAACTGAGAGTTCATCCACAGTTTTGAAAACAAACAGTGAGGAAGGAGAATCAGATGGTCCGCACAACCGAGAAGAGTGTGCTACAGTTCATCCAATCAATGTTGAAGTAAGGAGACTGGACATCAAGAAGGACACACAATCTGAGGACAGTAAGGGTCTACTGGTCATTGACACAACATGTGTTGTTGTCAAAATGGAGCTCATTCCATCACCAAAGAAAGAGCATGTTCACTTTATAGGCTCCACACCAAACACTGAAGACAGTCCACATGATATTCAATCAAGCACCTGTCCTGAATCAAACAGTCAGCTGAATCAGGATGAGACTCTGAACACAGAAATAAACCCCTTGCAGATAAATGAAAGGCCTGAGAGTGAACTAGAGTCAGATCTTGGGGAGAAAATGGCTCCTGAGGGAGGAGAGGACATCTCTTTTCCCTGCATGCCTTCATCTTCCATTTCTGAAAAGGAAACCTTGGAGCAGCGTGCTGAAAGGATCCTTGGTATCCCTCTACACGACTGCATCCCTGAGCAACAACCTGAAGATGCTACATCATTCCTTGATTCGTGTGTTGAGAGGCAGGATGTGGAGGTTGAACCTTCTCCAATAACAAATGAGATTCACGATGCAACTGAACAACTCCCAGTGGACACCGCAGAGGAGGAAGGGTCACAGAATCACTTTGAAGTTGGCCAAAGTGAGGAGGCTGTGCATTTGAAAGAGAGTGATGGTGCTGAGGATGAGGTAAAAGATCAAGATGATGAGGATCTTGCAGGACCTCAGGAAGAGGTGTCTAATATGTCTGAAGAGAAAGACACTGACTCCCAACTAGAAACAGACATCAAAATGCCACAGGAAACGGAAATAGCTGAGGACATTCTGCTTGAACCTACCAGTGATGAGGGTACAACTGAACAGAGTCAGGAAGAAAATCTGCCTGTTGAAAATGATACCTCCTCTCAACATCCACCTCAGTGTTTCACTCCACCCAAAGATGTCTCTAATTCGTCTTTGTTTTCATACTCCAACCCTGCTGCTCTCTCATATATCTCACAGTCGAACACAGAAGAAGGTCTTGATCCCAACTTGGCTGCACTTGATACAGCTGAAAATGTTGCTCCTCATTCCGAAACCTCATCCCCTCCTGGCACACCATCACTGCAACTACCATCTCCTCTTCCCCCTGGATCTGCCGAATCTTCCCCAAGCGACACTCCTCATACACATCATTCCCCAAGCCCTCTTCCTCCTCTTGATTTAATGTATCAAACGGCAGACACAATGTCTGGCACTGAGGATCAGGATGAGGAGGGTGAAACATCACAGCTAATAAACAGTGAGATCAGTGATGCCTTTGAGGACCTTGAGGACCAGGAGGTGGTGTCACAGGAACAATTTGAATATGAACAGTCAAACAATGCTGTTTGTGTAGGAGAGAGCAGCGCCATTGATGAGCAACAAGCAAAAGATGTTGAAAGGGACCCAACAGACCTTTTGGAACAGACTCTTGAAACATCCCAAGAAAATGCTATGGATGTCAACATTTTGCAGCAACAACTTGAATGTGTCCAAACAGAGGATGTTGTTTGTGTAAAAGAAAGTTACGTTACTGAAGATCCACTACAACAAGAAGCCAGTGGGGATCCTACAGAACTTTTGGAAACCGCAATATCCCATGAAAACGTGACTGACAGTCAAACTCAAGTAGAGGTCATAATTTTGCAGGAACAGTTTGATAATGGCCAAGAAAAGGACGCCTCCACTGTAAATGAGAGCCATACGACTGAAGAGCAATCACAAAAAGAAACGAGTCAAGATACAGATCTCTCAGTACAGACATCTGACATATCCAACGAAAATGCAACGGACAGTCAAGTAGAAGTGAAAGTTTTACAGCAACAATTTTATTATAGCCAAGAAGGGGATACTTCTTGTGTAAAGGATAGTTATATGAATGAAAAGCAATCACTAATAGATGCTGAGGAGGATCCTGCAGGGCTTACGATATCCAAAGAAAATGCTACAGACTGTCAGACTCAAATAGAAATAGAAATTCTGCAAGACGTTGAACCAAAGGCTGAACCCTCTGACTCCACTTCTCCCTCACCTTCAAACGAGGTGTCTGAGTCACCTTTAAGTGTCCTCTCACCCCCCGATTTTCCCTCTCCACCTTCTCCACCTCATGCATCACCCAAGTCAGACACAGAGACTGTGTCTTTTCTGGGAACAGACTCAGTCTGTCCCTCAGCTCTAAGTCCTGTCATTGCTGATGCTTGCATCCCAGAAACTGTCCCACCTCCTCTTCAACTGAACTCCTGTGAAGAATCCCTTCAGTTTTCTTCTTCTTCTACCTCTGAATCAGCCCCAAATCTGGCTTTCAGCACATCTATCCCTCCTCATGAGGGGGTTGAAGGAGTTTCCCTTGACTTATCCGACAAAGAAGAGCCCCAATATCCCAAATCCCTGTGGGATGCGGTAAATCGCATTAGGAAACATACAGCGCCTGACTCTGAAAATGAAGAGGAGGAAGTGAGTGAGCAGTGGGATCCAGAGAGCATAGGGGAGGATTTGGGTTGCCCAGATATGGTATTAGACATGAACTCTGAGAGGATAGTCTTTGATGAAGTAGGGCAACACAAGGTTTCAATAGAAAGTGTTGAGGATGTAGAACAGGATCCATGTCATGAAGAGCCAAGCAGGCATGCTGAAGAAGACACACTGTCCTGCAGCAGCATCAGCAGCTCTGGAGACACTGTTATTATAGCAGAAGAAGACAAGGTTGAGGAAACACCACCTGATTCCATGACAGAAAGCAAGACAGAGAGTGGTGAGTTACCGATGGCTGAAGGAGAGCAATGCTGCTTTGGTGAAGTAAAAGATGAGACTACAGCTAAAGAAGGGGCAGAGGATGAGCTAGACAAGGTAGACACAAAAGAGTTGTGTCTGACTGAGGAGTGCACAGCTGAGGATGGGAATAAAACAGTTCAGGCTATGGAAGTGATGGAAATGGAGCAAAAAGAATGAGAAGGAGGGTTTGACACCCACAGAGGTCGCTGCGGTGTCAGATGACATCACAGATTGAGATTGTACAGCTGCAGTGGAGGAAAATGAGTCTGTAACATAATTATATAAAAAGAAAATAAAAACACTGGCCCAATATATTTAATTGGCATCTAACAACATTGTACTTAGTTTTTAATGAAATCTGGAGTACTTTTTTAATGTAATTTTATAGTTTTTATTTTTTGACTGATTGGTGATGCATTTACTTTTATAGAAATGTAAGAATTTGACAGTTGGTAAATCTAAAATATTCAAAACCAACTCTATTTATCTACAAAACTATTCCTGTAAACCAAGTTTTGCTACACTTTTTCTTAAAATCTAAATTAATATTTATGTGCTACCTCTAGGAAAGTTTTTTTTCATAATATGCAGTGTGAGATAATGGAAATAAATAGAATAAAATATTTCATTATTTGGAGTGATGTCATGGTGTGGTGATATTTTTGGCAAAAATCCAGCCATTATTCATTTTAAGTTAATAAGAAATGGAGTGCATTAACCAAATGCTGTGGAAAGTTTATGTCTCCTACAATAAATAAAAATGGGTTAACAGTGTGTTAAAAGATCAGACCTTTTGTAAACTGGAAATCACTCCTTAGTCTTATATTTAGTTTCTCATATAGTCTTTCAGTCTATGTTTCTGTATTTTAATTTCTATCAGCAGCCCATTTTTCTGAATACAAATGTGAGGCAATAAAGAAGGATCGGTTACTGTATGTGTGTCCTCTGCTGTCATTGAAAATTGTTAAACTATACATTCAAAATGTTATGCACTAATACACCAAATTCTGAGGGAAATCTATGTAACTGCTTATGTGAACAATTATGTAAGTGGCAGATTTATTGATGTTAAATGATTTTTATAAGACTCTTAGCTTTTTGATTTTTACAATAATTTGGATGGATATTTATAGTCAACAAGAGTCTATGGAGCGACAGAGATCATATGCTTTTTGAGCCTGAAAGTACTCCGCCAACAGAATGGACAGAAATACTTTGAAATTTGTGCATCATCCAGTAGAAACACATATATACAGAATATCAAAACTGGGTCACATGATTTCACAGCAAAATGTGTATGATTAGGGTTAAACTTCTATGATTTAGAAAATAGATGGTAAACTCATGTTGATGTTGTACAAATATATATATTGATTGAAGACAACAGATGCAGAAAACTTACAAAATTTATATATAAAAAAGGAAATTTCAAGAGAATGTTCACATGAGACAGTAAGTTCATTTTTTTCACACATTGTAAAATAAATGATACCAAATATAGCTCCTGGCCTTTCTATAGTGACAGTACAGCATGAGGATTTTCCAGCTGAGTATGATGCTTAGGACTTCACAATCAGATTGTGGACAACAGCACACTCTAGTGGAAATAAATTAGTTTGGTTTTACTAGACTAAAGAAAACTTCACTCTACTCTTGAGACTCAGAAGTAAAAACGAAACACTCTTTAAATGTCATAATACAAGGGGATTGCAGCTGGTTTTGATAGTGTTTAATAAAAAATAAGACATGCCACTAGCCAGCTCCTGAAGCTATTACTGACCAAATATCTAATTCTTATTTTATGCTTTTTTATTTAATATGACATTTTCCTTTCTGGATTTGAATGGCACCATGGAGGGAAAACAATTTTTAACAGACATAATTACTATTACTATTAACCCATACCATTTGCAACATAACAGCCCTTTTACAAATCAGTACTTTGTTGTCAGAATTGAATTTACTTTGAAACCTCAGCAGACCCCAATAGTTCATGTCTTGATCTACAGCCATTTACCATGTAAATAATTGAGATAAAATAAGTCCCTGGGAGTGTTTTAAAGTGTTCAGCACACAAGAAGCTACCAAGTCAAGTTGGAATTCATAATTTCACACAAAACAGTGGATGAAGTTTTTCACAACTTAAGAGTTTGTCATTCTTTAATTTTCTTTTTTTTTTTGACAGCTGCGTCTTTCAATTAATCTTCAGTTGTAAATTTCTCTAGTGGAAAATGTGTGATCAGTTGATTAACTAATTAATTTCACAACAGCAATAAAAATACTGAGGTTCTTCTACTGATGATAAATGGGATTGATTGGTCCTTTGAGTACTGTGATGCTACCTGGGAAACATTTTTTTGGCAATAAAGGCACATTTTCTCATTTGCCGTACAGTGGAACTAATTCCACTCAAATCTGAAATCAACTTCATTCTTGATCTTACGTAATGTACCTTATAACTTCTTTCATAACCCAAAAAAACTAGCACCAGTTATTCTTGTGATCATGGACTGTTACATAAATATTGGTGAGAATTAAAAACTCTCTACTAAAGCTAAAACTGAAAGTGTAATGACACTCGTGTTGTCAGTGAGTAGTGGCGTCAAAGCACCTCTGCATAGCTTTGGGAGAGACTTTTTCATTATGCATGAATATGGACTTCAGGACCACTTGACCAAATTTCAATGTAAACTCTATGTACTTGTTTTAAAGTGGAATTCTTACTGGAAATATGCAATTAATGTTGTAAGAAATCCTGCATCTATTTTTAAGTCTGACTTTATTTTTGCAATTTCACAGTTTCAGTTTTATCCGGTGAGGACAAGGGCCTTTGTATGAGAAACAGAAATTTGAAAAGAGTAATGACTTACAGTTAATAAAAAAGTGACAGAAGAGGTGTGGCTAAAATGGTCGTTAAGTTCTCCATGGTCACAGGAATAACACTTTTTGTTTTGTTTGTGGATTTTCTATTATATAGATTTTAAGGATTTGTATACATCTTGATCCACTGCCATGGCATAAACCGGTGATAAGTGACAACTGAAAACATTACAGCACCCAGTGTCTCCATCTCAGCTGGGGAGAGATGGCAGCCATGGCGAAGTGATATCAAAGTTCATCATGGGGCATTTTCAGAGCGTGGTCGCAGAGGTCTGCAGAGCACACAGGACAGGAAAACAATTAATTCAAATGCAGACATTGGAGTAAATCCACATTACATAAGTGTGTAATTGGGTGACAACTAACCATATTTTAAAAAAATCAACCTAAGTCATGTCTAAAAAATAAGGTGAGCTGAAAACATACCTGTCCTCTTGCTGCAGAGCTTGTCTTTAACATTATCGGTCTCATGAGCGAAGAATTCAATGATTTCATCTTCATGCTGCTCAACAATGGTTTCACACTGGAGAAATTAGTCAAAACCAACTGTAAGAAACTGTACAATTCACGCTAGACAAAATAACAAAATCTACCATAAAAGCTTAATACTTCAAGACCATTAAAACCCAACAATGGATAGCTAATGCAGTATATTGTCTGCCATTGGCACAGGTCATTGTAATGTCTTGAACAGAAAACTGTACTCACTGAAAATTTTAAACTGGCTGTAACCCTTGAATCCAGCGTGGCCTCTGAGAGGTCCATGGTCTCACCGCTCCGGGATTTGATCCTCACGTAGGACTTCCTGTTTGTTGAAGAATCTGTGTGCTCGCCATAGTCCTCCATCCGTTCGCACACAATCTCCATCAGCTCCAAGAGGTTTCCCTCTGAGCGAGCCAGAGGAACCTGGTGGCATCAAAGGTCATGAGGGAATGAGATTTCTCTCCATGTCAACAGTCAAACCAACACTTAATGGATTTTGTGGTTTATTTTCTGACATTTACAATTATGTTTTCATTAAAGAGATACTTTGTGTGTAATATCACATCAAATTTTTTTTCTGTAAAATGTCTGTCTCTAAGGACGACTTCTAAAACAAACAAGCTATACACCCTTGTCTGAATTAAAAAATAGTATAAAATTTGAAAAGAATGTGATTTATTTATACATATATGTTGACAAAGATATTCGGGACTTACTCTGATGATGTACATGTGAAGTACTACTTCATTGTGTACAACAGTAGTAAAGGGATGCAGCCTACAGAGTGGGTTGGACACAGATTACTACGTGGCTGTGCTGCTGCAGCCTCACCTCTCTGATGGACTGGCTGCCGTCCGGGTTGATCCTGAATGATCCAGTCTGGATCATTTTCTTCGGATCTATCTGGGAGATGGCCCACTCCATCTCATCTACCAGAGCCCTGCAGGCTGAGAGGAGCACACGCTGAGATTAGGATTTCTGTGTGAGTGTGTGCATGTGTGTGTGCAGTGATCAGAGCGTGAGCTGGGGAGAGACACATACCTCCACATCTGATGTCCTGTCCTTGTCTGGCTGCATCGCTGAGGCTCAGGAGGAGACACAGAACCGTGCACGATGCGAGCAGGAGAGCCGCTTCCCTCATTTTGCATCTAAACACAGATTCCATCATCACACAAGCTGACACATCAACCAGCGGAAGAAACAGCTTACAAGTGACTCGGTGTTAAGTTAGCCGGTAACCCCTCAGGGTCGCCGCTAGCGACAACAGTCTATCTGTCCCACTAGTATAAACGTGGAGAAAGACGCGGACACAGAAACACAGCATGTAAGAGTGACCCCTTCAGTCGCTTACCTGTCTCTCTAGCGGTGTTTCTGGAGACCACCTTCAAGATTTTCCACGATGTTCCATCGCATTCGGTGAAATGTGGTGACGTAGGCACCGGAGCTGCTGGACAGGATGGAGTCGAGCTCGAGAAGGCGCCCCCACGTGACCGGGAGGATCCTAACAGCTCCGTAGGAACAACTCCACCGCTCAAGTGTTACCATGGCAACCTGTCAGCTCAGCAGAGCGTGGGGCTTCTTCGTTTCATCAGCAGCACGTTGTTGTTTGAGATGTAAGGGGAAAAATAGTTGTCGACTGAAACAAACTGAAGATGAACATGTGAGGTGACATGGAGAGGAATCATGTGCAGGGTTTCAGGACTAACGCTCATGAGAATTTAACTGGTGTAGTTAAGTTGAAGAAAACAGGCTCAATACAACAGGGCCCCTATTGATCCCCAAAGTGCACGTTTTTTTGTTTTTTTTTTACAGTTAAAGTTAAAGTCCTTTATTTTAAGAATAATTTGTGGGTTTTTGTCTTTATAAAAACATGAAACAGAGAGGCAAAGGGGTATGACATGCAACAAAGGTTCTCAGCCAGACGTCCAATCATGGACATTGTGGTCATGCTGTATTCACTTTAACCATTAAGCCATGCCAATTAAAGTTTTTTTTGAAGCAAAAATGCCAAACATGTAGCAGCTTCTCAAATGTGAGTATCTGCTAGTTTCCCAATTTTCATCATAGTAAACTCACTATTCTTTGACATTTTATTCACTGACCAATCAACTGAACAAAAATAGTTGTCGGATATATTGATAATGAAAATAATTTCTGTTTTCTGCAATACAGTTCTCCTATGATAGAATAATACAACCATGTCTGAAGTTTTCTGTGTGTTAATGACCTACTAGCTTAAGAGCCCCTGGGCGGTTGCACACTTGGGAATCCAGCCTTGACTACTAGAAACCACAATAAAAGTAGGTGAAAATGAGTTTTGAAAACCAGACTCTCCTCGTGAGGTAATTGCTGGTATTAATAAACAGACTTATCAAAACCCTGCAGGCATATCATGCCTATTTTGTGCAACAGGTGTTAGGTTATTTAAAGTGTCCGAGTAAGACATGGCAGGGTGGCATTGAGCCACTGTATGTGCAAAACCAGTACCCTGAAATTGAGAGCAGCCAAATATAATTCAGCCAATCATTAATTTCATTATTTATACCTGTGATTTTTACCTCCACCAAGTAGGATATATTTTCATCCCTATCTGTTTATGTGTCAGCAGGATTAAGCAAAAAGTATTTAACTGATTTGCACTGAACTTGGTGGAGGGATGGTGCATGGGCCACGGAAGAGCCCTGGCCCATGGCACAAAAGGCACAACATTTAAAGGTTACTTTACTGTTTTATTCAACAAGAACAAAATATTCAAACATAAAACAGACCTGGAGACAAAAAAAAATCAGAAAACCACCCTTTAATAAGCTCTCAATTCTGTATCATACTGTACAATTTAATCAAATCAGAAAAAAACATATTTCATTCATTTAAAATACAGTACAGTACCAGTTTCCTGTCTGGCCATGGGGCCAGAAAATGGTCTCTGAATAATGCCTACCTATTCCCAAATTCAGATAATATTCTTCATAATAATTTGATACTCTGATACATGATGCAGTAATCAATTAATATATGGAATCAATTAGGTCATTACCATGTTTTCATTGATTTCATTTAGATAATACAGTCAGAAGTTCATATGATGTTTGCCTGATGTACACACTTCAACCAAATACATGTCTCCTGCGGGGAATATGTTTAGTGACTGTTGTCCACCCAAAATCATTTACTAATTGCTGAGCATGGCTTCTCTGCTGTGATCCCATCAATGGTCCCCCAAAAAATTTAAATCAGTTCATCCTATAGCTTACAATGTCAACTTTTCTAACTTACACCTTGGCCCAATTTTTGTCATTAAGTGCTGGTACATTTGTTTAAAAAAAACAACAACAAAAATGCTTTTTGCAGGAGTGAAATTACTAAAATCTTCTTATGCACAAATATTAGTTTTTTATTTGGCATGACATGTCATTTCAGTTGCAAAGGTCAGAATAATTTTTTTTTTTTAAATTTGTGGCAAAGTTGGAATTCAGTAGTGCACTTCCCATTGGAATGGATGTAGATCTTTCAGAAAGAATGATGGCAAATGAAGAACTCATTGGCTAAGAGAAAAATAATTCAAAAAATATATAATCTTTGAAAAAAATCCCAAAGAAGACAAACCTATACAGAGGTTGCTTATATTTTTGCATTTAAATGAGTATCACAGTATTAGTTGCAGTGGGCAGGAGTTTCTGACTTATTATTCTTATTCTGACTGGAATATTAAATTATCATCTAGAGATGATAGAGATACAATAAATGAGGCACGGTGGTGAACACAGGAGGCACTGTGGTCGTCTGCACAGTAATTAGAAGACACACGTGCAGTCAAATACTTGGGGAAAATGAAAAGGTTTTGTTTATTAGCAGCCCTAAACAGCCCAATCCATCATACCTCTGAGGTGTTTCATGATGGATCCTGCTGGTGTTTGGTGTATTTATTTTATATCATTTCTTTCTTCTTGTCTAGTATCCTCTCTGTACAGTTTTTACTCTTTTTATTTTCTGTAACACTGTTTCTGAAAGGTGCTATGCCAATCAAGTTAAAGTTAAGTGCACAAGAAGATATGCAAGTATCATAGTGTAACAGTTAGAGGCATTTGTCATATTAGCACTCTGCTGCCAAGCTCACACTTGTCTCCCACATTTGAAACAGTCAAACTTGCTCATGTTTTAGACGATTACAAACTCCTGTGACACTCCTGGTACACCAGAGTCTAGGAGCCCTGAGATACAGTGAGCATGGCCCCTGTTTCTGCTCATGATACAACACCTCAGATCACTTCTCTTATTCACCGTTAACAGTTCCTCACCTGTTTGTAGTGCCAACTATGCTGTACTTTTGTGTGACAGATTGCACTATTGCACTCATCACACTTCTGCGCAAATTTGGCTTTATCAAAAAACAAACAAACAAAAAAAAAAGACTAGCTGCTACTTTAACTCCACAAAATGCTGACACAAATTAAATGAAAATCATGTAAACTACATACAAGCCTAAGAAGCATTCATAAAACTTATAAACTACACATAAATAAACAAATCTTAAAACAAACTGACCTAAGCGTAGTTATAATATACCTGCCAGCAAAACAGTGGAAGAACAAACCATTCATAATCCTCTGGCAACTCTGAAAATGTATAAATGTATTGAATGGGAATGTATACATGTGATAAAAACATACACATGTATCATCATGTGGCTTAAAGTTTGTGCCTGTTGTCACAGTGTCTTTTTTGACACTACTAACAGAGAAATAAGGAATTTTTCCTACCCTCCACACAGTAGATTTAGTTAATTATGACCAGTTTTTAAAAGGCTTGGGAATACAAACGTGTACATCCCCAAGACCAAAATGTATTTGAAAATATTTTGCATAAATGTAACACAAAGAGAGTGACATAAAACTGTCATTCTCTTACATTACAATAAAAACACAGTAAGCAGAGTGACTAATAACATATAAACACCTTGTACATTCTTGAAATGTTATGTTCATATTCAATATATTAATTATAACAATTTATTAGTCTAATATTAACATCTAGATAATTTAAAGATTGTATTTGAATATAAATTAGAATAAAGGGTAGCTGCTTGGTATGCTTGCCACCGAAGACAAAAACTTAAACATGCTGCAACTTTGGTGTTTGATTTTTCCATTTGTTTTCACTCTGTGGGGATGTGTGCCGATGGAAAAAAAATCTTTGTTTTTTTTGTCATGTCAGGTGAACCAGAAAGAAATAGAAGGTTAAAAAAATCAAATGAAAAACAGGCAAGTCTAACATGCAGCCTGGCGCATCTTCAGTGCTACACGGGCTGAAAACAGAAAATTGTGTCTCTGATCTCTCTTATGACTCTGGCAATTTCCTGTTTTGGAGTAGTCACTTTATTTTTGTGTGATTTCTGACTGAAAAGTGATTTTTTCATCACAGCAGTATCAGCTTGGCAACTATCGCCGTCCTTTTCTTTACTGAGGCTATGGGGTTATTGACCTGTTGCGGTTCAGTCATTTAAGACGAGTGATTTGGAGAGGCCAACGGGCACAAATGTCATTTTATGGACATTGAGGTGAGATTGATTTATCAAAAAATGTGATATAGGTTACTGCGTCACAGTCACAGGAACCACTTTTTTTTTCTTTTTCTTGTTTTTTTTTTTTTTTAGAAATGTCTCATTTTTGAGTCCAGACATCTAACCATTATTTGCATAAACATTATTTGTCAAGAGACCTGCAGCATGTTGTTAGCTGAGACTGCTGAGACATTTGTGATAGAAAACATCCATCACTGAATTGAGCAGGATTAGAAGTCTGTGCGTTGCTACAAGGACACTTTAAAATGTGTTAGGCACACGAAAGGTGAAGGCGAACTCGTACTGACCAAGCTTCAGTGGTCCCACGCTTCAGTCAGGTAATCTATCAGTGTCCCTCAGTCACCGCAGTTCAACATCCACTCACGTGTCGTCCTATCTCTCAACCACAGAATCAGTGTCCATGTCGTTCAGTAGGTAAATGTCCGTGTGACGTGACAATCCCATCTGCATCTGAAAGAGACAGAAAAGAAGAGATGGAGTCGTTATGAGTGAGGAGGCTGTAATTCTATCATTCATGAGGACAACCTGAATTATAGAAGAAACACATTTGATTTTGCCATGATTTGTTTGGCTCCCAACTGATTTTCGGGCTTTCATGAATGAATCAAGTTGCAAACTGTCATTCAAGAAAATAATTAAGAAAAATACTACTGCAAATTTTCATACTGTAAAAAAAACCCACAGAACTACCTGCTAAGTACACACATTGTGCTTATTATAACCTGTGAAAATGTCTGCGTTTCTGCAGCTCATTTTAAACTAACTCTACATTTGACTTTGTTCTTTTTTTTCAGAGAAGAGGAGAAGAACATAAAAGTAGAGACTGTCAGGTGTTAGTGGTTTACTGAACTGTTACACAGATATATTAATAAGAGAAAAGATATCAATCAATGCAGTGTTTTGATCAGAGGTCAATAAGGTCCAATCACTTCAAAATTTGAATTTGATTTTTTTATTATTATAAATTGACTAAGGGTGCTCACCTTGGGTCAAAGTGCTACTTTCCAAATTCAACTTTCCTCATTTAAACCTGGAAAAGAGCGTTTGTCCTACATACAATGGAATGGTCTACCATCTACCCTGATTAATTTAAGGTGGAAATATGAAATCTACAGGTGACATATGTATATGTAGTTTCATCTTTTAATCAGTGTGTAGAAAACCCTTTAAAAAACAAATCATGTTTTATGTTTTACATTATTCTCACAGGCCACTTTAATAGCTAATGATGATATTACACTGTAAATTAAAGCTACTCTGTATTGTAGTTAGAAGGTTGTACAGCAAGTTATCCTGTTAAGTACATTATTCACTGCAACATCTTGTCAAGAAAGTACCACAATTCAAGAATCATTAGTGTTTTTCTAAAATTGTTATGATGAGAAAACCCCATAATTTGTTTTTTTTTCATTAAACATAGAACTAAAAACACAAAGATCATGAGTCCTTCTTCAGACATTCAGACAGAAGACGCCAACAAATGTCCATGTATCCATTATTTCCCATTTATTTTGGACACATGGTGGTTTTTCATCCAGTAGCAAAGGACAGACACTTGTTCATTCAATCCCAAAGAGCAGAAATGAGTGATAACTTCAGAAGACACAGTCTAGTAATGTGTAACTTCAGTGCACAGTGCGACACTGAAGCTTTCTCTGTAACAGTTTAAATGTGCATTTTCCAAGAGGTTTTTTTTGTCAGAGAGGTATTCACATGACACTGTATGGATTGATCAACCCACAACAGCCTAAAAAAGGTCAAGTTACATTTCAACCAGCTCTATGTAAACCTATGAGATACTTTATGAAAACCTTTGAGAGGTATGAACCGGTGGCCTGCAGCTGTACCTGGGTCGGCCACACTTAAGAGAACATTTAATAGCACAATAACTGAGACCTTTACTATTATTACTGGGGCAACACAAATGGCTCCCAGTCCAGTCTCAGCTAGCTGGGCTTCATTAACCATATATATTGAACATATATATTTATCCTGTTACTGTATGAACTGCTCCACAGTTCAATACTAATGCCCTTATTGGTTAATATATAGATCTTACTTGGATATTGCTCAGTTAGGTGCTTGAGTAAAGTATATACCATCTCATTTTCAGTTTATTGAGTTTGCCTTCACTGGTTTTTCTTAATTTCTTTAAGAAATTGGAAAAATCAAGCCATAACATTGATAAAAAGTAGATGTTTTTTTTTTTTCTTTTCCACATGCACTGCCAGAGAAGCTGAAAGTACAGTGTTGATAGCCGGCACTAAATCAACCCCATTAAATACTGAAGCCATGTCAGTTTGGTAAAAGAGGCTGTCCAGTGTTTCTAAGTGAAAATGATTTATGATGTGAGCTTGATCACCACCTCCCTGTCTTTGTTCAAGACTTGAACATGTTAGTTACGGGAACAACATAGAGACATAATTTCCACATCAAACTGCTGCTGCCAACTCCTCCTGTGTTTAGCCACGTTAGACTGATAACAGGCCGTGTGAGGGCAGAACAGGTGTTGACTTTAGTCTCAGATGTGAGCTACTGAGTATGGTGTCTGACAGCCGATATCAAAATATAATTATAAATAATCAATTTTTCCTAAGCACAGCTTTAATTCTCTTTGCACTGGTTTACTAAATATGCCTATTAGTTTGAGAAAAACAAGTAAAGTTTTAAACTTCATTTTGACCCTCAGGTCTGCTGCTGAGGAGACTTGTGTTGGAAAACTATTGTAAATATTAACAGTAGTTTTAAATTTAATTTAAACTAACAATGTTGATGCGGGGGAATAACCAAGGCAAGAATTCCCAAATGTTGCCAGACCCTTGCCATCATGTGACTACTGTAAACTGATTATAGTCAGAGCCAATGACGAAAAGAAAAAAAAAAAACACACCATTGTAGTAAATGAGAAGGTGTTAAATAACTTACATTGGACACAGATGCAGTGCACCGTCTGACCTGAAAGAATTTTATTGTGAGCTGTAGTATTTTTAGACTTTCATTCACAAAATGACTACTTCTGAGGGCCCTCGAAGCCAGACTTGTGATTATGGGTTATAGAAATAACCATGGCTTTCTTTGAACTGGTTTTGACTTCTTTGTCATGATAATTAAAGGAATTATGACTACAGCAAACATAAAAGCTTGTCTTCTCTTTGCACAGCAGTATAAATATGTTGCAGTGACTTCCTCTCAGGAAGTCTAACCAAAGACAAATGATGCTCAAAAAATGTTGCAAAGAGAGTTATTTTGGAACAACAGAACAAAACAAAAATGTTTTAAAGATATATATATATATATATATTTGTACATCCAACACTCTCTGGCGCCTGCACTGTTAAAAACATATTTTGATGCTCAATTTCCTTCATATTGAATTTCAATTCACTGATAAGCTCACGTGCGATGACTCACCCCAGCTGCTGGTATCCTTATTATTTAGGCACTAAAAGAGGCTCTGAGGATGGGGCTGCAATCATATAAAGCTACATTTATTTCAATGGAGCGGTTAAGTTCAGGCTGCATACCTCAGTCGCAGACTTGGTTGTATCCACTACATGTCCACTCTGGACTTGTGCAAAACATAGAGACAACTGGGGCTCCACACAAGGAAGTGACAAATGAGGTATATGCAATACTTCTGCATGATACTGAAACTTGTCATTTAAGCTACTTTGACATGTTTGACAGGAATCAGCTCACAACATTAAAACCCCATAACCAAAAGGTTTTTCTTTTACACAATAAGGGCTGGATATCATTTGGAGATTTTTAGTACACAGAATTAGATTAAGAAAACTTCCTCATGTATCATGTAACAATTGTGTCGTTTTGGAAATAGAATCAAACTGCTATAGAGAGCCTGAGAGATGACGAGATGATAGTAGATAGTAGAGTATATAGTATAGTATAGTATGTTGAGGTAGACTGAGTGGAAATTGCAGCACAGTGAGCAGCTCCTCCAACACCAGGACATTGGCAGGTTGACAATAACAAGGTGAGGGGGCTCACAGAGAGCAAAGTACTTGATGCAGCTGATATTGTCACAGGGAACATGGCAATGAATCTGGAAAATATAATCACTTCAAGTAGATAGTTAGGTCAGCTCTTGCTTAATGGAAACAGTGCTAAAAATAAGTGTGGAAAACAAAGTGGCTTCACCAGCCATGCTGATTCTGGTCTTCATGACCATATAACACTATAACCTCAGCAGCAAAAGTGGAGTCTTTCATACAGTGTGTATGACATGTTGCATGTTTGATCAATTTTTTTTATTAAAAATATATTTATAGTTGAAAATTATTATTGCAATTGTGGTAATTCTAAAATTTTGATCCTAAATAAAAATGTATTTTATTAGGGCTATTCACATCCTCTGTGCTGCTCTGGTCTTCCCACAGACATCAAGCTTGTTTAAAGAATTTGCAGCTGTAAGGCCCCAAACACTGTGGCTACTAGTGTAGTTTATAGAAACCAGCACCTTTTCATGTTAGCTTAAATCACTGGAACTTTTGTGTAAAACCTTTAACTTCGAACTGATATCCTCCGTCATCCTGCTCATGACGACCAAAGTAGGTGAAAACACAAAGACTGCTGGGAATGTCTCCCAGTATGGAAACGCATGCTGAGCTGCTATTCCTAAAGTGTAGATGACATTTTATAAAAAGTCTGAAAATACTGACAATTAGGTGAATTATCGAGTCGTATGCTGTATGAATCACTCATGTCACAGTGTGTCGCTTCATAACCAACGGTAAATACTTGGAGGATTGTAACAATTATTCATTTGTAAAATGATGTACGTATATTTCCTTAGGGGTTGGCTCAACCATCAAACACTGGTATCTTATATACTGTGCTGGTGTAGTATTAATATGTTTGATTGATTACCTAAAAAGCACCAAATATTGATACCCAGCCCTACACAAAAAAAAACAAAAAAAAACACGTGACATTAGCAGAAAATGTGCTTTCAAGATCCTATCTGATCTTGACAAGTCCTGGTTGTGTACAGGGCTCAGAGTCTCCGAGAGGAAAGAAGAATGCTGGTGGTTACTGTCCTGTTCAGCTCTAGGAGTCGTACTCTGACTGTTCCTCTATCAACACAGCAGGTCGCTTTCTTACCCTGCTGCCAAAGTCCAGGCAGGAAACCCCCAAGGCAATCAGACAGTGCCATGCCTGCAGACGATGAGAAAGGAGAGAGAAGAGAAGATAGGTTTTACACACACGCTTATGCACTTTCACTTAAAGAATAGTGGGACACTAACTTAAACATTTAGTAAGACAAATAATATTTGCTTTTAAATACAGAAAATTTATCAAATAATCACAATTAATGAAATATGTTTCTCATCACTGTAGCTTTTTATAATTTTATTTGTTATACATCGATCAATTCTGCTATAAAACCGCATTTTCACTTTTCATGTTGGATCCTTGGATCTTCGTTAAGTGTGAAGTTTAACATACTGAGGAGAGTTGTGGGGCTGGGTACTCAGTTGATTGTGATGTACTTCTGCTTTTGCTTTTGCACACTTGTCACTGTGCACCGTGTGTTCCCACAATTCAATTCAACTATGAAGTTTAGACATGTATACAGACAATGAAAAACAGGCCTACAGGTAAAACTCTGGTAAATAAGGCACAAAGCAAAATTGGTAGACAGCACTAACTTGGATAGTGTATTATAACCACATTTTTGTGTAGCACGTATCATTTGTGGAAAGACTGAGCCAGTTAGTTAAATAAAGTGGATTAAAATTGGGCAAACAAGTTTATACTTTGTCACAGAAACGTCACAAAATGTCACATATCTAAAGCCAAAAGGTGACTGAGAAGTGAATGTAAGTCTGCAGTAATCTAACTCACCAGGTAGCCTACAAAGCACAGATAGGCTACGGAGAGGAGAGCAGCGAGGACGTAGAGCAGCACACTGTTCAGCGCCGTCACATAAACCACCACAAAGTACATGTTGATTGCACAAACCACCAGGATGACGATGCCTCCGGAAATCTTCCAAAACCTAAAAAAAAACAAACAAAAAAAAAACAAACAGGCAGGCAGTTTATTCAACCATTGAGAAATAATGAAATAAACACGGAAAATAGTCCGTGTTCTCGCAACTGTGATGATGTCCTACAGATTTATCAAAGAAACCTCAAATGTCCGTAACTAGTTTTCTTGCATCACAGTCCTTCCTGTGACTCTACTGAGTAAATCCCTAGTTTGCGTAATACAGCTTTGGCCTGTCTATGAACAAAGTGACTGCCTTGGGTTATTTTTCATAAATAGTGTCCAACTAAATTATCTGTCTCTATCTGTAAAGTTCTTGGTTAAATAACACACTCATCTGGAACAGTCACTCAGATGACCCCGAGCAGACAAGTTGCATTTGAATAGTGAATGAATGACTAAACCTCAACCAAAACAAATTCACCTGGTGAAGTTTCAAGTTGACCTGACTTTGATCCTAAAACAAATCGAGTCAGGGGTCTGTCTCTGTTAGTTTTGAATTCGGCTAATAAGAACAAAAGACTGTCCCATGGTGGACTTGGGTTTGGGTTTTCTCAGCACTGCCTATCATCTTTTTGTTTGACATGCACTAGATATTTATGCGTTACATGTTTTATATGGTCAGATACACTGCTGACAGACAAAAACGGAGTGAAAGCCTCAATGATGAAGGTAATTGCTCTGTCAGTGAACAATATAATACAGTACATGTAGCTCAAGGCATACAACTAATAAATACAGTGTGTACTGAGAAAGTCAATTATTACACATTTCTACAGAGAGAAGAAATTAATGATTAAAGAATGTATTTCACTCACAATCCGTTTGCAAAGTCATTCATAATGGATGTCAGACTGGTGAAGGTCAGAATTGGGATCAAAGCAAATGGAAGCTGTTGGATGTAAAGAAAAGTCACACTGAATATTTTACAGGATTATGTACCACACAAAAGGAACAATAAAAGGAGGATAAGTGTCAAAAACCGGGCTGGAGATTGTGTAAGAGTAAACTAATGTTAAAGAACTTTTTACAAAATTGATTTTTGAGAGTTTTCCTGTTGACTGGACCTGACCTGCATGCTTTGAAGCACATTCAGGAAGTCGTTCATGCCTGTCAGATGCTGAACGTCCTGGAAAATGGCTACCAGCAGAGTAGGTGTGATGGCGATGGAGCGGGTCAGCAGTACCCGTGCAAAACGAGACCACCGGAGGTTCAGGAAACCCTTGGTAATTAGGAAAGCACAGCAAAGGATGAGTGTACACGCTTAGATACTGTACATCTTTGGCGACACGCTTGACTATAAAATAAAAAGCAATAAAGCAACTGCTACATTTCCCACCAACAGATATTCTTACCTCCATGACAAACTGCCCAGAGTAAGTGCCTGTCATGGTGGAGCTCTGTCCAGCTGCCAGGATCCCTATGGCCCAGATGTAGAGAGCTGCAGGGCCAAAGAAACAGCCCAGGACCACTCCCTGAACAAATAGATGAGCCGAGAATGAACTATCTAATTATCCATCTAACTAATGTAGCCACAGACAGAGAGATGGTCATTCAATTATGTAGGGCTGGTGATAATTACCGTAACTAAGATTATTAACAAAGAGATGGAGAGAGTACAAACATTCAGAATGATATGGTGAATTTAATGAAGTTGTTTTTACTCTTACTTTATTTGAGCCACACACACAGGTGATTCAAATTGACCTTCCTGATTAAACTGATTTACTACAACTCTACAGTATGTACACATGCTCTGTCCCAATTCAAATATATTAATAGTACACAGTAAGTGCTTTACACTAAATTGTCACTATAACTTGCTTCTGCAGTTAGTACACAAAAAATGAATGTAATGTTTTATCAGAGAAAATGAAGTAATACATGTTCTGCCAATCAAACCGTGACTTTGGAAGGTCACTGCCAACTAAACTGCACAAAGACAAAACAAAAATGTTTTCCCACAGATGTAATACTTTTTTGATGGTTTGTTTTCCAAGATCTTTCTGGAGCTTTCTCATCACCATCTGCAATTCATGTTGATTTTTTGCAGATGAGAGCAGCTCCTGTATTTCCATTCTGCATTGCTTCCATTTGTACATCAACAACACACAGAAACATCAGGCTTTTTAGTCTATTTAATTCTGTCACAACATAACACAGACTCAAAACCTGAATGAAACTGTGACACAGACATGCAGCCTACCCAACCTAAGCAGCCTAACCTAACCACCAAACCAGCCTGCCGTACCACCTAACCTTGATATGCCTTTAATAAACCAGAACCAGTGACAACACCCGTGCTGAAGTGCGGGGCCCTAAAATAGAAATGGCCATTGTCTTCATCGGCAATGAATGACCATGTGCTGGTCACAAGATGAGAAGATTTCTGCTGCTTCTTCTTCTCCCTCTTATTATTATTTTATTTCTTCTTAGTATTTTATGTGATTAATTCTAATAGCTGAAGTGCAGTTCCTAAATCTGACTTAATAATAATGCACACCATCTACCTAATCTTTAAATCCCAGTGGGGACTTAATGTTGTAGTTTTGATGCACAGACGTACCCCTTTATAGATGTCCACCTCCAGTGTGCCGTTGTTGAGAGGGAAGAGATCTGTGTGTGGACTGCCAGTTGCATTGCAAACTGCATTCTGCAGCCAGGACAAAACACATACAATAAGCATCAATTTGATATGCACTGTGTGCAAACAGCACTCACAAAACAATTACTTCACTGTATTTCAGAATGACCAACAGAAGCTTCAGTCATACTAAGTAAGAGCAAGAGATTTCAATGTATACCCACCACGTCCATATTGGTTTTATTGTAGAAGGCCTGAGCAAAGACCGCCACGACAAAGACGTTGATGAGAAAGGAGACGAAGAGAGCGATAGTAGACTCAATGAAGTAGTATTTGTTGGCTTCTTTTACTTCCTTCTTATTTCTGCGATCGACTTCCCGAGACTGGAACATGAGGGAGTAAACAGAAAAACACTCAACACACAAATGTGCTCTAATTTTTGACTTGTTGACTCCTTTAGGCTTGAGTCTTGTTAATCTGCAGGTGACGACAGTTATGTTTCTAACCTTGACCAGCGCTGAGTGCAGGTAGATGTTGTGGGGCATGATGACAGCGCCCACGATTCCCACTGCCTGCTCCAGCTGCACAGGCCCACAGTCGGCACAGTAGGGTACAAACATCCCCTTCAGCAGCTCCCCTTGGTCTGGCTTTACCAGCACGTACTAAAGACAGGCGACAACAAGTCAAACATGTCAGCGTGCTATGAATGTCTCTGTAAAAACCGTGAGACATGTCAAACAAAATCTTAAAATATGTTTTAAACCTAAAGGAGCCTTACCTCGTAACCAAAGCTAATTGCCATTACAGTGATGAGGAAGCCAAAGAAAGCTTCAAGTTTCCTCAGGCCTGCAAAGAGATAGAAACTTTATCAACACAGCTTTTCGAGGAACGACTGGTAGCTAGTGGTTGTATATCTACAGAAGAGAACCGCATACCATATTTGTCTAGAAAGAGGAACACGAATGTGTCTGTTATGGTGATGAGGACTCCTCCCCACAGTGGGATCCTGAAGGAGAAACAGTCAGTATTTATCACCGTTACAGAAAACCACTACATATGTTTGCAAACACCATCTATGGATGAGCAATAAAGATGTTACCTTCCCACAGAGAGGAGGTTGAGAGCTATGGCACAGCCGATGACCTCCTGCATGTCTGAGCCAATAATTGCAAGTTCAACCATAAGCCAAAGGATTATCCGAGGAACCTGAGCAAGAAAATTAATTAATATATTATTAATCTGAGTTTTGCAATATCTAAAAAACAGAAATAGAGCACTCATATTGACAAATACAAATACACCCCTGGCTAAAAAAAGTTAATGTACAACAAGAAAGAGGAAGTTAAATGTGTAATGAGAGAGACGGGAATGCTCACGGCGGGATACTGGCGGTTGCAGACTTCAGCCAGGTGCATCCCTGTGACGACCCCGAGGCGTGCAGCTAACCTCTGCAACAGCAGCCCAATGATGGTGGCTAAGAGGAGCACCCATAGGAGCTGAGGAAGAACGACAAATTCAGCACAAATTGCTTCAACTTTGTACGAGGAGTTTTATTTGGGCAGACCGCCAAATAACAGCCTGTGTAAAGTCTTGTTCATTTCGGACATTATGACAGAAGACTGGTATTTCTTTTTCAGAAAACAATGCTGGTGCTGTTGAGCACTAACACTGATAATGATGGTATTGATGCTTTGTTGAGTATCAAAACAAGAGACAGAAAAAAATATGAAAGCCATTTGTCTTCAAAGTAAAATAACTTTCATAAAAAAGGGGGAGCCGTGGCAGCAGTCATGTTTGTATATGTCACCTTAAAGCCGGCTTTAGCTCCAGACTGCAGGTCGGACTCGATGTTCCCCGGATCCAAGTAAGCAATGCTCATCAAAAACCCTGGTCCAGTGAAGGCCCAGAGTTTTCGGAAACTGAATATCTGGAAAGAAACCACTGTTGTAATTTCAATAATATTAACATATCTTATAGATCAAATTAAAATATTTTTGCTGTCTAATATCTAACAAATTCTGATTAATTGCCCAACAAGAGCACTTTGCTGCTCATAAAACATCAAACAGTTGCCGTCAGTACCTGGTTGCCACCTTCAGGAATGGGCACCTTGTCTTCAAAGTACGTGGAGAACGGTTCTTCCTGGATCTCAGGTGAGGCAGGAGGAGAGATGGAGCTGTACTGGTTTGTCTGTACTCCATTCTCCTGCGGGGAGTCCTCTAACAAAACCACAGAAGAAGGAAAAAGGGGTTAGTTCGTGATAAGATAAAATACATACGAAAGATGCATCTTTCCACCAACTGTTAACATGTTTCCATGCTTTATATCTACCGAACCCGTCTCAGTAACTGCTGCTATTTTTTTATAACCTGGAGCTCATGCTTGTAGTTTGAACTTCATTGTCATGGGACTTCCCACACTAGCTTATTTGCAGAGATCTGGAGATGTTGCCTAATCACTGTGTAGTCTTAGTGGAATGTCACCTGCAATGTACTGACGCAAAATGCAAAATGTCTTGTTGGCTTCATGAAATACTGAGATCATCTAATTAGTAAAGATTAATTTTGAGAGATTCTGTGTGTGGAGAGACTTGAACCGATGCAAAAATTGTTGGTTTTCAAAACCAAACAAAGTCTAACTGATTTTAACAAATTCATATAGTTAAACGCAAACACTTCTTAACACTGCATAATATCATTCTCCAAAATGCTTAATCCACAATATTTAAGAGACTTCTGGGGTCCAGGAGCTTTATTAAAGAAGCTGCATGCACTTCAAGATTAAGCAGTTTGTGCCAGTGTAATGACTAGACGGTGAAAAAAAAAGAAAGTCTCAGCACTGATAATCTAAAATCACTTTCACATAACCTCAATTTCAACTGCTACATAAGTGATTTAGTGTAAGACTTTAATTTACATGTATGTAGTTGGTCAATAATAACATGTAATTAGAACCACATTATTAAAATCTTGAACCCAGTGACTGAGAACACAATGACGAGATTATGTTCAAAAGATCAGTGAATATAAACACAAACTAAAACCTAACATAAAAGCCATTCTATGATCTGTAATTACTGTTTAACATTTATGACAAATATAAAACTACAATTCCTTTCATTTTAACCTGTATAAGTTGTGTACTACTCACTGAGTTTGGACTTTTCATTCTTTCCTCCCTTCATCTCCAACTCACTGCTGGTCCCAAAGTCCACTGTTCCCTCACAATGTCTCTGCTTTTATATGACCCAGTCTTTTTTTTTTTTTTTTTCCATTAGATGTCACGATGACATTCTGACATCATGTTTCTAAAAGTGACCCGCCAAGAGGGAGAAGTAAAGACAGCACAACGCCCAAATTTGTGCTTGGGATTGTCAACAAAACAGCCCATGGCACAAATAATAGTGTGACCTGCCCTTTACCCTTCAACGAATCACGCAGCATCACGCAAGCAGCAGTTAAGTTCATAAAAGAAACTAAGAGAATTAACAGCATTCAGACTCTTAAATAACTCCAACAAAATGATTAAACCAAACATATTCCAGCATTAGAAATAAAGAAAATATATATTTCTTTTTGTAGATAGTTAGTGAGAGCATGAGTTTTCAAAAGTTAAACTGTGGTGCTGCAAGTTAAAATGTACTGTTGTGAAATATTGTTTTAACCACTCCTGTCAGCATGCACACTGACACTGATCATATACCGCAGCCTTAACCAAATGCCCGGGGAGTTTAATGTTGGAGAACATAGCAGGGTGTGTTTATAAGGCGATGGTCATGTGTCTGTTATCTTAAGCAGTTACCTTCGAGGAGGTCTCCGTCTTGCACGGCCTTCATCAGGGCTGGCTGAGGGATCCCTGGGATATTTGAGGGATGGATATCAGCCTCCCTGCAAAAAGACAACAGCAGTTACATAACCTGACAACCTACAAACCCATGACTGTTGAGGGTGAAACGGTAAATGTCATGCTGCATTAGTGATGCTTTGGTCTCTAAAATTAACTTTCAGTACGTTGCCAAACAAACTAATTTCAGGTTTTCTCACACCTAAGAATGAGTAACATCAACGTGAGACATGACTGTGCAACATTTTGTTCCCCCTTTTTTAAAAAAAACAAAAACATTAAAAATCACAAGTCATAAAAATGACAAAGCAACTTTAACAGTGTGCGAAAGGACACTACATTGTTGAAAACTTTTAATAGGAAACGAGTTGACCATTGGCGTCGCAGTTTCACTTCCACCACATCCATCCTTCCTCTAATCTTCGGCTCACAACCGTGTAAAACTTGTGCTCTCTGACAATGAGTGGAGGCTGCTCTGAAACCACATGACGCCTCTGGTCATATGAGGCAAAAGTCAGGCTGAGACAGCAGACTGGGCAGCTTTCCCAGACAGTCAAGGTTTCCATCAGAGTGCAACTTCCTCCGGCTGAACATGTGAGTAATTACCATCATCAAAGTGACAGGTTCTTTGGCACTTTCCGCAGTAGCACCAATGAATTTAAAAATATTACAATTTGAGTAATATATTAGTTGCCAGTAAAATGTGTGTAGTGTCTAATATAAATGCCCAAGAAATATCATGTTAAATTGAATCAACTTTTCCACAGGTCATGAAGTTTACTGCTCTGGAGAATGACTGGCCCTTTCTAATAAAACTACCAAAATAAGGAACTTACTTGTTCTTTCTCTCCTAGGGGCTGTTTAAACACTCTGTTTAAACACATTTATCCTCCAATTTTCCACCTTCTTAAAAATAAATAAATAAATCAAATCAAATCAAATGATTACTCAAAAATAAAAAGACATGAAAAAAATGTGTGTTCATGTGAAATAATGCTAAAAATTAATTTTAAAAATGGGCCAGATTTAACAGTAAATTTTAAGCATGGGCCTTATGAAATTACGGGATCTGGCCGCTGACAGTTACTCATTACTGCGGCTGCAGGATGTTTCAATTTTCTGCATCTCTTGAGACACTGGCGCATTTGTCATGTGTCCTCATGAGGGCACAGTGAGCAGCCAGACCACATAAAGACTACAAAACGAGGTTTGAAATGATTTCTGACACCACCCAATGTGTCGGGTCACCATAGAAGAGATGATCAATAACAAACCATTTATAATCATAAACCAGTACAAATTATCCAGATAGTTTTAATACAATTGACATTTTTGCAGCCACACATGATGATGGAGAGCAGTTCACGTGCATCGGTTTGCTCCAGTCATTTTTCTCAAACTAAAACAAGTCCAAGCAATTCTCCTAAATCTCTTAACGACCACCCAGCATGCTCTCACACACCACCATGAAGGTTTACGTCTCCCTTGTATAATCTCACTAACCAGGCATGAAAGAATAACATCCTTTGGGGGGGACAGTGGCTGTGATCTTACTTTGATGTTTCTGATCATAAGTCATGTAAGACACATGTCTAATCATGTTTCAGAGTATGTTTACTGACAAAAATCTGTCTAGATTTCAGTGTGCAGGTATTAACTTTGTTTTTAATCTGACTTCCTCTGTCCCAGCATCTGATTGGAGCTATAGATGTACATACTTTATCTTTTCTTTTTCCAGCACAAAACAGACACGGCAATTTGAAGTAGCTCCTGTTTTTGATCAACTTACAGTAGCTGTACTTTTAGTTTCTTATTGGGCTCAGTGTGACCTGGACTCAAGTCCTCGATTGTGTAACTATCTTTTAATATGTCAGCACTAATCTTGTCAAATTCCATAGGCACCCACGTGTATGTGGTGATAAAGAGTTAGACTCTGATAAAGTCTTGCAGTAGCAATGAATTTCATCAAATTGAATCCATATAATATTCTAATAACAGCACCAATACGACGTTCATTAGAAAACATCAGTTTATGTATTCAACTACATGATTTGTTTTGATTTTATGAATGTTTGAAAAGCTGGACTGGTCAATGTTGTGGATCTAAATTTGAAAATGGTAGGCGTACTAAAAAGATTACCGTAGTCATCCATTCACCTTCCCCTAATGAACCCCATGGGGGCCTAATCTGCACAGAACAGATTTTACAATCACAACTGTACATCTATGACAACTCCCAAACTGACAAATGGTGTCTAATGTTACACCCTTACAGGCTCTTATACTCCATGAAAGAAAAGAATCTCAACACAGTGATGGCAAATATAAAAGAAAACTGTTTTGAAATGTTAAGCATGAACCAAAGTGTTTCTAGTCCTAATGTTACTCAGCTGCAATTTCTAATGTAACATTTGACTTGCAGAACAAGTCAGTCTCACTATTTTCACAAGGACTCAGGAGCGGCAAGAAATATCAAAAATTCCATGTCCAGGACCAACACAGCTCTGTTCAACACAACAGACAATCAGCTGCTATGAAAGTTAAACAATGAGTTGTCTCTGATGTTGTCTATCCAGGAAACTCCATGTTTGAGAACTTGGCACTCGCAAAAACTGGCTAATCAAGAACATGCCCACACGTCACTCACAGCATTGCTAACTGAGCTATTAATGTTAATAATTCACATATAGGCAGGTTCAAGGTATTTGAGGGGTGGTTTCAAATGAATGTGTATTACATAATTTGGCATGTACATAAGTTACATTACATTTTGCAACAAACGCGACTGTGAAAAAAGATTTCTCTTGCTTAACATTTACTGTATTCATTACTCGTCATAGGTAGTGAGTAGATTTCAACACCTTAAACTCCACTGACAAATGTACACAGGAGAAGATTTGGTTTATGTAGACTTTGACAGTCAGCTATCCTTCTCCTGCAGAGTGAGTTTCCAACACAGTACCACTTACTTTCAAGGTGCATGAAGTAAGAAAAGCTCAAAACTCCAGCAACACTTGCAGACAACATATTGTCCTTAATACTGCAATTACACCTTGTTATTACAATTAACAATTATTTTATTAGTGATTAATTTGCTGATTGTTTTCTCAATTAATTGGTAGGTCTATGAATTGTTTAAAAACAATGCAACGCATAAAGACATTCAATTTACTATCATATATGACAAAGAAAAACAGTAAATCGTCACATTTGAGAAGCCAGAGAATATTTGACCTCTTAGCTTTTAAAAATTATTAAAACAATTAAACTTTTTAAAAAACGACTCTTGAGGATGCTTTTCCTTCTCCAAGCACTTTACAAGTTGGTGACATTACTCCAGAGACCCCGATTCTGCTTCTGAACTATGATAATGAGATGCTCTTAGCAAGGAAGAATATTTCCATAGCAACTGCTCTGACAATAAGTACGCCTATCCTACCAGCAGCTGAGAAAGCCAACATTTCTCAAGATCTAGCACATTACAGTAAATGTGTCACCTAAGGACTTCAGGACGATGATCTGATTTACAGCTTTAACATCTGAATTAACATCTCAATTACTGTGCAACACACTAATTACAGCTCATCCTTGTTATGCTGAAATCATGTAAATGAAGTTTACAAACTCCCAGAGTAAGTAGTGAGTAGTAGTAAGACTCTAATCACAATTTAAACCAGAAACCAACGCTTGACCTCTCGACATGGTAACTTGTCCAGTGGGTACAGCTGAAAAGAATCAAAGCCTACGCGCTCATTGCCGGTGTAAGTTAGATGTGTATAACCCAGAGCAGCCTTGACCAACACCTTCAAATCCTGTCGATAATGAAAACATTTGTGCGCCAACATCAACATTGTCAGTGCACTGTTACTACTACAAGCTAACGAGTTTCCATGATGTGTTAGCTATCAGGTCGGATCTGCCAACGAGTATGAAAACATCCTTACCTTGGTATACGGTATGAGAAGGTAAAATAACAGCCTGTGTTTTGTCGATTAAAGCCGCTTTTAAAATGATCCCATGTGTATAAATGTGTTAGCTAAGTAGCATGTTAACGAGCTAAATTCTGGCAAAGTCGTATCTGTATGTTCAGGATGCACTGCGCATGTGCATTGATCTTGAACTGTTCTGATTGGGCGATAGATCTGAATGATCCAACCCTGGGATAAGGCTGTCAGGCGCACTGCTGGTCAGGATAAACCAGAGCTAATCGTGTTGGATCTAACCACTGAAAAATGCATTTCATTTTATACGCTCATCATATATTTTGAATGTAAAAACTCTATCTTAAAAGTAAGTAGTAACAAAAGTTGTTACATGTATGTAGTGCAATAAAAAGACTGTTGAGGAGTTGAAGTGTAAAACAACACAAAATGGAAAGTTTAGTACCTCAAATTTGTACGTAAGTAAATGTACTATTTATCCTAATAGTCATTCATTCATACATTCATTCATCCATTCTCACCAGGACCATAACTTATCCAGTCGAGCCCGGGTTCTTTTTTGTATTCATTTTTTATATGAATTAATACAAGGCGTGTTGCTTATTTTACAGTTTTTACATTTATGATGATGACATTTTGTGAACATTTATTTAACAAAAATCAAAACTATATAAACCCATGATAATATTTAAAAAAGAACAATAAGTCTAGTTGAAGTACCTGACCAAACTTTACCCACTCCTCTAAATCACCTTCTTTGACTTCTCTCGCGATATTCTGGCAGCTGTGGTGTACACGTCACATATCACAGATAGTAGCTAACTAAGCTAAAGCTAGGCTAACTAGCTGCTGCTGAGGGACATGTAGCCAGTCAAACACTCAGTCTGTTTCAATGAAGGATCTTCCAGAGTGACTGGGACATGGAGTTAAGAAATATCAAGGACCAGGTAGTAAATAAAGCTTCTGCTGTTGTCTAACTCAACGTTAGATAACCAACAGGACTCCCCACTAACACTGCAAACAGCTGGCTAGTCATGGTAGCGACATGTCGAGCAAAGTTTGCTACAAGGCTTTTTAATGTCAAACATTTCCTGTCATATAACATTGGACCAGACGTTTCAGTTTGCATGATAATTTGCACGTTCGTTTGCTACAGAATTTGATATTAGGACTTAGTTATCCACCAGGATCTTGTCATTAGGGTAATCTTTGTCCCTGTTAAATGGGGTCCAAACTCTGCCAACATAGCAGCATTTTAAACATCGGCCTTTAAATGGATCCATATTTCTTTACTACATACCTACGTTTGCTTCCTGCTATCTGTGGAAGACAGATCTTGATGAGTAGGATCTGGCTCTCGCCCCCTAGAACCAAAATAACCCTTCACATCCACAAAAAGTATCGCATGGAATTTGGAAAGTCTTTTTCCCAGTCACTTAAATGCCAATACAATAAAACATGTCTCCACCTGATGGCCTTAACTTCACTGAAGCAGATTGCATCATTCCAATTAAAATAATTTGCTCAAGTCAATTTAATCATCCATATTATTACTGTAAATGCCCAAATAGAAGATTGTTACTTACTCTTGTCTTAACTCAGAATTAATTGGAATTTCAGCATCTCAGCAAAGTTTTAAGTATTTGTGATCCAAATGATTATTCTGATGAAAGATTGCGCTTTATTTCTGCTTCTGTAATTCACTGCTTCTATTGTCTGACAAAGCGCAATGAAATGAATCCAGTTTTAATGTAATTTTACTATGTATTTTGTCATGTTCTTAATCTGTTTTGCATGTCAAATCTCTATTTCAGTCTCCATTGGTCCAGGCTATATTCAGCCGAAACACAGAAGAAGTGACATTTTTGTTGAACCAGGAAGAAGATGTCAATTCACTGGTAATATTATCCCACATTACTCAGCAGTCATGATGTTTTTGATACTCTGTATCTCATCAAATTTCCATACATTCAGCTGTGCAAAATGTCTCAGCTGTGCAAAATGTGAATTAGATCAAATGTTTCATTTGAACATGTAGAAGAATCTAAAGAAAGTTGAATTTGCATATTGTTCAAACCTTTGGAATTAGAATATAACAAAATAATAATATAATACAGGATAATCTGGTAAGATTAAATAAAAAATATCTTTGCAGCATGTTGCCCTGTTTGATGTTTTTTTTCCTCTCAGGACCAAGAACAAAGCACACCACTTCATGCTGCTGCTTATCTGGGAGATGTCCACATTATGGACCTACTTATTACTTCAGGTAGGAAAAAATATTTATTTTACTGTGAAATGCGTGCTATTGATGAATGCAATGAGTTAATCCTATACAGAAGAACTAAAACATAGCAAAAAACACTCCTAATTAGCCTAATTTTGCTTTTGCACTGTGTTACAGATGCAAATGTCAACACGAAGGACCAGGGTTTGCTGACTCCTTTACATCGAGCCGCTGCGTCACGAAATGAAGTATGTTCCTATTTTCAAAAAACAAAAAAGGAGAGTTTAAAAAAAGTCATATCTTAGGACTTGACCACTAGATCTTAATATTTAATTTGCATCTTCAAGGAATTTTGTGTTTTTCTCTCAGAGGGCTGTGGAGCTGCTACTAAAGCACAAAGCAGAGGTCAACACAAGGGATAAATTCTGGCATACGCCTTTGCACATGGCAGCTGCAAACTGGGCTACAGGCTGTGCTCAAGCTCTGATACCACATGTTTGCAGCCTGGATGTTACTGACAGGTCAGGGAGGACACCACTGCATCATGCAACACACAGCGGCCATGGAGAGGTAAAGTTGATTGTCTGTGATCTTTAACCATTTATCCCTTTATGGTTGATAGTTATCATTTCAATGCATAAGAAGGCTTGAAAGTAGATCTGCTTTATGGAAGTGAATGATGTCTGGAGAACATTTTCTTGGTTTCTGGCAGTTGTTACAGCATTTTGGGAAAATGTGTTTTTGTCATAATATATTAATCTAGTTTCACACAATATTTATTCCTCTGAGGAGCCAAAATACAACCACAGCCCTGTTTGTTCCAAGTGTGTTTTCTCAACTGTTGCCAAGATAAAATGCTGCTATCCACTGGACTATAGTTGTAGATTGAGATGAGTTGATAGATACACTGGTTGATCCAGTTATTGTGTTTCTGCAGATGGTGAACTTGCTCCTGAGCAAAGGTGCCAATGTTAGTGCCAAAGATAAGAAAGAAAGGCAGGCCATCCACTGGGCTGCACACCTCGGTAAGTGGTGTCATTCCTCTAAGAGACACAAATGTATGGTGACATTTGTCCAAAACAACTCTCCCACATGAATTTAAGGCAGACAAATGTTTGTCATACACCACACTAGTATGCAATAAAATGGAAGTATTTGCACCCAAAAAAAAATCCCCCCAAACAAGCCACTGAAAAATGTCTCAAACAGCCATAGATGGCCAGAAGGTTAAAGTCAGAGGTTATTGGCATTGACAAACACATTGTCACTTTTGAGAGTATAAGCACATTCAAGACAGAGAAACAAGTGTCTAAAAGAATTAAATGTTGAACTGTGGCTTACATGCTGACAGGATGGCTGCGACATCAGTGCATGGTTGACTATTTGATTGGTTGAGCTCTGAATTTGTAGCTTAAAAGTTAGGATAAAATATATTTTCTGACTTAAAAAACAAAGATAGACTTGCTCAAAAATTACCGCTCTTGACATATAGCTTTATTATGATTGATGAGTTATGATAATATATGGCTGGTTTGACTTATTATCACAACATCAGTCTATTTAAATTTGATTAGTTGTTGACTTTTTGTATTTATTTTTTTTATCTTAACGAGGTTGAAGTCTGATTAATATTATATTAAATTGGCCTGTGCATGAACTGTGCTTCAGTTTCCAGGATACAGGCCAGTAGGCATTGTTTTGTGCGAGCATGGTAGATTCTTGTAGTAAATGTTAAGCTCTTCTTTCAGGACATGTGGAGGTCATGAAGCTGCTGGTGTCTCACAGTGCTGATGTGACTTGCAAGGACAAACGTGGTTACACTCCGCTCCATGCTGCAGCTGCCAGTGGGCAGTTAGACGTGGTCCAATATCTGTTGAGGCTGGGGGTAGAGGTAAAGTGGTTAGGTCACAGAACTGTTAGGAAATTTCCATTGTAATTAATTATTATAGCTGCCATTTATTTTATGTACTGTATATCGTGTAGAGGAGAGTAGCTCTTAATGTGCTCGATGCTGCAGAGAGTATTTGTCAGAATTTGTTTTTGCTTTGAAGTGAGAATGAAGATATCAGGGAACATCCTGCTCAGTTACACTCCCAAAACACTGCATTCTGTAGTTAGAAAGGGTCTGATGTGAAATTAGGTCTCAGTAACATAGTACCCTGCAGAGCCCTAGGCCTGGTTTAATTTCAAAGCTTTAGTCCCGTCACGGGGTTTAGATCACGTCTCTTCACATGTTTTCCTCCTCTGCCTCTCAGACTGATGAACCCAACATTTTTGGGAACACGGCGCTCCACATGGCCTGTCACACAGGCCAGGACACCGTGGCCACTGAGCTGGTGAACGGCGGCGCTAACATCAATCAGCCAAACTACCAGGGCAACACGCCACTGCATCTGGCTGCTGCCTCCTCCAGTGGGGTGCTGTGTCTCGAGCTGCTAATCAACAATGGGGCTGATGTCAACATGCAGGTAAAGAGGTTGTTTTTAAGAAGTGGTTTAAAAAAGGACAAAAAGAGGGAAAAAAATTGTGTCTTATTGGATCATAATTGGTCAGAGCCTTTTTTTAACGAATCATGTTGTTTCCATTTTCTCTGTTTAACAGAATAAAGAAGGAAAGAGCCCTTTACATATAGCTGCTATGCATGGACGCTTCACAGGCTCCCAGATTCTGATCCAAAATGGTAACTTATGTTCTAAAAAAATATTTACACAGCATCCTGTTAAAACAGTAAAACTGCATCCTCACAGCACAGTCTGACTTAAAATATCACAACATGTCCTCATCTGAAACATTTAACACCTATTAACACTATGTTTCCTTCTGCTTTTGCACACAGGTGGGGAGATCGACTGTGTTGATATGTATGGAAACACTCCTCTTCACATTGCTGCCAGATATGGTCAGGAGTTGTTGATCAGCACTCTGCTGACAAATGGTGCTGACAAGGCCAGGTAAGTTTCTCCACTTGGATGAGTCCAAACCTGAGACTGTTTGATGATGTATTTACACTACATCACCTTTAAGTTGCTGGTCTCTCAATGCGCGCTCTCACTTTAAGGTGAGCTGACCAATAAGACCTGCAGAGTCACATCTTGTCTCCTCTCCTAAGTGTTTGAAATTAAATGCATACCCCAAGATGTGAGTCATGATAAACAGCCCCTCAGTAAATTGTAATATAACACTGACCAACTGAACTTTGGATAAACCAATGAATGTCTATATTTAGTATCCGTCCCACAACCCCACCACACACACACACACAGATTTATTTATTACAAGTGATCCTATAATTATCTGCTTACTTACAAAGAAAAAACTTTGAAAATATCAGTTATTTTGCGCTTAATTTCCACGTTTATGCAGAAAAAAGGTTTGCAATTAAGCACATACAAAAGTAAATAATATTTGTTCTCTAAAGACAGGGGATTCATGGGATGCTTCCACTACATCTGGCGGCGCTTTACGGTTTTCCAGACTGCTGTCGAAAGTTACTGTCTAATGGTGAGAATCTGTTTTGAGTCATCGAGATCTGATTAATTCTCTTGCTTGTTGCGTTTTAATTTACTGACAAAACTGAAAGTGTTCTTGTGTGTCTTTAGGTCAGTTTTACAACATCATGCCGGCTCAAATGTCATCAGTTGGGTTTGATATAAACATCTTAGATGACCAAGGGAGGACCTGTCTGCATGCAGCTGCCTCTGGAGGGTGAGGGAATGAACACACACACACACACACACACACACACACACACATTAATGTAAAGTCTACAAGCATTTACAATTAAAGAGTTTGACTCATGGATAAATGTTTGTTTACAAAGTGATGCCCATTATCTAGACAGTTCAGATCATTATTTTCCATGTCTAAATATTTTAATTAATATTTTCTTTGTTGGGAAAATGATATTTGTATATTCTTTATTTTTTGGTCCATTGCATAGGTTAAACATATGAAATTATGATATATTTTGTTTGTAGTAGCTCAGCTTGAAGTGTGGTGTCGTTTAGTGAAGCACTACTTTTAATTATAAAAATCTATACCTACTCTTTGCCTGGTCAGGAGATATGCAGCCGAAAAAGGCAGCAAACAGTGTGCCTGAATCATACGCACAACATCAAACCTTTCCATAAGCTGTCTGACACAGATCTGATACAATTTTAACTCTTTTTTTTCTTTTCTTGTGACAGAAATGTTGACTGTCTCAACCTGATCTTAAATAGTGGCGCTGAACTAGGCATTAAGGATAATTTGGGAAGGTAAGCGGCGCTAAATAGCCAGAGCTAAGAATTTAACTGTGTTTCTGTGTTGCCTGATATCATAGCTGAACCCTGTTGTACCTCGCAGATCTCCTTTGCACTATGCTGCAGCCAATGGGAACAGCCACTGCACGATCTCTCTGGTGAGAGCCGGTGCTGAGGTCAATGAGCTGGATCTGATGGGCTGCAGCCCTCTGCACTACACTGCTGCTTCACACACCTTCTGTGGGTGAGAGAGCACACACAACTTTATGTTTTATTCATTTTTCTATGAGACAACACAGCATCCTGCGGACAGTTCTTTGCTGATAATGACTGACTTCATTCAAACCTGTTTTATTGTGTCCTTCTTTCTTTCCCCAGTGGAAACACAAACTCTGATCCTCACTACAGCGTGGAAAAGGAACAAGAGGCCTCTCTGTAAGTCTCATATTGTTGTCATATACACATATATCACAAAGTAGATCAAGTTTAACTTTATACATTAAATGTGCTTTCCGTTAGGCAAAATGCCACATATGGTATTTTTCTTGTTAGTGTATGGTCACTTTAAAGCACATGATCTCAACTGCATGCATCATTTTACATTTCATGTAGTGTGAGTAAGTAGTTAATGAGAACAGAATCAGAGATAAAATCACAGTCAAATTTATGCTACTATCAGACAAACAAAATTATTTATTATTTATTATATAGGATGATGTTTAATTGTGTTAGACTGATTTGATTATTTAGAAAATTTTGACACTGCAGGAAAAGGATCAGATGCACTAAAATGAAACTTTCATGTGTTGTCATGTGATATTAAGGGGAGTGAATAATAATTTTCTTTCATTACTTGTTGTGAGAGAAGAATAAAACCCAGGCATGATTCCTAGTGTTCCTTTGGCTCTGTGTGTTCAGGTGTTTGGACTACTTGCTCGACAACGGGGCGAACCCAACTCTGAAGAACAGTAAGGGTTACAGTGCCGTCCACTATGCTGCAGCTTATGGGAACAAACAGCACCTCGAACTGGTCAGTGGTGTCTTTGATTTAGATACTTTGATTTTTTTTTCTAATCGATTGCACATTAAATCTAATTTTCTTTATTTTACCTCTGACTCTCTTGCAGCTCCTGGAGATTTCTTTCAACTGTCTAGAAGAGGTTGAAAGTAATATTCCAGTCAGTCCTTTGCACTTAGCTGTGAGTAGTGCAAACACCACAAACCACTCCTGTTTACATCATGATATGCATAATCACTTTTGAATGAAGGCCACTTGTGCATTTGACTCTATTAACATGCATTCTGCCTACACTACAGGCATATTATGGTCACTGCGAGGCCCTTCGTTTGCTGTGTGAGACATTAGTGAGTCTTGATGTGCGGGACATTGAAGGCCGAACTGCCCTCCACCTGGCTGCTCAGAGAGGTTTTGCCCCGTGTGTGGAGGTGCTGCTGAAACATCAGGCCTCATACACACTGAAGGAGCACAAGCGCAAGTGGACGGCTCTTCATGCTGCAGGTGTGTGTGTGTGTTTGTGTGTGTGTGTGTGTGTGTGTGTGTGTGTGTGTGTGTGTGTGTGTGTGTGGTCAAAATATTATTTAAAAAAATATGTTGTACCTTTATTATATTATATATATATTATTATATTTATGTGTATTTTTCTTTTATTCCTCTCCGATGTGCAGCGGCTGAGGGCCAAATGGACTGTCTGCTTTTACTGGTCAACAGGGAACAAAGTGCCGACATCATTGACAGTCCAGATACACAGGGACAGTGAGTCACTTGTTTTTTAATGCTATGATTTGTTATTATTGATTGAACATCAGACATGCTTAGCTTTTAAATACAATACTGCTAATTTCTACAAGGGCAGACTTAATTATTTTTCACATTCTGACATTACAGAATATAATATATGATAAAATGGACTATTTTTTCCAGTCTGTTTTGAGAAGGTTGTGCATTTCAGTTAAAAAAAAACTATTATATAATCGATATTTAATGGATACTAATTAGACAGAAAGAAACAATTAACAGAACTGACTGAATAAAAAGTTACAGAACATTGTGTGTAGATTGTCTTTTGTAGGTATTGATACAAAATGCTAAAAATATAAATCATTGCAAATAATATTCTGCCACAAAGCAAGATGACAGTGTGTTTATTTGCAATGAAGTGGTGTATAAGGAAATTATTACACCAAGTGATTGTTTGATGTGACTTACTAAACAAACTTTTTTTTCTCATATTGCATTGTATGCAGATCAAACAAACAAACCCAAGACAATTTTTTCCAGTGCGATATGATCAGAGAATTATACTCATTAACCCTTACAGCGGTAAACTCTTTGTCTTGTTTTGTATGCAGGACGGCTCTCATGCTGACAGCTCTGGGACGTCACACCGACTGTGTCCACATCCTGTTGGAGAAAGGAGCGAACCCTGATGCTGCAGACAAAAAGGGCTTCACTGCATTACACAGAGCTGTACGTGTATTTTCTGTGTGCGTGCGTGTGTGTGCATGTTCCATCACTTTTTTAAGTGCACTTTATAATTATGAAAATGGGGAAACGCGTCCCTTTACAGCATCCATGATGTTCCAGATGTTTTTCTCCTCTCCCATCATATCTTGTGTCCTCCCTCTTTAGGCCATGTTGGGCAGTGAGGACTGTGTATCTGCTCTGCTGGAACACGGGGCTTCTGCTCTGTGTAGAGACTCTCAGGGAAGGACCCCGCTGCACCTTGCAGCCTCCTGCGGTCACACGGAGCTTCTCAGCAATTTGCTGAAGGCTGCTATGAAGGTTGACCCTCTGGACTCCATGTTGGACCACAGAGGCTACACGCCCACCCACTGGGCTGCTTACCATGGTGAGACATCACGACACAAATTCCTGTCAAATGCACTTCAACGAAAAGAGATGTATTCTGTGTTAACAGAGTAAATATGAACCCATATACGGTTAGAACATGAAAAAAACATGTATGAATGGACATTTCATGCACCAACATAATCTCTCATCTCTGGTTTTTATCCACAGTGTTATCTTAGTCTCTAAATATTTTCACTCAGTTTCAACACTTGGCTATCTTGTTAAACACTTGCATGGTCAGATACTGTGTTACCATAATTTTACAAACATTTGAATATTATTTTAATCATTTGTCCATCTGTTTCTTGTTCTCTACAGGGCATGAAGGATGTTTACACATTTTACTTGAAAACAAACTCTTTAGCAACCAGGAAGGAAATCAGTTCACCCCATTGCACTGTGCTCTGTGAGTATCATAAGAAATGTAAATGCTCATCAAAGATTTGTTTATTAAACATAAAAAATAGATATAGTGTGTCACATCAAAATGTAGTAACTGTTCTTCCCCTGCAGAGTTAATGGACATGAAGTTGCTGCCGAACGTCTGGTGAAGACTGTTGGACCTCAAATTGTTAATGTTTGCGATGCCAAAGGAAGGTGGGTTCTGCTCTGAGCTGAGCCCTGCTTTTCATAACAATAACTGCAGTACAGATGAGTCTACAGTTGTACAGTTGTAAATGTATAATATTCTATGTTTATTTTAAATGTGAGCATACATTTGAAAACGTGATAATAAAACCTGATAATACATTGGCAATTAAATAGTTTTCAAGATGATTATTAACTATTTATGGGCATTTGGTCCAGGATTTCTACATAATTGGCAGGTTTTATTACAAAAATTGTATGTTCGGTATCAATACATTAAAAACATATTTTATTTTAACCTCAACTCTATTGATAACTCTAATATGGAATGTGTTTACACTTGCAATATTTTCTATCTTTAAATGTACATGATGCCTAAAAGGACAGCAACATGTTGCACAAACTTACAAGCAGTATAAACTAGTATTTCCCTCAATCATAAACATCAACCACATTTATATTTTACCTACACAAGCATCTGCTAATGAGGAAAACTCAATTTTTGTTGGATTTATAAATTCAACTTTGGTGGGTGTGACTCGCATTTATATGATTAAAAAAATAGCTATTTTTATTTTGTATCATCTTTCCAATAACTTGCTGCAAAGTAAACTGAATTGATTTTCCGAGGCTGTGAACCTGTCTGTTCATCCTGTGTTTTATGTGCATGTTGTGTAATTGTAGGACCCCGCTGCACGCAGCTGCTTATTCAGGAAATGTTGCTGGGCTCCAGCTGGTCCTGGCCCAGGGAGCAGAGGTCAATGCTGTGGACCACTGTGACTGCTCTGCTCTGATGGTTGCTGCTGACTGCGGACAGACCATGGCTGTTGGTATGTGAAATTAAATGCCTAATGTCAGTCCGTTAAAGCGTGCACGTTATTATTCTTATCTACACCTGGGAAACCTCAAAAAACATCAAGACAACTCGCAGGTCAAGAAGAGGACATTTCTGCAAGAGATCTTCAGAGTCACTCTTTTATCCATCTTCCCTCTCTATTTGCTCCTGATTGTGTTCTCATCGTGTCTGAACATTTTCATTTCGTCCCGACAGTTATTTCTTTTCAAGTGCTTAATCATCCATGATGATTTAAGTGACACAGAAATACTTGCTACTTATTTTATCACGTGTACTGTGGTTATGACCCTCACAGTCCTCACTAATGTTTTCCTTTAATACACCACATAAGTCTTTTTCCCTGATGCACTGATAGTAAGTCACTCCACATGAAAACACCAGCTAAAGACATACAGGCCTTTGTTTGTTGTGAGAGATGTCTTATTTTCTGCATTTCAGAATTCTTGCTGCACAAAGCGAAGCCTGAGCTGACCCTGGTGGATGTTAATAATAACACAGCCCTTCACTTAGCCTGCAGCAAGGTCACACACACACACACACACACACACACACACACACACATACACACACACACACACACACACCTGCATGTACTGTACGCATTCTGTGGCACAATAGCATTTGCATGTGTGTAACAGCAGACAATGTTTGCAGCTGTCAGATAATAAATATATAAAATATAACCGAGGTTGAAATGTAATCAAACTTGGTTTCAAATTGAAGTGTTATGTTAGTCATATTGTACTAAATTTTAATGTTGAATTTCCTTATTAAACCCTGAAATGGCTCGTAACAGTAGGAATGTTTTAATGTGGTGCTATAACATTGTACAATGTGCAATTCACTAAGCGAGTCATTAATTATTAACAAAAACATTTGATTATATTATAAGTAGTTTCTACAATATATAACGTACGCACTTTATCACTTATTTGATTGTGTTTTTTTCTGCAGGGTCATGAGATGTGTGCCCTGTTGATCCTTGGAGAGATCAGCGACTCCTCCCTCATAAATGCAACAAACAGCGCTCTCCAAATGTGAGTTGTCTTGAACCCATGCCCACTACACGTGCACATAGTCAGTAAGGAATACCACTGATCAAACTAAGGTAGAAGAAGAAAATCAGCTGGTATGGATTTTGAAGTTTGGTATTAAAACACACCTACTGTGTGTGTTGATTACACAACACATCCAGAATACACACGTTAATAGATTGGGGCCTGAAAATATCAAAATGTAATCCATCAGAGAATTTAGACTAGTTATATTTTGACTGAGTGCAGGTGAACACGAAAATGCTCCATTGAATTATGACCTGGAAAAACAATAGAACGGGTATGACAGAGATTTTGATAATGAAGTCACAACGTTACAAAAAAAACTTGTAATGTTTTAAAAAATAAAGTCTTTGTTCAGGGATTTTTTAATCATTTGTCATCTGAGCTACAGGCTGTTCATCAAAGTTGCCACAGATTTGTATATTTTTCTGCCATTTCTTTTTCAAATGTATAAAAAATAAAATGCATTGTGATGTTTTTCCGGCAATTATTCAACACTGAAACTCGGGAACAGAAGGGGAGATTGTGACCATATCGATCTGGTTTGAGTGTTAAGAAGTTTTCCATGTTTAAAATATGACTCTCCTGCCATTGGCCCCAGTTATACAGAATGTTCTATAATATGGTTGCATTCCTCGGAAACATTTACCTCTGTCATCGGACCCCTCTCTCTTTCTCCTGTAGGCCTCTTCACATTGCAGCGAGGAAAGGCCTGGCGACTGTAGTGCAGGTGTTACTGAGCAGAGGAGCGGCAGTCATGGCTGTAGATGAGGAAGGTCAGCAGGAATTATTGTATTTTTTGTGATGCAGTACCACAGTGGCCCCTTCTTTCAGTATACAGTGTCACGTAATTATTTTCGTGGTGACCCTCTATAGGCCGCACACCAGCTCTGGCCTGTGCCCCGAACAAAAACGTGGCAGACTGTCTGGCCCTGATCCTCTCCACCATGAAGCCTTTCCCTCCCAGAGAGCCCAGCGGTGGTACAAACTCCCACTTCAACCCCATCCTGAAGAACTGTGGCATTGCTGCCACCTGTGGCTCCAGTGGAAACCTGTGTCATGCCTAAGTTAAAGCCGACACTGGTACTATTGGCCTGCACAGGTGTGTGACACAGTGAAATTTCATCCCAGTGTAGCCCAAAGTCTCCACACGCACATACAAGTCTCCCTAAACATGTGTGGTTGGTCATGCATAGCTTCTTCCCTCACGTGGCATTTACACTTGTGCTCATGCACCAGTCGACCGCTTCTCTAAAATAGAGTCTTACACATTACTAATATTAGCAGACCTCTTAGATGATCTTTTCTGTTACATGAGTTGAGTTTAGCACATAAATGTTATTTTAATGAAGCACTAACTATTAGAAATGAGTGGAAGTTTTAGCATGAGCACACTATACAAGCCTCCTCCCCTGAACCCCGTCCACCGTCAGTATTGGCTTCATTTCTAAGCACATTAACCACCAAAGCCTGAAATCTCCATGTTCATCCTCAGCTGATACAAGTGCAAGAATACTAGGATGATTGTGTGTTTGATATGTGTGCGTGCGTGCGTGCGTGTGTCTGTATGTGTGTGTGTCTGCAGATGCTATTTTGCATATTAGACGTTGCTTATTGATATACTTGTTTTTAAAATATCTAACCGGTGCTCTAAACCTTTTATGCAATTAATAAGGCTCTATTTTCTTATTCTGTCCAGAGTGTAGCAGACACTACACTGATATAAATAACCATATTATTCTAATATCATGATTTACATTTCAGTTTAGTAAAAACAGTAACAAGCATGTGTATAGTTTTAATTATATAGTTTTCATAGAGTCTTGTGTATATTTAGTTCTCTAAATGAAGTTAACCTTTTACTTCTACTATCTTGAAAATCCCAAATTATTGAGAATGAACCTCAGGTCAGTGTGTACTGTACAGCAGGTGCAATAAAAAGCACATCTTGGGCTGGATGTTACATAACAAGTATAAAATGTGACAGAAGTATAGAAGCGTGTTTCAGTTTAATAAGCCAGAGAATAAAACAAACAAATTAAATATAGTATTTCAGACTTTGAGCAGGAAGGTCTTCTGACATTTCACTACATTTGCACCTAAAGATTAATTTAATTTCTGATTAATTCATTGATTATTTTTAAATTAAAGTGTGCATTGTAAGTTTTCATACTGCTTGTATTTTTTATTATTTCTGAGCAGACCTCTAAAACCAATAGATATTTAATTTACACTAATATAAGAGCAAGAAAAGCAGCAAATCCCTCAGATTTGAGAAATGGGCTCTAACAACCGTTTTTCATTATTGCTTGCTGAATTTGTTAGTTATCAAAAATTGTTGATTATCAAATTGTCAATCAATTTTCAGTTGATCAACTCATCAATCAGTCATTTCAGCACTATGTTTCAGATTTGTTGTCTGTACAATGAAGTGAAATTTAATGAACTGGTCACATATGATGCCACTAACAATTTCTGTGAAACACTAAAAACTGAAATCACTGTTTTTAATGTGATTTTCTGCACAAGTTCCACTGCTTCAGTGGGAAAGTCTCCTGCAGCCACACTTCCTTCATCCAAAGTGACCAGAAGCTGTACATTTCAGTGTCCAGCATTTATTGTCAATGAATAAATCTGTTAATAGTAAACATTTGAGATATTTTAGAGTTTAAATAAGAAAAATTGGCAGATTGTTTTTTTTTTCTCTTGCTAAATCAATTAGCACAATACATGCTGTACTAATACTGTACTGGTACAAAGATGTCACTGCCTCTCTTTCTTTAAAGATCAAGGTTTTATAAATGGAGTTGTGCATTTAATGTTTATCTTTTTATAATTTGAAAGCTACAAACACACACAGACTTTAATATTTCCCCCCTTTTTTTATTGATTTTCTTTTTCTCTAGTAATACCCGCTGTATTATCTTAAAATGGCTTTAAAGTATTTGCACTCTGACATAAAAGTTTACATTTTACAGTAGGGTATCCTCCTTAGGTTTATGCAAATATTCTCAAAAATTTGAGAGTATATTTGACAAATTAAACATTAATCCAAGAGTAGAACATTATCATGTGAGTGTCTCCTTCCTTGTGTCATTTGGATTAAATTACTGGGGAAACAACTTACTGGTTTTACAACTGTACAACAATTGTACTGAAATGTTTTGAATAATGTTTGTGTTTAGGAGTTTGTCTTTTAAAGCTTTTCATGTGAACAATTTATTGTCTTCCTCAACATCTTGCTAAGATTTCAGGGTGCATCGATTTGAATACTCTGTGTGGTTTAGTTGTGGATGACATTCATATGAGAGAAAATAAAAAAACTGCCACAATCTGAAGTTTAAGTTTTTTTTTCTTTCCATTTCCCATTTGAGTTAGGATGAAGGACACATTTTGGCAAACAAAATTCCTCTTTAGTTGTATGTTGTGTCTTTAAGATCAGTCTTCTTAGACCTAATATCACACCAGAGGGGGACCTAATCTGAAAGGCCCCCAAATGCCTCTTTGGCAAGCTCAGAAGCCACTGTAGTGCCACATGAGAGTAAAAATGAACTCTGACCCAACCCCTGTGCCTGACTCATTTTTGTCCAGTAGCCCCATGTCTTCTTCTTTATCTCCTCATCCTTCCCAACCTCCTCCTTCTCACAGCTGCTTTATTGCTTATTTTTGCTCCAGAGACCTTGTGTTCAGCAGATGTACACCCTCAGTCCCGATGTTCTTAAAGGCACCTGACTATTGCTCAAGGACAGACCTCAAAATTTGTGCACCTGTCCTTTAATGTCTACATGTAGTTCCTGCTTGTCGCCGGTAGATGATGATAAAGATTACACATTACTTACAGCCTTTTATAAATTAAACGGGGAAAGCCATTTGGTCCTCTTCCGGCTGCCGTCGCCGGTCCGGGTTGGGCCAGTGAACTATAGCAGTCCGTCCACTTTACAATTACCGTCAGCAAGCTATCTCTTTAGCAAGTCACAAAAATGGCGAACGTGGTGCTGGAGTTTAAGGCTTCTGCCGGTGACTCCGAGCCACAAAGTCGCCCTGTCCTGATTATCGGCCAGCAGGCCAACCTGCAGCAAGTCAGCTGGGGCCAAATCAAAGGAAAACTGCAGCCAGTCGTTAGCAAAGAGGTAACGTTGTGCACGATATTGATTGTTGGGTGACAGCTAATGTTAGCTTACGCTAACCCAAGTTTGTACAAGCTAACGAAGCTAGGTCAGCTAAATTAATTCAACGTTAACGGGACCTGAACACGAATAGCTAATCTTTACTAGCCACAGGTGTAGCTGTAACGCTATCTAAATAACTATGTTAAACAAGTAGCTGTAACACGAACAACTAATGTTTTTAAGGAGATGTTAACGGTCTTGTTAGAGATCAGTGAGACTGGTTTTTATTAGTCGGTGGAAAAGCTAATTATAACGCCAATAAGGTTAAATAAAACCACATTTTCTAAAGTGATGTTTTTAACTAATGCAAGATTTCTTCTAAAATCTTATTTCTTAACCAGCAGCAGTTAATTACTTTTTGCTGGTGAACAGTGAACGATTTTAAATTGGGTGACTATTGAGGTTAAAATGAAATGTTCATTTCCTTGCTTTGATAGTTGTTCACTTCCCCGGAAAACAACACAACTGTATGATCATGAGAGCACTGAGAGAAGGGTTGGAGGGTGAGATCATGTAGCAGGGTGCTCCTGATGACTGGTTAGAGCAGTGGCAGGTCCAGTGGTCAGACCCAGGCAAAAATACTCTGCTCTTGTGGTATCTATCCTAAGGAGCTGTAAGCAGTGAGTTGTCTGTCGTGCAAAGTGCTCAGAGGTGGTTGTGCAACAGTGGCAGCCAGCCTATAAACAGACTTGAGAGAGTAAGTCTGTGAGGTCAAGGAAAGGTTTCCAGTCATTTACAGAGCCTCTCACTATCCTCTGACAATGAGTAGCCAATATGATTATGACTCCACTGCTTACAGTGCTTTCATTTTTCCTGGGTCATAAAAGGAGTTCGCTATACCTAAGCTGATGATGCTGTCTGGAAACTTGGGTGACACCAGGAAGCCTCTAATCTTAAAACTCTTTGTCACATTTTCCGCTTGCAAATGGTTTCGGTCTGCCCACACACACATCTTAGCTGCTGATAACTTTTAGCCTCTGCAAAACTGTTGATTTTCTTGTCCTCAACAGCAGGAACACCATATTAAATCTTACATGGGATGGTATCTCCATTGTAGACACTGTCTGGGATGACAGGCAGTGAAGTAGCTTGAGGCTAGTCGTCCTTTCCTGCTTAACATTGGTTACTACAGAGTCTTGCACTACAGAAAGTCACATAGATTGGTGCATCAGATAATATACTTAGGCCCTGGTCAGACCTGGCATCAACATGTGTCTTGGCATCACAAGTGGATAGGTCTAAGTACGTTAGTTCACACCTGGCATTACAAGGCGTCTCCACATGAGTCTTCTAACCTCCACTCTATGTATGCAAATAGACACATTTATTATTTCTGTTTGCAAAGACCAAGTGCATTGTTGTTTTTAGCCAGTCCAATTGTGACAGACAGCTCTGTTGTCAATGTGTTTGTGAAAGACAGGGAGAAAGAGAGCAGGACTTATGAGGAGTTGAGCGAGTCTATGTGTGTAACTGTGCACATCTCTACAAGGAAATAAGGTTTTAGCCATTTGAAATGGTGAAAAAAAAATAATAATGAAAATCAACATGTGGAAGCCAATGTTGTGTTGAGTCACCACAAATAAATCAGTGTATGGGAAAGACTGAGAAGTGTAAAAATATTTTCATTCATTATGAAACTGGCAAAAGACCTCAGTTGGGTAGGGGGTCCTTCAATGTGGCCCAGGACACAATCGCATAGACACTGTTAAAAGAATGTGGCCATATGTGCCCAACACCACCTCTGAATGTGGAGTGATTGGATCTCTTTTGGATTTCACACCTGTACTTGGAGCTGTCCACTTGTGTTTGGATCACCTGAGATGCATGTTAATGCCAGGTGTAAGAAGGGCCTCAGCCTCTCCTCAGTTTTGTCTTATGTTTTCTCAGATCTGGCAGGCAGCTCTCAGTGCTTTGAACCCAAACCCCACGGACAGCTGCCCCCTGTACCTCAACCATGCTGCGGTGGCCGCGCTTCCATCACGGGTCAGCAGGCACAACAGCCCATCTTCTGCCCACTTCTTGTCCCGTCTGGTCCGTTCCTGCTTGCCCGGGGGGAACAACCGCTGCATTGTGGTTAGTATCTTCATTTGAATTTAATTTGTTCTGGCCTTTCATGTGATAGTTAATTGATCCCTTTGGGGGGAATTTTCTTTGCTTTTCTCACCTCCCTCAGGGAAGTCGGAGAGCACTTTTAGCCACAGATCAGTTCTTCTGCTTCACAGGGATACCGGGAGACTCCTTCTGGGTCTCCTGTGGCACTTAAATCTGGGTCATCCAGTTGAAGGAAGGCATATGTGACCAAGTGGCTAATATGACTGTTTCTTTCCTCTCCAGATGGTGTGTGAGCGTTCAGATGTGTTTGCATCCTCCTGTGCCATCTCTAGGGCCTTCCCCATCTTCTCTCGTCGCTCTACGTCCTTACGCAGGGCTGAGAAGAAGCACATCACTGTGGAGTTTGTGATCGTCGGGCAAGACAGCAGTTCTCTGGATGTCGCAGAACTTGAGGTACTATACTGTTTTTTTTCATTTTCTTTTAATTCTACACAGCATTTCAAATCATTTAAGCCCAACAGTCTGCCATAGCTGAAGGCTTTTCTTGTGTTCAGTGTCTCTCTAATGCTGCTCATGGAGTGCGGCTGGCAGCTCGCATTGTGGACACGCCATGCAATGAGATGAATACAGATCACTTCTTAGATGTAAGTCAAACAATTTATCTTTAGCAAATGTTGTTGACATTACAACAGGATCACAGTTCTAACAAATCTTGCTGTGGACCCCTATACAAACATTAATTTCTCTTTTAGGAGATCAAGGCTGTGGGAACTGAACTTGGAATTACTCCTGTCATTATTCGTGGAGAGGAATTGAAACAAAGAGGGTTTGGAGGTACCTTGTCTGTAGAACATACACAGCATATTTCATGGCTAGATATATTTACTTACTGCATGTTATACGAATGTTAAATCAAAAAAAAAATTCAGCAAATAAGAATATAATTATCATCAATAATGAATTTACTTTGCATTCATGCAGTCTGTAATCCCAATTTAGTGTAATTTTGTTTCACTTTGCATTGACATCTTTGTTCAGCTCTTTATAGATTGATAAGAATGTGTATCTGTTCTCATCTAAGAGACAATAAATTCTCATCTTGGTAATTGGTAGATAGGATTATCTATCTGTTTTCTTTCTCTTTACTTTTTGAGGTATCTATGGAGTTGGGAAGGCAGCAGAGAACCCTCCTGCATTAGCAGTCTTGAGCCACACACCAGATGGTGCGACCCAAACTATTGCATGGGTGGGCAAGGGCATTGTGTATGACACTGGTGGACTCAGCATCAAGGGAAAGGTATTCTTATTTTTCCTCTGGAGAAGTGAAAGTAACTGTTGTACATCATGAAAAAAAAAACAGTCTTTGTAATGTTAATTTCCCCAGAACATCACCAGAGTCTCGTTCAATTGTTTAAACATGAATGTCATTGTCTTGAGACTCTAAGAAAGCTGGATACTCTGAACTGCTGCTCGGTGCATAAGCACATACAACAGTCAGAGCCTTCCTCTCAGCAACTTGCAGTCGCATAGAATAGATCCTCTTGTTGTCCAGAGAGAACTCCATTGATTGACCGATTGCCTCGGACCACGCCCTTGTCTCCCATCTTACATAGCACTTGACTGCGCAGCGCATTTTGTCACTAAATCATGATGTACTAGGATTAATTTTACTAAACTGTAAAATGTATTTATCTGGATGGTAGCCTGCTCCAACTGTGATCTTGGTGACTGTAGAACTTGCATGTTCTGACGTCCCTTTACTGTTAGACTAAGCTTTAAGTTGATTCTCAATATTCCCTTCACATGTAGTTGCAGCTGCATGCACCAGTTTATGTAGTGTCATATGCAAAGGTAAGCTCTTATTCTACAGGTACAATGTTTACAAACCAGCCAGTGAAGCTTTTCTAATTATAAATCTATAGGCCGCTTGTCATGCACAAGTGCATGTAGAGGTGCAGCATTTGACCGAGATCAAATTAAGCCATCGCATGTTTCGTCACACATTAATGTGTCTTTTTGTAGACCACAATGCCAGGGATGAAGAGAGACTGCGGTGGAGCTGCAGCTATTTTAGGAGCTTTCAGAGCCACTATTAAACAGGTGAGGTGACCTTTTGGATTATCCCACAGCAGTTACCATAGCTGTTATTTTAACCTCTGTAATTCTGCAGCTTGAAATTTTTTTTTAATCATTTTCTCTCCCCTGTTTGCTTCAGGGCTTTAAGGATAACCTCCATGCAGTGTTTTGCCTCGCAGAGAACGCAGTTGGACCCACAGCCACACGACCTGATGATATCCACACTCTCTACTCTGGAAAGTAAGATTCAGCCTAATATATTGTATCATTCCCTTGGATTTTCATTCGATGGAGAAAGTGTCAAATTTTCTGATTTGAGTTGTATGCGTCTCATTGTTTTGTCTGTTCTGTCATGGTATAAACACACATAGTGTCATTTTACAAGCCAAATCAACAGGAATGAACATGGGGTGTATTATCTGTTATTTGTCTGTTTCATTCTAAAGGACAGTGGAGATCAACAACACTGATGCAGAGGGCAGGCTGGTGCTGGCTGATGGGGTGGTGTACGCCAGCAAAGACCTGTCAGCTGATATTATTCTGGATATGGCCACCCTGACAGGGGCACAGGTGGGTGACATCCTCTTAATGACTGTTGCTGAACCTTTTACAGGAGGTATGTTTTAAACCTCTATAACAAATCAGTAGAAAATAAACTTAATAGATAAACTTAGTGGATAATATTGAATGTCTTTATTTTCATCAACACTTCTCCTGAAGACACCAGAACCAACAGTGAACTTCGCCTTCAAATAGGTATTGTCTTGGTATGTAAAACCTTTTTGTTGTTTTTGTTGTCCAGGGGATCTCCACAGGGAAGCACCATGCAGCTGTGATGACTAACAGTGAGCAGTGGGAGGTCGCCTGTGTGCGTGCAGGCCGCAGCAGTGGAGATCTCGCTCACCCCCTGGTTTATTGCCCTGAGCTGCACTTCAGCGAGTTCACCTCTGCCATGGCTGACATGAAGAACTCTGTGGCGGTAAGTTACAAATTACAGATCCCTCAAAACCAGACGCTTAAACAAGAGAAAAGGCACAGATATCTGACATGAGAGAGTTTGAAAGACTGAATAAATATATTATATTATAAAGGTTTTGATAATACTGTCCCTGCATCTCCAGTATCTCTTGCACAGTATGCTTGGTTCATTGCACATCAGTACAGACTGGACCACATTACTGAGAGCTGTAGTAATGTAGTTACTAATCCCTTTTTTTTAGCTTTTGTTGATGCATCTTTTCTCCAGACAGGTTTGTCTAAATTGCTGTTTTGTCAAAACCTGGCACTTAGTTACCGGTTGTCAGCTAAGTAGTTCAAATAGAATATATTTTTCGGGGACTGATGTTATAATTTATTTCCTGACGTTTGTCATCCCTTTCTTGTGTTTCTACAGGATCGAGAGAACGCCCAGAGCTCCTGCGCCGGCCTCTTTATTGGTTCCCACTTGGGCTTTGACTGGCCTGGTGTCTGGGTCCATGTTGACATCGCCTCTCCTGTTCATGCTGTGAGTACTTAAGGTTTTGATGTGCATATAGATAGTTTGCACTCAGTTTGAGCTCTTGATTTTTGTCCTGTTGCAAATCAGGTGATAACAACAACTTCATGAAGTGGTTTCCTAATCATGACTTTAATTTACAAAGACGTGCACATAGACCTCTACAGGTTCACACAAATCCAACTTTTGATATAAAATCTTCAGCCACTGACTGACTATGGATAGAACATAGACCTTATAATTGTCCAAATTTTTTGGATTTGCATATGGATTTCCCCTATTGATATACAACTGCAGCTCTGAGAAATGTTCTGTTCTGTTTTATTTCAAAACAATTACTAGTGACTCAGTATCCTGAAAGAAAAGAGTCAGCAGAATGATTAAGGAAGTTGGCAACAACACCAGGATGAAGCTTAGCAGGCTCTCTTGGTTTAACTAAAAATTACATTAAAGGGACCTTTTAACTGAGTTTATAAAATGTTCTTGTGAGAGCACAGCTGAGATGAATGAGGTTGGGAGAATAGGACACAGTGTGTGGGGATAATACAAGAAGTTTACCTATTAAGCTCAACAAAAAACCCAAATCAGATTTTGATAGCTAAAGCATAAATTGTGCATTTACAATTGGAATAAAATGATGGTGCCGTATATTTTGGAAACAACTAAAAAATATGTATTCTCTGTTGCAGTCATGCATACAGTCCTATCATGATCTAGTAAAGACCAACAAACCTGATGATCAGATTGTTTGTGCTGTATATGGTGTCCATGTTGCACAGAGTCTAGTTGAGCCAGTCACATCTGTAGAAACACGGACTTTGAGCTTTGAGACGCTGTTCTCTGCTGGCAGCGAGAGTGCCCAGCAAGAGTGAACTGCTTTAAAAGGGAGCAAGATATCTGCAGCTACACCTGTGCATTATGTATTATTTCAATTCCAACACCTTTTTACAACTTCCCTGCTGGTGAGCCAGGATTGCACCAGCTCTTCATTTCAACAAATAATAAAAATCTGCTGATCTGTCCTGGTCTTGTGATTCAGCTCATAAAAAAACATCACTGTAGTTACATTTATCAAGATTATTGGGTTTTAAAAGGCACAAGGCATTAGGTTTCAGTCACATTACCGGGCAATGAAAGGTAATTACAGGGTAGCTTTACAGTAATGACACTGGATATTGTGATCTGACCCTTGTTTCTGTGTTTTATTTTGTCTGTGCAGGGGGAGCGTGCCACAGGGTTTGGCGTTGCCCTGCTAATGGCCCTGTTTGGTCAGGCATCAGATGACTCCATGCTGAACCAAGTGTCTCCTCTGGGTGCAGCCACCAACATGTCTGAAGACCAGATGGAGCGTGACTGCAAAAGACGAAGACTAGTGTAGAGCACACAGAACAGTCTACTCCCTGACTCTGGCTGCTCTGCTGTCACCACACACACCCAAACTGTTGAAGCAAGTGCTCATCCATTTAGAGATAAAACATTAAGCTGTGATTCAACTTCCTGTGTTTGATGAAATTTCACATGCTGAATAAATCAGATAATCATCAGTAATCCAGATGTGTTATATATGACGATGATAAAACACTGGCCCTCATTTGTCCTCATGACTTGGCACTTAATGCACTGATCACCTCCATATCATCTCAATTTTTCAGTTGCTCTTGACGAAAATGTGTTGATTATTATAAAATCTGAAAAAGCAGGTGGTTTATATCCATGACCAATTCATTCAGGTTTTCACAACTGGCCAATTGTGATTTTTTTTTTTCAGCAGTGATTCTTTGTAATTCATATTTTACATTTAAGGTTTTACCTCCTGAAACATTAACCTTGTTTTCAGATACCCACCTCATCAGCAGGCATTGTTATATGTTGATACTTTATGCAAATTGAAGATTACACCATACATGTTGTGTTAGATGTTGTGAGAAATACTGGATCTGAAACAGTAAAGCTAGATATTTCTTTTTCTTTTTTTTTTTTTGTAACCACTGCACTTTGTATTCATCCTGTGACGAGTTGGGCCATGTGATCTCTGGACCAAACGGAGGACTGAGTGCTGGCTGCAGTTTCACAATAGTGTCAAATTATTAATGACAAGCATTACCACATATGCTTTGTCAGCAAAAAATACACATACAAGAAGTCAACTGTAAGTATTTGACAGATTCCAGCACAAGTGTGATGTTTTTCCACCCTTTTGACAGTCATGTTCTCCTTCAATAAAGGCAGTGCCATCTGACCTCTGTGTTGATTTAAAATCCCCCAAAACTTTAAAAAAAAAAAAAAACAACAACATCCATTTGCTGGGTAAAAATCTCCTGAAAATAATACAGTAATATTGTGAGTTTTACTGCAGGCACATTGATGAGGACTATGGTGGCATCTAAAGACATCTAAATTTTAAGACTCAGATTCAGAATACTTAATCCCAGAGAAGGGCAATTCATTTCTACAACCTAATGGAGCCATATAAAGAATAAACAGAGTAAATAAATAAGTACATCAGCTGACATCAGCAATCAAACATCAACAACAACATGTCAGAGACAACACACGGACCAATGGGATGCTATAACGGAGACCAAGAAACCAAGACCACACTCCAGAGGCCCCATATGTGTGTAGGCTTCAATGAGTCAGGTGAAAAAAGAAATTTAGAAATGTACCAGCCAGGTTATGCATTCAGAGCATTTAGTAGAAAGAATACTTAAAGCATGGACAATCATGAACATGATTTCACTGTCAGCAAATTGAACTGCTGCTGCACTCTTAAAGCGTAGGTTCAGTTTTTCAAGTATTTCTTGAACCAGTAGTCGGGTATCCATGTGTACACTGAAACAGGATTTGCATGTTGTAATTATTCCTCCTGTTCATACTGTACATTAAGATTTCCCTACCTAATGCTCTTAAAGTGTAAGTGATGGGACACAAAGTCCACAGCCCTCTTTCTGTGCAGAAATGCATCCCATAGTGTATGTGAAGCTAACATGAGCCTTCAACAGTCAAGAGTTAATTGTTGTATCTCATATGTGCGTTCCTCAACATTTTAAACCTTAATCCCAAGTATTTTTTCACCCACTCGTGTATGGTTATTGTTCAGAAGTAGACTACACGTAACACCTTGTGACTTCCTATCGCGGGTGTTACGTATGATATGTTTTCATGGTCACATGACTGTAGTGTAGGTACCGGTTCCTCAACACGGAGTCTACAGACAGACACCAACGTAGAGGTCGTCTCTGCTGCTGTTAACAATCCCCAGACTCTCCTGTCTTCTCCCCGGTAAAAAGCCGCTTCGTGGAGCCGCCTGCTCGATGCTAGAGATGTCTCGGAGAGCTGCGGTTATTGTCTTGTTGTCGGCCGTGTTGTCCGGTGTGTCCGCGGGAGTGTTTTTCAACCAGAAGCAGCCCTGCTATATCCGCACACCGAGGAGAAACGACTTTGGAGTGAAGTGAGTAGAACAGATTTGTTTGCTCTTCAAAATGAGCTAGCTAAGAATTACGAAAAACTGAAAGTATCTTAACCATCTAGCTAACGTTAGCCCAGACAGCCGTTAGTTCTTATCAGAAACAGCAGCAGGCGGGGATAAACATGTGTGGTTAAACGTAACTCACTCAAAGAGTATGTCTTGATAATTGGCATATAAATATAGTTAACTTAAATGTAGGGGGAGAAAGTGGCTTGTTTTGGTTTAATCTCATTGTCTTTGTGTCATTTGCAGTAAAAAAAAAAAAAATACTGTTTAGACAGGTAGTTGTAGACTCATGTCCACCAAATTTTTATTTAATTTCACTTTCCACAAATCACGAGTGTTGGTTAATCACATGATGAGGAAGTTAACAGCACTGTAATTTTCCCTGAACGTGAGCTGTTGTTAACCCTGAAAGACTGACACGTTAAAGTCATACAGCTACAACACTGGCAGACAGGGCTGCAGCATGGGTTTTCCAAAAAATAACTTTATGTAAATTTGATATCTGGTCAGTTTTGTACAAATGCTATTTCTAAGCCCGCCTCAGATGTCCATGTACAATGTGCAGCTGTTGTGGAAAATACCAAATCCATTTCTTTAATGAATAAAATTTTTGTCAAGTTATGAGATATTGAGTATAGGACTGCAACTAACAATTATTTTCATTTTGGTGTTTTGATTAATCACTCAGTCAATGAGTTCAGAGCTGAATGTGACGTTTTCAAATGTCTTGTGTTTGACCACAAGTCCAAATATCCAAAAATCAGGGAATATTTGTCATTGTTTCACTAGTTTTGGTGGATGATGAAAATTATTTACTGATTATCAAAATAGTTGCAAAAAAAATTTTTTTCTGTTGGTTGACCAATCAATTAATCAACCTGTAGTTCAAAAAATGTCACACTCGGCCTTCAGTATCAGTATTTGTTTGCCCATGTGCTTCTGAGTATTTGCACATTGCAGTCTTGATTAGGAGAGTGAGTAGGTTTCACTGTTCCTGTAAAGATTTAAACACTTATATCTGGAATTTCTAAGATATATTTAAATAAAGGAAATGAAACAGAGGGGTAATGCAGCATGTTTATGGCTGCAACTAAGGCACTAATGTAATTCACACATTCAATTACATGATTAATCGTTTAGGCCTCAAAATGGCAGAAAATTGTACAAAATGGCCACGAGAGCCCAAGGCCATCTGCAAATTGCTTGTTTTGTCCAACTAACTGTCTAAAACCCAAAGAGATTCAGTTTACAATGATCTAAAATAGTAAAACAGTAAATTATCATATTGAGAACCTGGGACCTTGATGATGTTTTGCATTTTTTGTTGATGAATGATGTAAATGATTAACCGTACAGTGTTTTTTTTGTTACACTTGCCTTGTGTGTTATTGCTTGTGTTGCTGTTGCAGAACTAGATGTATCTAATGTCCTGTCTATTCACAGGACTACTGCTCGTCCTCATGAGTATTTAAACATTTCTGATTTGCCCAAGTCATGGGACTGGAGGAACATCAACGGCACAAACTATGTCAGCACGACCCGCAACCAGCACATTCCCCAGTACTGTGGCTCCTGCTGGGCCCATGGCAGCACCAGTGCAATGGCAGGTATGACTCACAATAAGTTTCCTACTGGGGACTTATAATATGCTAAATCATTGTTTTTCAATGGTGGTGTAGATCAGCTGGTCCGCACACAAAGTGTCAGATGTATTTTAATATAGATATAATAGTTCCACTTCCTCTTTACACAGAAGGAACTTGAGAGAAATTGGTCAGCCTGCTTTTTATATCTCATCTGTATTACAGTTCTGTATTTGTTCTCTCACCAGATCGCATCAACATTAAGCGCAAAGGAGCGTGGCCATCTGCCTATCTCTCTGTCCAGCATGTGATCGACTGTGGTGATGCTGGCAGTTGCCATGGAGGGGATCACACCGGGGTTTGGGATTACGCTAGCAAACACGGGATCCCAGATGAGACCTGCAACAACTACCAGGCAAAAGACCAAAGTGAGTGTCCTCCAGAGCACAAAGTAATGGTTACAATCACTTACAGAGTCTGAGTCTGAGCTGTGGATTCTCTTTGTCCCTCTCCAAAGAGTGCAAGCCCTTCAACGAATGTGGCACCTGCACCACCTTTGGAGTGTGCAATATTGTGAAGAACTACACCCTGTGGAAAGTGGGAGATTATGGAGCTGTCAGTGGGAGAGAGAAGATGATGGCAGAGATCTACGCTAGAGGACCCATCAGGTTTCGTTTTTGCTTTTTTTTTTCAGTCCATTGGGTTTGATTGTCATGCTTCATGTGTCCAGGCAAATTTTAATTATATAGCAGATTTTACTACACTCAATGTGGTTTACATTAAGATGTACTGTACATGCAAACATCTGCCCATCCAAACACAGCGAGGAACCCCTTATCCCACTCACAGACATAAACCACAAGTAGACACACACAGTTACTAATCATAAGTCTGAGAACATAGAAAGGTTTCAGTTTGAAAGTAGAAACAGTTGTGACAGATCTCAGGTCATCAAGAGGTTTGTCACAGAAGGACAAAGGGTAAAAAGTCTTTCACAACCATGCAGCTCCACAAAGGAGCGCAAATGGGGAAAAAAAAAAGGAATGAAAAGAATTCAGATGAATGCAACGATCAGACTGACTTAGACTCTTGTCTCTCCCCTTGACTGCAGAAAAAGACAGATGAACTATATGGGACATCACTTGTATGTTTCTGATAGGAATTCTTAAACACATGATGTGAGGTTTACACCTTGCCACCATTTTGCTCAGTGGCAGAAAAAAATGCAAAATTGGGCACCTAGAAGGATCTGAAATGGAGCAAGCAAGTAGCAACCACCCCAGCTAAATGTGGTAGTTAAAGAGACCTGTCAATCAAGGCAGCACACACCCAAACATACCCCTGCTTTATGCTGTAATGAGTTCCTTCTACATAGTCATTTTTTAGCAGTAATCTGGTCACTATCAAAATAAAGGTTGATGGTTTGATATTATAAACACACATTTTCTCCTGTCTCCTACATCCTTCAAAGGAAATCTCATTGTTAAAAGATTAGAATTAGAGGGTCCACATTCAGCTGCCCTTTACCCAGAGGGAAGATGTAATCTGTGACGTTTGTTTTCTCCAGCTGTGGGATTATGGCCACAGACAAACTGGATGCCTACACCGGAGGCCTCTACTCTGAATATCACGAGGAACCTTTCATCAACCACATCGTGTCAGTGGCAGGATGGGGAGTGGAGGATGGCGTTGAATACTGGGTTGTGCGTAACTCCTGGGGAGAGCCATGGGTGAGTCCTCATCAAAGAGAAAATTTCACACGGTCAAAGTAGGAATGGTTGTTTTCTAAAAGATGACTTGCAGCAGATTTGAATACAGGTTATCTTCCTTGTTTACAAGAATATGTCACTTAAAGCCCCTGACAACCCCTGTTAAGGTAAAGGAAAACCATCCTGACTATCCTAAGGTTTTATTTATTAAATGTCTGACATTGCCAAACAAGATTTGAATCACAGTGGCATCTTCCTGGCAACCTAAGCAAACAGCCTCTGTCATAAGATTAAAATATTGCCAAATTCTGGGACTTTAAATGACTTCAAACCAGAAAGCAGATGTAACAACACAGTCAGAAATATCTCCCCTGAGATAACCTAAACTGTTGCAGGTCTGTATAATAAACTGACATGTATTTCAGTTAATAAATTAGTTTTACTGATTAATTTGTCAATTTTTTTTAGAATCTACTGTGAAACGCTTTAACTGCAGCTGAATTTATAATTTATTGTATAAACGTGTCCCAAATTGGGGCTGCAATGAATGACTATTTTCAGTATTAATTAATCTGATAATTTCTTATGACCAAGGTGGCTGTTTGGCATTTTGGCTGGGAGATTATTACAATACTTAATTGATTATCAGAAAAGTTTCTGATTTATTTATCCTCTCTCTTTAGGGTGAGAAGGGATGGCTCAGGATTGTGACCAGTGCCTACAAGGGAGGAAGTGGCAGCACATACAACCTGGCGTTGGAGGAGGACTGCATGTACGGTGACCCAATTGTCCCTAAAGCCTACCTCTAGAGGAGACCAGCACTCACAGTGTCAGAGGTCGTCACTGCACACGCTCATAATGTCTTCCTGTCTTGGGCAGAGGGAAAGTTTTTATATGTAAAAGCTTGAAAAGGGAAGTTCAGAGTTTTCTTTATAGAGATCTTATCTGCGATTATTTTTTACACTTGTAATCAGGGGTCAGATTTCACTTCCAACATCTTCCAGTTGGATATTAGACCTGCTCGAATTAATACAGATTTTCTGTTTTTATCACAGTGGGATCTACAGGCTTTTAACAGTCTGACACTTTTAAATTAAGTTGGAGTGAAACACATCAGTGCAACTAAATTCTGTGCTAGAGGAAAATTTAGCCACTGCATGCTGAACAGCTACAATGGGATAAATACATTCAGTTTACATCATCAAAAAGACATACATACAGAAGGTTTTCAGTTTTAATCGTCAAATGCAAACTGACTCAGCCAAAGAACAGAGTGTTTATAATTTGTCTTGCACTGCACCAACACTGAATGTTTTCAGCGTCTGGTGTTAATGTATTGACAAGATTGCACTACAACCTGATGCAGGGTTTGTACACAAAAACTGAAAAAAAAAAAAATCAACTTGAAGTGTGCCTTATGTGTGTTTGCGTCAAGATTTATGTAATTTTCTGTTTGTTTTCAAGCTGAACAATCAACAGATCTGATATTTTCAAAAAACTGATATCTTGTGTTTCAAACTATGCCAATAAACGCAACACTTAAAAAGTGATTCTCAACACAAAAGCTGTCCTTTGAGTATCAGTTACTCTCCGTCTGCCGGGCTGAAATGTGGTTGTAAAAAGCTCAGTTCACGTTATTATACAGTTTCTTAGAGAGTCGGGCCAGTTCTGCAGCACAGTTTATCAACCGAATATGCTCAGTACAGGCTGAAAGCCTGGCTTTTATTTTATATAGTTTCTTAATATGAGTCATAAAAATGTGACCAAAAGAGTGACGTTTTATGATCATGATTGCATTAAATTAAAAAAAATGCACTAAAGAATACATATTCAGGTTTTTATTTTAAAACATCTTGAACCAACATAAAAATAGAAAATCAAATGTACAGGTGAAAAAGAAAAATATTTTGCCGCATCTTCGGACAGCTTCCTCTGAAATATTACTATACTTCCATCGTTCTACCAGCTCAGTGACATTTGCCTTTTTGTTGTCTCAAGAAATACTAATCCTCATTCACTTGGTCAAACCGACACATCCATCTTGTGTCCAAGCGATGTGTTTCAACGTCAAGCAGAGCATTTGGTTATCATTGAGACCACAGATCCTCTGTCCCTGTGAGGTCTTCTTGGTACATTCTCCAACAAGAATGTTTTCAGTGTCATTTTCCACATCAGTTAATCATGATGAAGTTTGACTTGCAATGAGCTGAAAAAACAAAAAACAAGGAAATAATAACCACATGTTGCTTCAAGAGGATGAGAAGAAGTTTTTCCTGTGATCATGTGTGAAAACCACTTCCTGTTTGCAAAGCTCTGATGTTGTTGTGCATGGAATTAATGAATTAGAGTATTTTTAAGTATTATTCTGTCTTTGAATAAGTAGCATGACTGTGCTGTCACAAAATGTTAGCATATTGCTTACCAATGAACTCAGCAACAGGATCGTGTTCTCCCTCTGTGCGGATCGTCCCTGCGATGCTGTCGTTCTCCAGGATGGGCAGGAAGAGCTGAACAAAGTCTGATGTGTAGGGAGGTGCGATCACATCCAGCACCTTTTTAAAGAGAAATAATGGAGTTAATTAGTTTGTTCTAAAGGTGTGTTTTAAAACACAAGTTATGTATATTTTCTGATGGGTGTTTTTGTAAGCAATATGTAAATGCAGCGGTAAAACAGGCCTGTTTTCAATTATGATCAATTGACAAATGCTGATTGGTCAACACTAAGACAAAACTCACAACCATTTATCATATTTACCCTGATAAGCAATTAAATAATTTTATTAAATACACCCTGTGCACAAGACTCACCATTCTCACGGTGGCAATCTCAGGCTACTCAGGCTATTACTTTGATGCGCTCAACAGCACATCATGGATTATGGATCTGACTAACATTTAAGATACTCAATTGTTAACCCTTTCCAGGCATCTCTTTTACCAAAAAAATAAACCAAATAAAAAATAGGTTCAGCTCACAACTATTTCAAAATAAGATTACTGACTGATATTAGGTTGGTTAGAGATTCAGTGTTGACAAAGTTTCGATTACTTGCCGAGCTCTACTCAAAAATATTCTTCAGACTTGTCAAACTTAATTTAGTATATAAAACAATATATTCAACTTCACTCAAGACCATTTTATGTCCTTGAATGTGTAAATTAGTTTGAGACTTTCAGAATCTGTAGACACCCAGTAACTTCTGCGATGGAGGAAAATATTTAAACCAGAAGTCACTTCTTTTCCCACGTTTTACCTCTTTAACATTTATGGAGATCAGAAGCTGCTGTTACCTCAGTGACAAAGTATCTGATGAGGGAAATATCCGTGTTGAGTTTCTCCAGACACTTTCGAATATAACCAACTACAGGCAGGACGTAGCCACGACTAAGCAGGTGAACCATTCGGTCCAGCAGCGTCTTCTTCAACTCCAGCTGAGGGGGAAGTAAAATCAACATGTCAGCTGAGAGGTCTCACAGTCACAACATACAGACTTCTGTTGAAAAGAGAAATGAGAATCCTTCATTTAACCCAGAAAAACACACACCTGCTCCATGACGTCCAGCTGAGAGTGCTCCGTCTCAAACAGTTTGATGAGCAGCTGGAGGACCTGTGGATGCAGCAGCTGGTGACACGTACAGATCTGTGCAGAGGGAGAGTTTGCTTTTAAGTTGAACTTCTGTCTTTAAAGACTGAAAATGAACCTTTCATCTGGTAGTAACCTCCTACCTCATCCAGCAGAGCTAAATGTACTGGAGTGTGGTCTGTCTGGAGCTGAAAGTACCGCGGCTCAGACACTGTCCAGTCCACCCACTTTAAAACCCCCATGGCAACTACTGGAAACCTGAACACCAACAGACATGAAGTCAAAGGGGTAGTTAGTGGAGAGTCAATGAAAATCATTTTATATCAAAATAAAGGGTTTATTTATACATTTACTTCATCATTTTCAACAGTTTTTTACTCCAGTATTGTAAAACTGTTTGTTAACACAAGTTGATAATATGGCAATGTTATGTTTACAGCTTTTTCCATTGCCCCCAGGTGGCTGAAAATAATCAATAAATACACCTTAAATAACTTGCACAACAATTTGCACTAATTGAATGAGCATTATTTACATTTTACTGTTTTACACATTCATTCGTTAACTATATTTAGGAGTTAGCAGGTTTTGTGACAATGACATTTTGCTTGTCCACTCACCGGATGCACTGGTACAAAGTGCCGAGTTCAGCCACCAGCTCTGTAGCTCCTTTGTTCTCATTGCAGCACAGGTTGTGCACAGTTTCTATGGCCTTAGAAGTTGACTTCAGCTCGTCTTTATTGATGTTGACTCGCTTGTTCTGGGATTGAATAGGTGTCACATGTTAAAAAGAGAGTTCAAGAAGCAGGTGTGGAATGAGCAAACTTAAAGAAACAAATGAGCATATACAGTGGTCAGAAGTCAGAAGTTTACGTACATCTCAGTCAAATACATTTAAACTCAGTTTTGCACAATTCATGACTTTTAACAGGTACACCTCCAGTTAACTCAGATTATGTCGATTAGCCAATCAGATGCTTCTAAAGCCATGACATAATTTTCTGGAATTCTCCAAACTGTTTAAAGGCAGTCAACTAAGTGTATATAAACTTCTGACCCACTGGAATTGTGATACAGTGAATTAAAAGCCAAATAATCTGTTTTGAAACAATTGCTGGAAAAATTACTTGTGCCATGCACAATATAGATGCCCTTACTGACTTGCCAAAACTATAGTTTTCTAACATGAAATCTGTGGAGTGGTTAAGAAATGGGTTTTAATGACTTCAATCTAAGTGTATGTAAACTTCAAGAAATAAACAACTTACTATTGATCAAAAGCAGGTGACAACTGCGTGTTATACCTCGCCTGGAATTTAGTTCAACTACCATACAACTACTGAAAACAGGTTTGCACATATGTGACTTTCTTTTTGCTAACAGCAACACATTTGCATTTTTATATCAGAACATTTCAAACAGTAGTAAACTGTTCTCTGTACCTTTTTCCAGGTCTCGACCACACTGGCAGCGTAAGCCAGGATATGGATGTATTTATGTTTGTGGTCTTGGTTGATCTTTGATCCAGGCTTAAACAGCGACTGCATAAACAGGTCCAGAAAGGCAGGCACCCTGATCTAAAGATGAGAACAGTAAATATTTCATTCATCAGCACTTTAACAAGCACGTAGTGGACATAAACAAAGACGTTCTGTCCTCACCAGCTCCACAGGAGGAGGGTCCATACTGCTGAACATCTTGAACAGAACTGTGATATCTGCAGGATTCAGGGCTCCTTTCGACAACATGGCACCCAGCGCCTGGCAGGCTCGAGGGTAGGCTGCTGCTGTACCGAGTGCGAGGGTTATCTGACTGGCATCATGACCTCTGAAACATAAACCGCAACCACATAACGCCAACAGTGAAATTTGGTATTTGTTACACACACACATAAACACAACAAGGCAGTGTCCTGGGGCTTGTTGCAGGAGGCCGATTTGCTGGTTATCTGGATAAGTTTGCAGAGTAAAACCTCAATCACTCCATGTTCTAGTTTTGAATGGATTCCTTGTTTTATTCAGCATCCTCATCTACATAACCTCATTTTACAATTAATTGTATCCACTTGATCAATTATACTCTGTGAAACTACTGAGAACAGACCATGTCAAACTTGTAGATTCCTTCTGAAGGAGACAACTGTACCTCTCGTGTGCAGACTTCTGCACCTCCTGGCCGATCCTACGAACAGCTGAACCGCCTTGTTCCTCCTGAGCCAGGATGGACATCATCGCCTGGGCGAAGAGGTAGGTGTGCTCGCCGTGACATACCATCTTCTACAGGAGAGAGGAGGAAACCACTCAGCAGAGATCATCAAACACGGGAACAGGAAACCAAAAACAGCACTACAATCACACTTTAAAGATGTCAATCTCATATTTAAAAAAAAAACTACAAAAAACTGCAAGATACTAAGGTACAATATAAAGGCTCTGATATTTGAAAAGATCAAACCAGATTTTACAAAAACTAACCAAATTCATAATGAAAAGGGCCTTAAAATAATAACTGGTAAAGCTTATGTTTCATAGAATCATGGTTTACAGAGAGTAAGTGTAAGTTAGCCTCACAGCAAATTCTGGCAGGTTCTTCTCCAGGTTTTCCTCTCCTCCATCCAGCAGCGTGGCCAAAGACGTCCTCAGTACTCGAGAGAAAACCTCCAGCTGCTGACACGCTGTAGACACACTGGTGATCTCACCCTGATAACCAGCATCTGAAATGAGCTGAACACAAACAGAGGACACGTGTGACTAAATGAACTGCTGCAAAGCAAACAACTGTTCAAGTTCAGAAAACTTAAACAACATGGCAAAGACAGATTTTTTTCATCAGTCACATCTGCACTATAGTATAATGTGAAGATAAATGACTTTTTATCCCCAAATTTACAAAAAGTACAGTATGTTTCATGTTTAGCTGTAACTATTAAACTGATTATTTTCTATTATTATCAGTTCATCGATCCATTTGTTCACAATGTTTAGGTTATAGAAAAAAATAATGCCCAAGTATCAAAGTGGACTTCAAATTGCTACTTTTTCTGAGCATCAGCTAAAACATCCCAAAAACTTTTAACGTAAAATTAAATCAAACACAAAAAACACCGCCATCCTCACATTCAAAAAGCTAGAACTAGCAACACAAACATGTTTTTTTTGTGTAAGTATACCTTTACAGTGAAGTTGAGCATCAGGCAGTCTGGGTGAGCCTCTGCCAGCTTGTAGAAGAGATCTCTCCACGTAGTGTGAGCTATCATCTGCTCGAGCCAGGCAGGAGTCTAAAAACACAGCAGACCCTATTTGTTTCATGTCTGAATACCTTCTCTACTTGTCACGCAGACGATTTAACAATATAGCTGGTCCATGAGAACTTCAGTTATATGTAACTTTTATGACTAAGCCTTTTCACAGGATCCTCAGGATTTGAAGGAAAGTGTTTGAGTGTTCAGAAATCTCACCTCTCCTTCAACAGTGAAAATAGAATCAGCTTTCTGGGGGTCAAAGTGCTTTATCAGGAGACTCTTGAGGTGATTTTCTACTCGCTCTTGGACCTGAGCAGGCTCTACACCTGCAGTCAAAATAAAGAAATGACGGATTAATAAAAGGTCATCAATAAAGCTGCATGGTAACAGGTGGAGATGGGGAATGTTTTTTCTAGCAGAGCAATGGTGACTCGAAGCCCCGAAAACGTGATTACAAATCTTGTAGTCTGTCACATACCCATCTGGATGAGCCACTCTGCCAGCAGGTTAACAGTCTGAGCCACAGCAGAGTAGTTTTCAGAGAGAAGCTGGATGACATGTTCTGGAGATCCACCTGCTTGGAAATACCTGTGAGAGAAAAAAAATATGGTTTCAATTATTGTAGTAGATTAGTAGGTTGGTTCAAGTGTCCTCTTTTATTGGTCAAGTTACCAACCTCATTTTCTTGTTCTCACCCCAAATTACGCAGGTGTTATGGAGTGTGAATATTATTTTTATATGAGGAGACAGGTGCTTACGTTTTGAGGGTGTTGAAGATTGCAGGCTCCATGATGTAGTCCCTGCTGGAGAATTTCTGCAGACAATCTTCCTGGGTTTTCCCGTCATTTTCTCCTTCAACATAACCATCCTCCTGAAAGATACATAAGTTTATGCTTCAGTAATATTATCTCTGCTCTGAATACAGTGAAATGTACATAGTGGAGTCAACTTTTAGATGACTGAGGAGAACTGAGAGGTGCCATAGAACAAACACCATGAACAATATTTTCATGAAACGATCAGATATATTATCAGACTGTGACATATCTATTTCATGCAGCAGTTGCACAACTTACTGACCATCACCATATTTAAAGCACATCATCATTTAGTTGGTTTATTATTATGTCTCTCAAATGCCAGAAAATAGCGGGGAAAAGCCCCGTGACAATTTCCAACATGGTGACTTTTTCATTCATCTAGTTTTGCCCGAGTAAAAGGTCCAAAACCCAAAGATATTCAGTTTACAATGCTATAAAAACAGAAAAGCAGATAATCCTCTCATCTCATCCTCTCATGGATGTCAGTTAATTTTCTGTCAATTGGCGAATCGTTAAATATCCTAATCCCTGCAGCTCTGTCCAAATGCGCTCTGTTCTTTAGTTCAATAACTCAGTAAAATGTCTACAACAAATTGACTTCACATAAGTGTATTTCTGTGAGGTCCTATGTATGTGTATGTGACTACTGCTGGATTTTCACTGTCCTTACAAACTATTTGACAAACCAGTGTCTATAAGTGTAATAAACACAGCTGGAAGTAATTTGGCTGATTGGTTTACCGACAGTCTTCTATAATTAAAGGTTACACACCAAAAATAAACATGCAGAGACAGAGGTAAAACAAAAGGTTTATTGGCAATTGCAGATAAGTAAGCAGGATAACGGTTAGCATGTCGACCAGCTGTGTCGTTAGTTAGCCTGTAGCCGGCTAACCGAGTCGCCAAGCTGCTCTGAGTTATAATCATACAGGGCATCCGAATACTACAGCTGTGTGGACACACCTGTCTCTGCACATTAATTCTGTGTTGTCTTAACGGTATTGTACAAGTATCACAACGAATCAGCAGCTGGTGGGACTGCAGCTAAGCTAACGCTGCCCTAGCTAACAGCAACAAGTCCTCTTCTCACCGTGTTGCCATCCGTGCCTTCCCAGTCTCCTCCGCCGCTGTAATACTCCTCGTCCATAATGACGGGAAAGAAGTGACTTTTAATTGGCTGCAATAACCAAGATGTGAGTTTAAAATCTTAACGTGACTTGCGAGTGTTTGTCTCACGTGGATGATACTGGGGGACGCTAACCTGTTTAGCTAGTAAGCTAACAACAACAGTAGGAAAATTATTATTCGAAAATGGCGAGACAGTGATCGACATGCCACGCCCCCTAAAAGATAGGAGTATTATCCCCTGAGTTCAGGCTGTCAGGTTCTGTTGTCTTAAACACAGCAACAACCTGACCCAACATTAGAAAAGTCCTCTTAGCTATGTTATTTATTTTCTGTTTGTATATTTTTTGCCTTTTCAATTTGTACTGATCTTACCTCATTACACTGTGCCCTGTTTGTTTTTTTAAAGAGGTTTGCACTAATGTATCACTTGCCATATTGTTGTACATTTTCTATTTCAATAAAGAGGGGAAAAAGCTGAACACTGAAGCTGAACATTCAGAATGTGAGGTCATGGTTTTAAGCTTCCTGATCATCAGATCGACATCAAACTGAGCAGGTGTACTGCTGAGGACCCAAGGATGTGCAGTGTCGACTGTCAAGTTTTTTGGGTGAGTAGCTCTCAAGAAAATCGACAGAGAGATATTTTAATTATATTATATTTTAAACTACACTTGCTGTTACCATGGTAACCATGGTTTCTTTTGACCTCAGATCCCTTCGATGATGAACGAAGAATTTTTCTACGTGCAACTTGGACACAGATGATGATGTCACATAAAATGTGACCAATTGCAGTCAGTTTAATTGGTAACATTTAACTTTTAGAAGTGGGAGCAAACTGTGGCTGTGCTCAGAAAGGGAAGAAAAATCGCAAGAAAGAAAAATATGCGGTTATGCCTGGTAAAGAAAGTGTATACTTCGTAGAGAGGTACCTGGAGCATGGGGCTTCTGGAAAAGTGGTCCAGTGCACAAGATTAGCCACCAAGGAGAAGCTAGCTGTGAAGATTGTGAGGAAGGAAATAAGCAGTTTGGTGAAATAGAGGTGGCCATAATCAAGAAACTCAGGAAGCTTGACCAAGACAAGAACAACTTGGTCAGGTTTGCCGAGCATTTTGAGTATAAAGGACATGTTTGTCTGGCATTTGAAATGCTGGACATAAATATCTATGATTTCATCAGAAGCAGAGACTTCCAGCCACTGCATCTGTCTGAGATTCGAGTAATCACACAACAAATGCTGGTGGCTCTGAACGCCCTCAAGAGCGTAGGTCTGTCACATGCAGATGTCAAGCCAGACAACATAATGTTGGTTAATCATCAGCAGCCCTTCAGGGTGAAACTCATTGGCTACAGGGCCCCTGAAGTTATGCTGGGCTTTCCACTTGATGAGGCTGTAGATATGTGGTCTCTTGGCTGCGTTTTGGCCTTCATGTACCTTGGCCAGAACCTGTATCCAATAAGGTGTGCATATCAGGTAATGAGAGCCATCGTGCAGATGCAGGGTCTGCCTGATGATCACTTGCTGAAGTCTGGAATCTATTCCAGCTGCTTTTTCAGCAAAGACAAAGACTCCTCTAACCCTTCATGGAGGCTGAATACAGAGGCTGAATACATGCTCCTAACAGGCTCCAAGACCAGGCGGTATAGAGGCATTTTTGACGAGTTAACCAGTCTAAATGACGTGACAAAGACTCGCCCAGAGGTGAACGATACCACAGAGTCTGAGGACACACAGGCCTTTTTAAGCCTCCTCAAACGAATGCTGCAGGTAGATCCTCAAAAAAGAATCACCCTCAGTGAAGCTCTGGGGCACCGTTTTATTACCATGAAACATTTTCCTCATGATGCAAACCCCAACCCTCTCATGTCAGCAGCCTTTTCGACGATAACAAAATGCCAACTGGAGGAATCATCAGTTAAATTCAAGCACTCTGTAACATCCAGTGAAGTTGTAAGTTTTAAAGGAGAATCCATTTTTAGTTCGGATGACTCACTTTCATCTATCTGATGAAGAAACTGCTTCTTGCCCGAGTGATGAACGACCACCCACACGTAGCTTAGATGAAGCCAAAACCACAAATGATGGAACCCCAGCCACAGCTGACAGGACCGCTAGAGACAACAACAAGAGACCACTGGAGAAAGCTGGCTTAGATGACGCCACTGCTGCTGAGACCAATCAGAAACCACTTCACTTGAATGAGGCAACTTCACCTGCCGCTGATCTCCATGATTCTGCTGGGGACAGCAGGAGCACCGATGAAAGAACCAAAGGATTTGCCAAAACAAAGAATGCAATGCTTGCTCTTGATGGGAATTGTTGGGTTCTTTTTGTTTTGACTTTAACAAATCCTTTGGTTCTTTCTTCGGTGCTCCTGCTGTCCCCAGCAGAATCATGACGACATGACAGCTACATGAGCACCCAGGCTGCCCCCCACCCCTGCGCACATGTGCACGCTCTCTCTCTCTCTCTCTCTCTCTCTCTCAACCCAACCGGTTGAGGAATATGGCCGCCCACCCTGAGTCCGGTTCTGCTCGAGGTTTCTGCCTTTTCAAAGGAAGTCTTTCTTGCCACTGTCACCTAATGCTTGCTCTTGGTGGGAATTGTTGGGACTCTGTAAATAATATAGAGAGGTCTAGACCTGCTCGACCGGCACTATACAAATAAAAATTGACTTGACTTGACCAAAGCTAAGACTGTGTATCTTGTGACCCTGAGGGGCACCAGTGTTATGACCGTTCACATCCTCAGCGGGAACTCGGTCCATCATATCTATATGACCTTGGTTGCTTATGGCAACTGCTATTGGGGACTGGGCTCGAGTCCATCAAGTGTCTTCACAGCTATATTTGAAATAGATCACAACTATTGCTTTTAGGGCTTACTTCTAAGTGACCCGTGGGAACACTGCCACATACCACCTGAAGACTTCAAGATGGAAAAATTCCTTCACAGATAACAGTTGCTTTAATTTTCAGCGAAGACTGAAATGAGACTTTTATGAGCAGCTACAATACGACTACAGATTTCAGACTACAAAAGATGAATTTGACCTGTATGGCCTTCACTTCCAAGGGGATTGACGAGTCCAGGCACATGGGAACAAACATTTTTATTTTATAATGCAAACTGCAACATATGAATTATATTATTTACCCAAAGGAGCAGAAAAAGGTCATATACCCGTGGCAAATAAATCACACAGTCTGTGTTAAATCTAAGTCCAACACAATATTTTCATCCTAAACCATAAAGGGAAAATCCACCCTAAAACAAAATGTACATTCCTTTGATGTCGGACAGTTCATTCTTACTTTGTGAACATCATCAAGTCTCACCCAGCGCCAAGAACTACAGATCCAGGGCTAATTTTTTTCCTCCATTGACAGCGCAAAAAAGGAAACCTGACTTCATATCAAAGTCAGTGATTTTTCAAGGGATATGGGCAAATATTCAGGTGCAAACTTCTGAACATTTTGGATCAACAAGCTCAGACATACAGTCATTGCCTCTCTTGTTTCTGATTCGAGTTGTTCACAAATTTTAACTGAACTGTGTAATATCATAGGATTAATAAAGTGAATTCTTCAGAGTTTTAGCTTCATGCCTGCTTCAGGCATCCTATCAAAGAATGTCTAAGCACAAATATAGTTCAGGTGAAAAGTGAACTTCAATTAATCAGTTCAGTTATTGCTTAGATAAATAATAATTACTCTACAAGAGAAAGATAAGTTTCACATTGTTCAGATGCATGTAAAAAAAAAAACTGTTCTAAAATGTAATGTCAAATTGACTTTTTTTTGGTTGAAAAATCCCTGCGCTGTTGGTTCTTGAAACATTTTGCCATTTTGTACATCTGCATCAAGTCTTGGAAAGTTTCAGAAAGGATTAGTTGATTGGCTTAAAAAATGAGCCACGTGACGAAAACAGTGACAGAAGTCTTTTGTAACTCTGGGAAAAAAGTAAATAGCACCATGTTCACTAAGGGCAAGCCAGAAGGTAAAGGGGGGTGAAGCCGCAGGGCACACAGAGTTCAGGTGTGCACTTAAGTGCTGCAGCTTGCAACAAAACTGCTGATCCTTCAAAGTCACTTTTTGGTCTTCATTCTCCTTTTTTGTAATCTGGCTGTGTGCAGCTTATGCAGATATAGTCCTCCTTCTCTGCTCGCTCAGCAGACAGTCCGACACAGATTTGGTGAAACCACTGGTTGCAGCTGCCGTCACACTGGACCCAGTTTACCTGAAAAGTGGAACATTTTGTTGTTTAAATGTGTTCATCTCTCTCATAGCACTACCTCTTTGTGTGATGCAAATACTGCATGTATTGTATATAATGAAATGATATAAAACTAACCTCGTCACCCTCTGGCTCCCTACACCATGGTGCAGCACACAGTGAGTAGTCCTCCTCTGAATCTGATGGAGCAGGGTCAGATACTGTGTGTGTGGGAGAACTAGTCCTCTTGGTTTCTTCACTCCTCTCTTTGCTTTTCTTGGACTTCTTCTTACGGCACTTCTTGGCGTTGTCACTGTGCTGAGAGTCGGAGCTTTCCTTCCGTCGCTTGGTCCTTTTGCTCTGACCGTTCACTGCCTCCTTTTTGAAACCGGAGACTCCATTCTGCATTAAGACATAAACATTATAACAAATATACCAAAAAGTAGTGAATAAATAGCAAGAGTGATTGAGAACATGATCCCCAAGTAATTAACTTAATCATTACCTTGTTATGGTGTGGGCTCCCCCTCTGAGACTGTTGGTCCTGTTCTGTGTTGTTCCCGCAGGGGGCGCTATGTGAGGGCAAGGGGGCCAGTTTGTACAGCAGGTATCTGTACAGTTGCTCGGTCTCAGGCAGAGTGACCTGCAGTAGGAATCCCTCCACCATCAGTTCATCCAGCTCAGGACCAAGTCCTGTGACAAATATGACGGAGGTCAGAGGGTAAAATAAACAGAATGAATGCAAAGTAATGTGTAGATGCAAAGTGGAAAAAGCTTTTAACACTGACCCTGGAGTGGAACAGACTGGTGCTCTGTATAAAAAGATGAACCATTTATTTCCTGAGTCAGATGTGATGATATTCTGGGTCCAGCTCTCCCCTGAAACAATAAAGAACAATCAACTGTGTCTACAGGGCCATCCAACTAATGTCACTCATAACACAAACAAGCCCTCTGATGGCGACTTATGTCAACAAAGTAACAGTCAAGAGAGACATCTTTTTCAACTATATATATATATATATATATACTGAGTTATAACACGTGTTTCCACTGACCATCTTTGACACTTTTTCCAGCGCTCCCTCTGTGCAGGCCTGCTGTACTCTGTGCTGCCATCGCACCGTCCTCTCGATGAGGAAGCGCAGGGCATCTCCTTCTGGAAGTCGAACCCGAATCCTCTGCAGTGAAGCCAGCAGGGGCAGGACCTTGTCCAGAGGGGGCTTTCTCGATCGCTGACAAAGAGGGCAAAGCCAGGCTTGGCCGTACTCGAGGTCTGAGGTCGTTTCCACACAGCCACAGTGGAAAACTTCACGACAGAGCTCACACTGCACCATGGCACCTGAAGGGGCCTTTTGGCACACACAAACACTAAGTGCGCAACAGTTTTCAGCAGGAAGAAGCTTAGATTCATTTGAGGCCCTCAGAGCCAACAAGATCTCCATTTCCCTCTGGTGGACCTCAGCGAGAGTAGTCATCTGTGAGGAGAGAAGATCAGATCTATTAGATGAAATCAAAAACAATTCTCACCCTCATTCTGCTTCCTGACACCAGATTAGATGATATTACCGACTACAGTAATTAGTTAGGCACACAAGTAATGATATAAAGTTTAAATTATTTAAATACTAAAGTACAACAGTGTTTCACCACTTGACAGCAAAACATGCGGCCGTTAGAAATTCAACAATACACAACAGCATGTCAAATTTAAATAACCACTAAAAAAGAAACTCAGACAGTATATGCAACGTAAAGTAATTTTGGGTTAATGAAAGACTATGTTTCCTCTTTGGTAAGTTATTAGTGCAGTCTGAGATCAGTCAGTTAAGCTTGAAAAGTGTCAATACTTTCAGTTTTAATGAGCAAACTCAACTTCACCTGGACTTTATGCTTTATGTTAAAAAAGTTAAAAACTTTGAGTCTTGAGCTTTTTGAGTCAAGCAAACTGAAACAAGATGAAATATGTGATAAGCAATTCTAAAAAAAAAAAAAAAAGGTTAATAATCATGATTTGACAGTTTTGGCAGCTCTGATTATACGTTTTGTTATACAATTACAATTGCATAATCATACTTGTTGTGGAAATCATTTTAAAAGAATGAAAAAAAAAAAGCAGCCACACTCACAGCAGAAGCAGAGTCCCTGCTCTCACAGAGCGCTCTCTCCACATCACATAGAGACTCCAGTTTCGTTGAAGATTTTTTATTCATCTGTGGAGACTCTCTTGTTTTTTTAGATCGTGACTTCTGATGCCCAGTCCCTACATCACATCTTGGGCAAAGCACCTGAAAACATAGGCTCATTATCTATTGGCCCTGGCATGTAAAACAGCTTTGAAATGACTCAAACTATGTAATATCTCCGTTTACCTCGAGGAGAGAGAAAGGGGAGTTTTTCAGTAGGAATGTCTTTGCTGCGCTCTCCTTCCAGGCCTGAACATCACTGATGAGGGCCTCCAATCGACTCAGCGGCTCGAGCCTCACTGGGATGCCCTCTGCTCTGAGAACCAGCTCAGAGAGACTGTCCAGCACAGGAATACGTCCACCGAGCTGCAAGCATAGTCACACAAGATTTACAATCTACACGCCGCCACCACCATCTCTAGCCAAGTGTTAAGTGTTTAGAAGATTCTATATATAGCTTAACATATATATTTCTTAACCTGGAGTGCTTCAGCTTCATGCAGCCATTTCTTGGCTTTGGTGACAACATCCTTCAGCTGCAGGCAGTTGGGCAGATAAGCAGGGATGTTTTCTACTTCTTGTAGAGCAGCATCAAGTGTTTCTAAGCTGTGATATGGCCTGTAAAATGACATGAGCTTTATTAAGTACACCTTCTATTCACGCAGATAAATAGACAACAGAAATGCATTTTTCCCACAGTTGTATTAAAACATCAAATATTAGATCACTTTAGGTGCTTGCTATGGTAGAGTCTGATGCTTTACAATGTGTAGTCTCTGTGGAGCCATTAGTGGGTTAAGCACTGTCACAACATCATGATCCTCTTTATCCACCATGATCCAGCTCTGCAGACTTGGCACATTTCACTCTGCACTGTCTGAAGTTTAAGCTGGTTTCATGTTTTCACTTCACATCTGACACTGCTATTTAAGAAAATTGCACATATACAAAATATTAATGTATAAATTCACACTTTCAGAAAAGAGCTTTTACGGTATGTTAAAACACAATAATCTGAGGTCCAGTACTGTAATGGTTTCAGGGTTTCAAGCTCTGGACAAGTAAGGAGTAGATGGGGTAGAGTATATTATATTATATTGATTTGGTTTTTTATGGTAATTTCATATCTTGTGCTGAAATTTTGTCAACATTTCCCTGACACTATTGTTTCTGAAGATTCTTTCACTTAAAAAGAAGGTGACACATTTGCCCAATCTATTGTAATTTAATTTACACACTTAACACCAAGAACAAAAACTGATTGAACTATTTCCATAAAAAAACAGTATCTGACTGGAAACCTGGTAAATGTTACCAAGTAGTCCATCTGTTTGTTTCTTCGTCCAAAACACAGCTACGGGACTGACTAAAAAGAAAAAAAAAAAGCTATGGAAACTGAAGGATGGAAGATGCAAACACAACAGGTCCAGTGCAGCTCTGTGTCCTCACCTGGCCTCGATGAGGCTGAGCACCCTCTCCTCCCACTGCTCCGACACTGTCAGCAGCTCCTGCAGACGAGCCATGGCTCTCTCCACGGAGTTGTGAGGGGCCAGGCCCACGCCCTGGTCTATCAGCCTCCTCATGGTGTCCAGACAGAGGCTGTCTGGCCAGCTGCTGGCTTGCTGCACGGCCTCCAGCCAGCGAGCCTGCTCCAGTCTTTCCCTCAGCAGGGGCAGCTGTGGCAGCTCCACGTCTAGGCCCAGACTTACGTCCAGCAGGTCCTGCAGCTCCAGTGGGCTGGGGGACTCATCAGAGAGGAGATGTTCGCTGCGCTGCCGGAAGTCATCCACCCTGGTCAACAGGTCCTAGAGGTCATATTGAACACGCATTTGGTACCAACATTTGAATACTTGGACAACACTATGTTCAAAAATTCAATAATTTCACTCTCATACATCAAACATGTTTCAAGTTGAAGAAACTTTTTTCCAAATTAAAAACTTCATGATATTTAAGATTCTATTATTTAGAAAAGACCTGTACAAAAACAATCATATACATGTTAACAAGTCTAATCTAAGCTCACCGACCTTCAGTAAAGGAGCCTGTCGGATGGTACACGGCAGGTTGTCTAACTGTCGAACAAAAGACCTCAGCTCCTCCACTGTCAGTTCATTCTGGTTTTGAGACTTTCCTCCTCCAGAACGATACCTGCAACACAGATGAAAATTGCTCAACAGACCAATAAATGAGAGATATCAAAATGACCGAAACAGCAATAATAATAATAAAGAAAAATAAACTTAATGTTGGCAATTTGAAAATAAAATCTGCATTTTGCCACCTTTGTCTGGCAAGGTGAATGGAAAACACTACCTGTAGATCAACCCTGTTACCTCCTATAATAATACAACTGAGTCAATAACCATAATTGAGAATAATGTCAGCTCACACCAACACAATGAAAACTGTCATTTCCAGAAAACCCAATGAGCTAGGGGTAAGAGTAAGATGATCTAAATTCAAAATTCAGACCCTAAACACGTCAGGAATACATTATCCGATAATATAGTTACTCTGGATGGCATTACCTTGGCCTCCAGTGCTACAGAAAGAAATGGGGTCATTTTTGACCAGGTGAGCCCTGAACCATCCCTTAGTTATACTGCTATAGGCCTAGATTACTCCCATGATGCACTGACCACTCTCTTTCTCCCTCTCTCCCTCTCCATACATATACATCATACTTCCTCATATCATGGTGTGTTTTTTCTCTCTTCTGTAGTTTGTGCTTCTCCTCTCTTTCTCTCTGTCTGTCCTCATTCTCCAGGTATCAGTCGCTGGAGCTGCAAGATCCAGATCTGCCACTACAACACTCATTATTATCATTATTAATTGGTGCTACTCTCATTGCTGATGTTATTATTGATAACCCCATTACACCTAAGGGTATTACTACTATTATTTTCATTATTACAATCAACACAGCTGTTCCTGGTCTCTCTCCTCTCTCTTCACACATCATCTCACAATGTCTGATGTGGGTCAGAAGCAACAAGGCATATTTTCTGGGTGGCTATTGATTGTGTTATGGTCTGATTTTGATTCACAGCGATGCAACCAAACATGTCTAATCTATTTTTGTAGTACCTCGTCTGCCTCTTCCCATTGAGAAGCTGTTGTGCCATCACACCAACTTTATCTGCTTCTGAGGTGACTGTGCGTAGCTGATCCACGAGGCCGGTTTGTGGGAACGCCTTTGTTTCTGCCTGCTCCACCAGGCTGTGAAGCTCTTCCAAACCTGACCAGAAATTGGTACTTAAGTCCTCAGAAAACACATTCACAGACTGTAGGTCAATATTTACATGTGTCACTCAAATGAAAGTGGTGGGAAAAAGAGTAATAAAATGTTTTGTTCATTCTCTAAAAAACACAAAAACAGACATGTGGAGATTGTACATGTGAAATGAAGTGTCAACAGCTGTCTTAAAATACAAGTTAAAGTAATACAAGATAGTGTTGCCAACTGAGAATACTAATGAGTGTATCTCCTTAAAATCAGGAGGAGAAGGCATATTTGGGACAAAGGTTTTGTGGTAGGACATTTTTTGCATTTTCTTCAAACCTTTTTTCTTGTTTCCTCTGTTCTCCAGGATCTCCTGAACATTACAGAGCCAGTCTTTGTACGATTCTGCACGCAGCTTCACTGATGCCATCATGGGGTACAACTCATCCAGTGTAAACTTGTAACTGCAGGAAATGACAAAGCAAGTCAATGAATACACTATGATGATCGTGCCGTTTCTTCAATAGAAAGTAAAATGTAAAATGCATTTTTTTTCTAAATTTTCTTTGGATTTGAAATTGTAAATAAGGCCGGCAGCCTTTGAGCACTTTTTCCTTTTACATTTAACAGCTGCTTTTCATGGGATTAGGCAACATCAAACTAAAATTACTACTGCAAAACCAAATTGCTTTGTTTGTTTATACAATACAACACTGCTGATTTCACAAAGTCCCTCTGAGCTCAAAATTTTTCAGCTAATTTCATAAGAATCTCAGAGAACGCATGCTTTTTAGAAAATTATATCTTGTCACAAGTATCATTATTAGGATGTTTTAAATTGATTCTCTTCATCTAGTGAGATTAAAACTTAATGAAATTAATTCATGTCACTGCCTCAGAAACTGCACGTTTAGTTTCCTGGCCTAATTTTGTCTCTTTGCTCTGTGATAGAAATATTTCATTGCTGACAAAAATTTAAAGCAGGTCTCATTTTTGATGAAGTGCTCTAATAATGCCCTTTAAGTAAAAACACACGGGCAAAGCTGCCCATTTCTGCAAATATGATTCTCACACTATTGTTTTGTGTGATAATCAGATGCTTCATGGTAATAGTAAAAACAAAACGAATGAAACTCAGAAGCGAGTATGTTCGGTTGATGTGATTACTGAAGACTCACTGGAGTGTGAGGTTGCTATGAGGACATGAGCAGAGGTCCTGGGTGTGGTACAGACAAACCATCTTGCCGGGGCTGCAAGCACAGGTGATGCCAGACAGGTAGCAGGTGGTCCGACACTTGGAGCACTGCCGCTCCTCGTCTGGGAGCACTTCATAATCGACTTGCTGTGATTGCACCACACCCTGGGGATACAAATTCACAGTTGTTAGAGCTGCAGAGGAGACAGAGGAGCTAAATGTGACAGCTGTGCAGACAAAAAAGTCTCCTAACCTAAATCCTTTGATCTATAATGATAAATACCTTTCAAGTTTTAAGTTTTCTCTAATTTATCCTTGATGACACATCATTAAAAAGGTATACCAGCTAACTCCCACAGACCACAGGAGCTTATATAACAAACTGATGAATTAATGAGATTCAGACATTAAATTCCACCCCTTTACTCTCATTTTCAACATGTTATGTGCTCTAAATACAGAAACTACATGCTGCCATCATTTTAACTCTTATACTAGAAAAAAAAAAGTCCTTCAGACAAGAACTGCTCACCATTTTGTTAATCTTCTCTCTTAGTTCCTCTTCTTCTTGGACCATGACGGTCATCTCCTTCTGCACTGCTGAGGCCAGGTCAACATCCATCGTGTCTGCTTTACAGGCCATGTTACAAACCATCTCGTCATGAGAGAAGACACAGTACCTGCTCAGCTGGCGATAGTGATCGACACATTTGCGGCCAATGGGCATCTGCCAGAAAACATGGATATAAGTCACTAATGCAGCAGGAAAAAAAACATAAAAATCATAATTATTATTGTTATGATTACTTAACAAATCCCTGTTCCTGGAAGTGGAACCCCCATTCAGGTCCTCAGTTTTTATGTACTGTATGTGCTGTATGTCTATACGTGTTTTCGCCAGTTTTATTTTCTTGATATTATTATTAGCAAATTTTGACATTAAAGAAGAACATTTTCCTTTTAAACTCTAAGCAAGCAAGTTTTCCCTGACTTCTAGACACAACACAATATTAACTGGGGGATGGTGCAGAGCTACTATATTTGAGCAAAGATAATTATTTTTAAAAAGAACATGGCTGGTGCTATGCAAACAGATGGATGAACTAATTTCTTACCCAGTCCATTGTGCAGAAGTTGACAGCTTCAGCAAAGTTGAAACCCTGGTTGAATCCACTGTGATAAGCTCTGGGAAAAGTGATGACAAACTCGCCTGCACACTGGTTGGTGCGATAGATCTAGTTAAGAGTAAGAAAGGACAGAAAAATTACAAGTTGTACATATTTAACAGTCCCTGTTTTTTAAACTTTTCATTATGTACTTTGACAAGATGACATATGTTGTCTTGTCTTGCTGATAGTTGAGGTATTTTTATTTTTTTATTATTTTTTTCTGTCACCAGTATATCAGTAACAAAGCACAGAATGTCATTCATATTCATTTTTTCTGTGCAAAAGTGATCTGTGATATCATATGTGAGGATTTGTCATCACACTTAGTGGATAAAGATCAAACATTGTTTAAGACATTTGAATGCGATGGCTGATAAATGAGTGTAAGAGTGAGCTTGTTACCGGGACGCCGTTGTTCATCAGCGTATTGGGATTCATGATGGTGACCAGCTGGTGAAGGAGGTCTGGCTGGGACTCAAACAGCTCAGGGGCCAGTTTCTTCATGACAGACTCGAGGTGCTCAGCAGCATAACCAGGAGCCCCGTACCACGTCTTTGGCTCCCCCCTACACATATGGACATCTTAGTGAAAAAAACATTCGTATCTCCACACAAATGATACATTACTGCCATTACTGTACTAGACAGGACTGGTACAGTAATACTGTAATTTTTGAAGAATTATAGATTTGCCAAAACCATGACCAGTGTGAAAAATACCAGCGTGTTTGTAGTGTAAGAAAGCAAACGTTAAAATCACCATTACAGATACTTAACAGAGTTTGGTGAATGCATTTTACCAGTGTAGATAGTTTATGGAGTAGCTCCAGTGGTCCTCAATATGCCAGCAGAAGGAGGAGAAGCACATGCCCACATAGAGCCAGGGTAACTTCATCCCACAGATGTCAGCTGTAACGTGAGTCAGCACCGAGGCATCCAGCACCGGCATGTTGTTCAGGTTCCAACCGCTGCTCAGGTAATGCTGCAGGTCAGAGACAGGTCTCAACACTCCACTGAACTTCTCACTCAAATATATCCCTGTAAACTGAAAACTCATCACATCTGTAAACAAAAACATAATGTCAGCATTGTTCATGTCTCTCAGTTCCTAGCCTACACCTCCCACCAACCCTGCTTAAGAAATAATGAAAGATATTTGAGAAATATTTGACCTTTGGAGAATTTGCTTTGATAATCAATATTAATTAAGTATTCATAGTGGGCATGTTTTTAGACATCATTACCTGATCATGACCACTATATTTTTCATAAGGTTTTAGAGAGAGAAAAGTTATTTATAAAATGAAATATTTTAGTATTCAATTTCAATTAATTCGATTATGACTCCAAATCATGGTGAAAAATGTATTTTGTAGCCAAGTATAACATCATCGCCATAACAACAGACAGTTTTGTACCTCGTCCTCAGGAGAGACTTCAAAATGGCTGTTCATCACAGGGAAACCACTCCCAAACTCCTTGGAGGCAATGTCTGCTCCGTACTCCACAGTGACATCCTCCTCGATGGTGCTGACCAGACGCCAGAACTCCTTCTCCACAAGCTCTGTGGGAACCATCTGAAAAACACACAAAAAGCACAAATCTAGTAACCAAAAATATGGGCTACATAAAAAGTGATGCGTTTCTCCAGTCACTGCTACACCTATCAGAATTTGAGCTTGAATTGTTTAGACCAGTATAAAGAACAACAGCAAGAATTCAGCTGGATAAAATTTTCTGTCTATAGCCCCTTTAACGCAGCCTATTCAAGGCGGGAATGTGGCACTTTTATTCCGCCTCGCCGCTCTGTATAAAATATACGAACACGGAATGGTTGGGCATTGTTGTTGTGGCAATAAGCCGGCAGCGGAGGTAGTCACAGAGCTGGATCAACGCCCGTGTAAAAGGGGGAGCCGGCATGGCAAGAGAGACGCCGACGCTGGGCTCCCCCCGCCTCCCCAAAGCATTAGATAAGACAAACAGGACTTTCTCTGGAAGTGTGTTATCAAAGCATTCCTTTGTTCCAGACCAAAGTCATAAAACCAAATAACAGAGTCCAGAGAGTTTCCCTTTAAAATCTGCCAAAATCTGCCTCTAGTCTCAGAAGACCTTTTTGTTCGACAAAAATAGAACAATTTCATGCACTGGAATATTTTGTTTATATTGATATTACTAGAGTTGGGTGCAAATGGTAGAAATAACTAGTCATAAAACTTTCATTTCCACTGTGTAAGACGTGTCATGTTTGGGGTCAAATATTAGCATAAATCAGTTTGGGGAAAACTACTTTTAGAATGACAGCTGGTAAGGTGTGCATGATATGTCCAAAATTAATGATAAAAGTATCTGGTAATAGAGGTGGAACCTTTAATCCAAAACTGTAACTGGTTTGGACATCTTTAAGGGTCTTGAACTGAACTCCTATCTGCCTTTTGCCTTTTGCCCATCTGCCATGCTGCTCTTCTGCTTTTCTGCCGAACTGAAGAACTACAGATGAAGTAGTGAAACAGACGAGTTACTGTAACTTCTCAAGCTGCACTGTGTCTGCCTATGGATTTATCTGCCCAATGAACCACTTCCCTCAACATTTAACCATCCACAGCAGTCTATGCAGTGGGGCCGATTAACCATCGCCACTGCTACCTCAACTACTGACTGTGTTTGCCCTACACTCGCGTTAAAAGTGGCTCCCACCGAAGAGTCAGGTCATAGTGGCCAACTGAGAGCTTCAAAGGACTATTATGGGAAGATAGGCCTGTGGGAGACGGTCTATGGACGTCACCCTTCACAGCACGCTGTCATAAAGATACTGTCCACGCAACCTAGTCATGTGGCTTTCAAAGGTCTTACTGGATATGATGTAATTCTCACCTCTGTAGGTCAGGTCATTAAATCTAATGTTGTTGTGTATTTTCTTTTAATCAATCTATTTGATTTACATATTTTTAGTTGATCCAGTCAATCATTTCCTTGCGGTCATTTAAATCATCATCTTTTCTCACCATTGTAATTATACACTATATATATATATATATATATATACACACACACACGGTTGTTATAATGTGTGTGTGTCTTTTAATATAGGAGACCCTTAAATTTCCATTAACAAGAAGAGCAACTTTCATCCATATTTTTCACACACACATAGAAGCCAGTTAAAGATTACATCCCATCATACTTAAACCAGTGACTGAAATTAAGGGTAATTACCAACAAAACAAAAACTAAGTGGAATGGAAACCATATCAATGAACAAGCGATTTGAACTCACATGAACTGGCATGTTGAAATAATCAGACTTGAAGGAGTCGGCCATGTCTCCAAAAGCTTGGAGGGTGTAGCTTCTGCCCGCCTGCTCAAAGCCAAAAGCGACAGGAGGTTTGCCACATTCCTGCGAGAATAAAGATGGGATATGAAGTTAAAAACAAACCACTCACATCTGTACTATATCTGTGGATATCAGACAGGAGATTATTCTCTTGTTCCCAATTATAAACTTCTCTGTTAGGATTTAGCTCCCCAGAGGTGGAGGGCTTGCAGCTCACCTGAGCCAGGCACTTGGGGCACCTCCAGTCGCCTTTGGGAACATCATGGAGGGGAGGGATCAGACAGAAGATGTGATAGCTGTCATCACAGCCGTCACACAACAGCAGGCGGTCCTCAGCGCTCCCACTGCCACACACCAGACACATGTACTGGTCCACCTGAGTACACAGAACAATTGTGAGCACTGTCTTTGTTCTGTGATGTGCAATTATCTTCTTTCACATGCATCCAATAAGGATAAACGTTGTTTTATTTGTACAGTATGGGAATTATAATGATATAAGCCATAATTTCAATACAATAGAAAAAAAACTTACTTTATTCTGAGGAGGTTTGTTTATCTTATTTAATAGAATTTCTTCATATTCTGTTGGATCCTCATGTTCAATGGGCTCCTTTTTCACCTCGGTGACGGCCATTCTCACTGAAAGACATGGATGACGGTTCATTGGAAGCTGTAAGAATCTCGAATAATGTAGCTCAATTTAACCAACACATCCCATTGTCTTTATAAACCAATTGGCACTGTCTTTGTTCTTACCAGGCTCTGGTTTGGCAACAAATGTTCCCATCCTCCTCCTGAGATTGGGACGATTCTCACAAACTTCCCCAGGTTCGGTTTTAACACAACCTCTCTGTCAGAATCACAGTGAGAGTCAGAGACAAACAAAGAGACAAGAGTTGCACATTCTACTGGGTCGCCAGTAAGACATCGGGTGCATAGAGTTTTACACCAGGGAACTAATGGCTTGACCCTGTACATGCAAAAAAGGCCACAGGTGCAGTTTGAATTGAGGTCGGCTGGTCCTCTGTCATGTTGGACACAAAATGTAAATACACCTTACTGTAAAGCTGAGAGCATCACAAGACATTCCTGCCTAAGTGTAACTGCTGTAAACCTTTGCTGAATGTGCATCAAAGCCATAAAGGTATGAATGCTATACAATCACATATGATTGATGTGGTAGCATGAGAGAAAAGTGAGAAGCAAAGATCAGACTCACTTCAGATCTCATTCGTTTTGCTCGGCGAGCAATACTGCAGGTTTCCTGGGGCTGCACAGACTGGCGCTGCGGCAGGTCATGAGGAGTGTACTCCTTATCTTTAGTGTCATTGGTCAAGGTGGCCTTCTGCAAAAAGAAGTTGGAAAACCTTCCGTCATTAAACAATGAATTAGTCTAGTTAAGAGCTAAGTGAGATAAAAAAATAGCCACATTTCTTTCCCCCTGAATTTAAGCCAAATTAACCAATCCGACACACTCAAACAATAGAGACCGGACAAAACAAAAACTGTTGGTGTTAGCACATGCTTTAAAGAAAGAAAACAATCTAATACCTAAAATGAGGATTTAAATGTTTTTTGTTTTTTTTTCTCCAAGATCTTGCCCCTCGAAAAGATGACAGCTTGGGCCACGTCATAGATACTAGTACAACATGTTTGTAATCCAATACAAGATTCATCTACTAGAGAGTACCTTGTAATAGTATATTTGTGGCAATTGTCTGGAGATGTTGATTTGACTGTATTGTGATTTTTGCTTATTGGACTGCACAAGTGTTTTACTGATTGTACAATGATGAAGTTGTTGTATCCATCACCTTAAGATAGTGGCCCTAACAGTCCAAAGTAAAAAACCTCACTGTCTTTGATAACTGTTTCACCTCTTTATCAGCACTGCAAGCAAATATGGCTGAGAGGCCTCAGTAAGAAACCAAACTGTTCAATACCTGGCAAAGTTTCATTGTTGTTTCTATGATATTCTTAAGACCAAACTAAGACTAGATCCACATTCATTCCATTAAAACTATACAATTGTCAACTATATTAATCCTGTGTGTACTAAGCTTTTGGAGAAAGTCGGGACCAAGTTTATAATTATAAATATGTTAAAAAGACGCTGTAATGGACTGTTAATTCTTCAAATAAACATCCACTCCACTGTAAACAATGAGTCTAGCTACTGCTGCTCTACTGAAAAAAGAAAGAAGAGATGTGACGTACGGGCAGATTGGCTCCAGTCTGGAACAGGTTATATGGGTAGAGGATCCTCTCATAGTGTGCCCGCAGATGAGAGCCAATAGCCTTGCCTGGAGCAAAGCCCATCTTGACAGATATCTTAGTCCAGCGTCGGTCTCTGCAGACTGCATCAAAACCTCCCTCATCATTCACCAGCTTTGAAGAGAGAGAAACCATGAGTTCAGTATTTCAGAAGGTGTGTTCCCATTCCCATTTAAGTAGAAAATGGTCTCAAATTGATCTCTCTAGAATTGGTCCCAGTAGAAATTAAGAGTAAATAAACGCACAAACATATAATTTAATTGTAAACTGGTTATTGTCCTCTTCATACAATCCTAATTATAAAACTAGAATTTGCACATACTTTATTCAGTTGGTAAAGATCCAAAATCTTTCTTTCCACATGAGGAATTTTCAGAGTGCATCCTTGCAGCTCCCAGAATTTTGCTATTTGATCCAGGAAGTTGAGCTTAACTCTGGTCTGAGCCTAAAAACAGGATGACACAAAGGTTAGTTAGTCATGTAATAAACATTTTACTGTTTAAGGTGACTGCAGTTATAAAGAAATGGAAAAGGCAAATTACCTGTAATTAATTGACAGGATTTTTAACTTACTGAATACAGCATTTACACTTACTACATTTTAGGTATCTTAAATATATATAATATATAACGTATTATATGAATGTACCTCCAATTCATTAAGCCTTTGTATTCGTGGCGTGAATTTCAGTCTGTCAACATCACAGGCAAATGGTGGCTGCCATTCCTGAGAGAATTAAGAAAAAACATTTATTAAGCAAAATGAGACAATATCTCTGATGGTCACGTTGAAACAGAAGCCTCTGAAAACAAATTAAGTTCACAGATTTGTAAGTCTGTAAGAATATGTCATGTTTTTCAAGTGAAAGATGCATAATTTTAGTCAAACCACTCAAAATAAGCCTGAAGCCGCAATTATACATTTTCATCTTAAGCACAAAAAAGACTAAATATCCTTGGGACTGTAGGTTTTAGCAAATGTTACTCAAACAGCAGGAATACATTGTGTTTTTTATTTAAGACTGTTTTCAGTTGCAGGTTTGGTGCATTAATGAGTCTGTATATGTGCAGGGGGGCTGTCTATGTGACCTTAAAAGTAGCACATTTTATATCTTAATACAGATAGGCATATTTTATGAAATAAAGACCCTTTGATTGTTGCTACTTACCACTTAAGCGTGATTTTTAAACACTTCCCCATCTGATCCTCTAAACTGACCAGGTTTAAGTCAACAGGTAATAAAAATCTAAAACTCTTTACTATTTACACACCCAGTCTCATGTATCAAATAAACTGCAGTTCTTCAGGTAAACCCAAAGCCTGTATTTAGAGGCAAGCCTACAGGAAGTCACTGTGTGCATGCAAACATGCAAATATGCTGAAGGCAATATTTTGCGTTGAGCAATATGGCTGATCAATAGTAATAATCTGTTCATTACATGTTGATTTTTTGGTGACATCAACAAATATACACATACATTAATACACACACATACATTATACATTATAAATGTTTTGCATGTACAAAACTACATGGTAAATAAGCAGACTTTCATTAGTTGCATTCATCAACATGGTGATGTTAAAATCAAATATGACAATTTAAAAATGTCTTAAAATGTTTGTCAGAACCTTTGAATGAAATTGGCTGATTATCAAATGATAACAGGAGAATCCCCAGTATGTGATTCAACAACACACAAGAACATGGAATAACTGCCTGTCCATATTCCATGGAGTTAACTACAGCAACTTAACCACACCAATTTTTCACATTTTTGTTATGTTGCAGCCTTATGCTAAAATAATTGAAAAAAAATTCCCTCATCAATCTGCACCCCATAATGACAAATGACTTCTTTGTCATTATGGGGTATTGGGTGTAGATTAATGATTCTTTATTTTAGCAGGCTGCAACATAAAAATGTGACAAAACTGAAGGGGTCTGAACACTTTCTGAATGCACTGCATTAATGCACTTGCACATTGTATTTAAACAAACCTACTCTTGCTAGACCACACAACTTCCTGCAAGACTAGAAGACTAGAGTGATGGCTCAATAATCAGCAGGATCATCTCAGTTTTATACAAATGAGAGAAAAATAAAATAATAAACAACATTGCTTTTGGTGTGCTCTGGTCTTAACTCTGTGTTTTGGCTTTTAGACAAAGAATAAATGAATAAATAAATAACAACACTGACCACATTATGAATACTAATCTAAATCAGATGACATCATTAATATGTGGAATAACTTGTTATTGCATTTGTAACATAACAAAATGGACCTGTCAACCCTGAAATATGGTCTTAGTTTTGCTCTTTAAACACGATGTCAACATCTTTGAACCAAACTACCGCTGAAACTACAAAACTACACTTACAAGATATGTAAACTGATCATGTGACTTGACTCAGTTGGGCCCGGAAGTTAGGCTACGGTTCAGGATCTAATTCAGATTTTAATTATCACAATATCTCTTAAATAGTACAGAAACAAACAGTTAATTTGTGAAAATAGTCAGCATTCTCTTTAAAAATGACCACCTGTCACGGTGGCTTTAGCAGTATAAAATGTAAAATGTTGCACACAACATCTACTGGGTCTGGACAGGCTCTTTTTCTTCCTGGGTTGAAACTGCTAGTCAGAATAGGGACAACAATAGCTGCATTAACGCCACCTTATCATCTGTAGACAAAGCTGGATTAGACCCACAAATGTGCGGGCACAAAAGGAAAACAATTGTTTTGAAACATATGGAACTGCACTGGGTTTTCTGACCACACCAGTTAAGATTTCAAGCACAGTTTTGGTCCAAACATGACTAATTTTCCCTCTAGTACAAAATTACGAATACGAGTGGTGAGAAGTTAACCGTAAACAGTCATAACATAATCACGGAGAATCATTTACGTATGCGCTACTAACATCTAGAGTCAAAATCTAACTCATGTTAAACCCTGAAGGAAATACTGACCACATACTGTGCACCCAGAAATCACTGATCAAAAACAGGTTGTGATGCAATGTCTTCTTCCTTTTCTAAAACACTTGCTCTTTTTGATTGCTTTACACGAGAGAAAAAGTAGAGAAAACGGAAACAAAGAAAAGGAGATCTCTGGCCAGATCCTATCTTAAAAACACAGGATGTTACATGTACACAATGTGTGCCTTCACCATACAAGCCTCCAGGATGTCCAACGCCATTGTGCCTTTCCACCCTCAAGAGCTCAGATTCACACTGCTAAAGGTTTTAAGATTGTTTATTGGTTTGTTTGGCTCACACACCACACTGGAGCCATACTTTGGTCTGAATGTTCAGTAGAAACTGATGGTGCATGACACAGGACTGCAGATAATGATGCATACAGTGTAGGGCAAATGCTGAATTGAAAATTAGACATTGTTCCTCTTTTGTATTAATTTTACATATATACTATATATACACAAACCAGAACACGCTAAATGAACAGGTATTGAATTTGTACTTTTTATTTGTTGACCTGCTGCTTCTTAACCATATGGTACGTAATTAAAAGAATTACCCTGCATTTTAAAACCTGCCAATGTAGTCATAAAGATGCCAGTAAATTTAAATGACTTGCGGCGATGCCCTGAATGTGGTCAGGCAAAAGTGTCATAGGCCACAACTTTGCCTCACAATATATTTCTAAATGATGAGATCAACAACAGGTCTCTTTATAAAGATATGCACTGTAGACTACAATGCAGTTAAGCACTGGTCTAAGCAAAGCACAGAATAGAAGAGGGGACACTTCTTTGACGATAATATACGTCATGAAAAACCTAGACAAGCTGCATCCACAATCCTTGCTCAGACCTTTTGCCATTGCCTTCTTTTGTTTACATCAGCAGTGCATTTTCAGCCACAACACCAGCAAACACTTAAAGCAGTCTCTCTCCCACCCTTTTTGATAACAATCTAGTCCCTCTTACTCCTAACCGTCCTGTTAAACCGTGCAAAATGGGCTTTTGCAGTTTACTAATTTCTACTACAGATGAGTCTCATGTTATCTGACGGCATACAGATCAAAGAAAACTATTCCCATCCAGGACCTTAATGTTTTCAAACTGACAAAGGGGATATCTGACATAAATCATGTTAGTCACCAGTCATGGTAATATAATTTATTTAAGCAGAATTCGCCTTTTATCTAATTTGCGTGGAAGCTTGGACACACCCTTGAATGCCCTCCTCTCCTACAATGTATCAGAAATAAGGCCAATGTAAGATAATTCAAAATTCTGTGTATTTGAGGGAGGATTCATGATTACTACATCTTCTTTATATGCTGAAAATGTAATATTTGACTCCTGTGACGTTAGGGAGGTGTGGATTAGGGCATTGTAATCCTCCAATTAGAAAAAGAAAATGTTTTAAAAGACAGCCAATCGTCCGAGAGTTGTTTTCGTAATAACGATATAATATTACCCTGCAAGCCTGAAATACTTATCTAAATAACTGACGACGTAAACAACCAGGAATAAAAGCACTCAAGTAGGTTTTACATGTAAAAAAAATGACAAAACTAAAGCAGAAACAGTGTCCGTTAGGCTCCGTGTTTAGGCGACCCCATCTCTCCATAAACAGTTGGTCACCGAGCACGTAGGTAACGTTAGCCAGCGTTAATGTCAGACAACTGCAGCTTTAAACAGGCCTAATTAACGTTGGCTATGTTACCTCACACTAGCTAAACCCGTCAAATCCTGTTGGGAAAGTTGGGCTTTACATTTAACGAACTGTATAAAAGAAGTGGCTAAAAGACTAGTTTAAATGTTGTCGGGTTGTTTCCGTGCGCTGACTCCAGGAAGCATTTCATTCTGCGCTAACGTAAACAATTTCTGTTATATTTGCATACAGGCAAAACTTTGGCATTTGAATTATTTTTAGAGATCATACCCCTAAAGCTGACTGATACAATAAACACATGTCTGAGTGTTTGAAGGTTAAAAACTTGTCCAGGACATAGTATTTCCTCCTGAATGGCAATGTCTGAGTGCTTCTCTATGGCTGTTGCAAACACAACACACTCCGGGCTCAGGCTAGCTGACAATTCAACTCGGAGCCGCAATCCGCCATGTTGAAACCTGTCTAAAAACACAACTTTGCCTGCTAAATTAACAACAGCAGCAGAGATACACACACCACACAAAACAAAAGCTCGAAATACTGTAAAAATGAGGAAACACTCACCGGCGGCGGGCGGACCTTACAGATGCCAGTTTTCTCTGCAATGGGTCGTATTTTGTTGATGTACGCAAAAGGGTCGGCGAATTCCTCCCAGCTGGGCTCAAAAACAGGGCACTCCGGAGGAGGAATGAACTCATTCAGCTGAGGTTGACTCATCGTTGCATCTTCGTTATGCCTGTAGCTGGATATATTTGTTTTTTCCTCACGCCGAAATCGCTCGCTGAGGATTTCTGTCTCTCAGTTCATGTCCATTCACCACTCATTGAACTCAAAGACGAATTATCTAGTTGGAGACGAGCGGTTGACAGTCACAGGCCGTACTCCTCCGCCTCAAAAAGTAGACACCCACAAATTATTTAGATTCACAGTTTGTTTTAAACCCAGTCGCAGCGTAGCCGCGTCAGATACAACATGCTCACTTTGAGACTTTATTTCAAACGCAAATACTGAGTGTGTGTAACTAATATTTTACCAAACAGATACAGCTCCAGTGTTGCGTGTTCAAATCTGTTTGAAGGAGTTAAGTGCCCGCAGGACTGTGATAGAGTAGAGTAAAACGTCTTGAACGTCATTTTGGTCTACTTTGATTATCATAGGAAATAAACTACGATGGATTTCGCTCTCACACAGGTAACACTTATGAGAACAATACTCTTTAGTTAGGGATTATGTATATCTTATTGGTTCCGTGGTTTCCTCACAGATGATCGCGTCTCTGTTGGGTGAGTTTGATTTGGGTCACACTTTGCACGCTGGTGCACTGAGCTCACTCGGTTTACAAATGGTAGGATGAGTTTGATTGGCTCTTCCCTACCCCGCCCGGCTGTCCCGAAAGAATAGACGCGTCAGACGGCACGTTGGACTTTCTAATCGAAGACACCCACTAGATCTCTACGCGCTGACCGGCACTTCGTTTTTAAATGGTCTAGTGGAGCTCGTTGATTGGTAGAGACTACAGTCATATGGTGATAGTTGGGCTGTTTATGTTTTCATAATGAACATTTTAATTAAGTCATTTATACTGTACCAACCCCTGAACGCATCTAACACAAAGTATATCATACGATAAAAACACTATATTTTGAAAACTTTTTCTTGTTAAATCATGTTAGATCATGTCAATATGCATGAGGACACTTGCTAAATAATTAACAAACCATTAGAGAAAAACAAAACAAAACCCAAACACATTGAAATATACAATGTATTATACACTATATATATTCAAATCTTTACTACCACATAGAATGCAATTTATTATCTGTTTCTAATCATATCAGCCAAAGTATGAAAGTATGATGGAAAACTAATAGGGGCAACAAAACATGGCCAATAATTATTTATCATTATATCACATTTTTCAGTTACCTGAGATTGACATATCTCTGTTTTTTCTAATGACACTGTCTTGATAATATATTTTTTGTCAATGTTACATTATCAATCACACAATCTTTAGCCACACTATTATTCATTGAGAACAGCTATCCTACAAAATGGTAACTATCTCGTTGATATCATCTCATGCAGAAGTAAATTATTTCCTAATTTTACCACCTCCTAACTGAAAGCTACGTTGTTAAAATTGGTTTGCTGTACAGACTGTAAAGCCCTTTCAGGCAAATTTGTGATTATATACTATAGATTTAGCTGGATTGATGTGACCGAGAGTTACCCGTTTCTCATAGATTTGGCTTGATACAAGTTTATTCTTTCGGATAAACCCCTTGAAATGAATCATCTCGTTTTCAAGGGGGGGTCCTAATATACAGTACAAATAAACATGAAAACACAAGATACAGGAAAACAGATTTCACGTTATCTGTTAAATAAATGCAGCAGTTGCCACAATGGCCTACCACTTGTTTCACACTGTATGAGACTGATTTGAATGTCACTGTTCTCTGTTTCGTTTGAACTTCCCGTTGGTGGATCTAAGACAGCAGACTATAGCGAACACACATGACAGGTGTCTTTCACGCTTGGGAGAAAAATCAGCTGCACACATTTCAAGGTGCTCAAGATTACTTTAACAAAAAAAACACCATTTTCTCCAATTATTCCAAGTGTCTGATCTTGATTATTATGTATAGAGTAATTTGTTGTATTTTTTTCTATCAATATGGGCATGAGAATTAGATCTCACAAATTTAGCATATACACTCTTGTCCTCTTAATATAAAATGATGATCATTTGTACAATGGCTGTAATTCCACATTTATATAGTAGTCTGAATTTAATACTCTACATCCATGATTGTTTTCATTCTTGAAAACACATAAAACACAAAGGGAAGCACACACAGCTCCACCACTAACGCTCATGGTGTATTCTGCTGACTAGCACCACTGACACTGATTCGGTGGGGGTTCAGTTTACTGGGTGGAGGCACAGCCTTTGACTGACATGTGCACAGACCACACAAAATAACAACAAACTACATCATATTGCAAATTCACCATAAAATGAATATGTATGAAGGTTGAAAAGGGTTAAGGTCACTCAAATGACCCCCCTCCTCCCTTTATTACTGCAGTGGTCTGTTAACACTACTGTTGCTGACACATTTCAATGTTTACAGGTTAACTGTCAGTGAGTACAAATTTGGTAAATAAACTTATCCAGCTAACATCCCCCCCTGGATTACCTAGCAGGCATGTATTGCACACAGCCAAGGATTTAAGACTACCAAGAGCCCCAACAGCCCTCATTGCACTGGCATTAATTTTCCTGCTCATCTGAATAGCAAACTATTCTTGGCTTGTTCACTGAGCAATTTGTAACAGCATTCGCACTTGCCTCATTGGGTACTTCAGAATTGTGAAACCATGCATAAGCTTTAATAACAATTTTATAACTGACAATGTTTACAGGGTAAATTCCTCTTGTAGCCCTTTCATTAAAAAGAAATTAAGTAAGCTGAATGTCAGGCAATGACACTCATTGTAAATTACAACATGGGATCCGGTCCCTGTATTTTTGGGTCAAACACACACAAACAAGGACTTGATACTTTTGTGACAATGAGTGACAAATGATTATTTCCAGACTTGAATAATCTATAAAATAATTTAAGTAATCAATTAACTTATAAAATGTAAAAGAAAAAGTGAAATCATTGTCATGCATGAGCCATCTTCAAATTATTTGTTGTGTTAGACAACAATTTACAATGATATGAAATAACGAAAAAGCAACAAACCATCATTATTTGAGAGGCTGGAACTAATAAAAGTGTTTGCTTTATAATCAACTTAAAGGATGAATCAGTTATCAAAAGTTTGACTAATTTACTGCGTATTGACTAAATGTTTCAGCACTCAACATACATCATCGTACACTATGGAGCTCTAACTCTTGTAGAGAAATTGTACACATAATATATACAGGTCCATCATAAAAGTCTGAATGGGAGTGATTTTTTTGTGGGTTAAAAGACATTGAGATGAAGAGAACTAGCATCACATTACTCAAGAAACAGCTGCAGGATGGCATCTGACTACGTCCCAAAAAACAATTTTATTAGAACAAAATGGTCAGTGTGATCCAGGTGATTGATAGAGACATAGCACTGTTATCATGAATAAGTCTGTACACATCAACAACCTGATCTGTATGTACTGTGTGTGTGTGTGTGTGTGTGATGTGTGTGTGTGTGTGTGTATGTGTGATATATTAGGTAGGCTGGGGGTCAACTCTGGAGTAAATCCATGAAAAGATGCATAGCCTGCCAACGCATTTTTTAAAGTTCTTGTGGGCCCTCATATGAAGTTACACTATGCATGATTCACCCTCTCCACAGCGACGTAGAAACTTTTCTTGTCATCCAAACAGTGCCAGCCGATTGGTCCAATCTCGCAATCCGCACAGATAAGATACTTGATTCTCCCCACGTCGTTAGTGAAGCCCACATTCTCAAAAGTGTACATGTCGTCCACTAACCAGTGGGCAGTCAGAGTGTCCCCATCCACTGAGCCCTCTGTGCTGCTGACGCCGCTCTTTTTCCGCATGGCGGGTAGGAACAGCTGGTGGGAGAAAAACACAGCCTCTGATATCATACAAACACTTGACAGAACTCAAAATCAACACTGCTATAGTGTTAGTCTAATTTGGATGTCTTCCTTTGCATATGGCCAGACCTAGCAGGGATAAAAGGACAAAAAAAATCAGACCATATCACTGCTTTTGTCAGAAACCTCCACTGGCTACCTGTTGCTTTCAGAGTGCAGTTTAAAATCTTCCACCTGGTATACAGAGCTCTAAATTACCTTGCTCCACCGTACATGTCAACCTTGCTTTCAATTTATGAACACTGCAGATCTCTCAGGTTACAAGGCACCAGTCTCCTTCATGTTCCTACAAAGTCCTGTGATTGCATGTAACATGTATATGCCTAAATAACTAAAGAGTCTGCCTGCTGATTATAACTCTGACAATGTGACCATTTAAAAGCAGTCTATATAAGCAGCCTATATAAAGTAACTGACCGGTGCCTTGGTATTGTTGTTCTTGTATATTTGTATGTATGTGTATATGTCATTGTGTTTATGTAAATGTATGCGTGTGAGTATGTATAGGGACTGCTTATTGTTTTATTCAGTGGCAGGGGAAGTTTTCCGATCCTTTACTTTTACTTAAGTAAAGGATCTGACAAAATAAGAATTCTCTATTACTAACATCACTAAAGAACATGAGCATTATTAGCAAAATGTACTTAAAGTATCAAAAGCAAAAGGACTTGCATGCATAAAATAAACTATTAAATATAATCATACTACATTATTGTTTGCTGATGTGTTAATATGCAGGTAGTATTTAGTTAGTGTGTTAGTAAAGGTGATGATATCAACTACTTTATTTACTGCTAGGTGGGTTAATCTATAATAGTGCATCATATTTTCAAAATGTATTTTATGTTTTATATGGAGCAGCTTTGTCATTTAATAGATTAGTAACTCTAGCTGTGAAATAAATTAATTTCAGACGGAAATGGAAATAATTCAGTTAAGTACAAGCACCTTCAGTTTTTACTTGAGTAAATGCACTTAGTTGCATTGCAATACTGGTTTTGTTATCATGTAAAGCACCTTGTACTGCTTTTAGATGAAACGGTGCTGCACTAATGCAATTAGACACATTTAATACCCCTAATGCAGTATTATCCAGAACTTACAGGCAACTATCTATGTGTCGGCCCATCACACCATACCTCTTTCTCTGCAAACACAGCCATCCCCGGACACAGCACCTTGGATCCGCAGCGCTGACACAGAACAGACTTGCTGTTCTTGCCGTCCTCAGAAACCAGGTCGGACCGCTCCGTGCTTTCTTTGGGCTGCTGACTGTTGTCCATCACGAGCCCTGACAAACAGCAAATGTACTCTGATGCTGATGCACAAAAGGCTTGAGACAGGGCGTCTTTCACCAGCCCAATCGGACTGATCTGAGGGACAGTGACTGACTGTTTTCAGCTCACAGACCGGGCAGTCTGCAGACCGGAATGGCCAGCCTCTGAAAATGTTAACTTATAGTTTGAAGTTTTAGTTAAGTTTAGTTTTAATAGCTGTTAGCCTGATACAGTCGCTGTAAATGTAAGCCCCGCCCATTGCATTTATGCTAACATCAGTGCTAACACGAAATTCTGCTATTATGCGACAAATAACTACATTACATACACATAATAATTACTTTTGTCAAAGGATACGTACCTAATGGTTGAAGGAAAAACAAGCGCTGAATACGACAATAAAATGGTAAGACAGACAGGTTGGCAAAGGCTAAGCTAGCATACTGGTTGGTCTTGAAGTGTACCAGCCACTAAGTACTCCCGTTTAGAAACACTTGCCTGTACTTTAGTTCCTGATTAAACAGGCTTTTTTTTTTTTTTTTAAGAATATTAGTCGGAAATTTTTCATTAATATTTTCATTCTAAAGTTTATCAGAAAGGAAACAGGGTGGAGGAAAAGGAAGATGCTTTTTGCAAAACATGATCCAGACATAAGAGACAAGATAATATAATTAGAAAAATTGGGTTGGGATGTTGTTGAACATCACATTCAGGAAGCCTAGGTCATGAGTCTGTCCCACTTGATATTTTGCAGAATTTATCATTGTATAAAGCCCCAATGTTCAGAGGATTTGGCAATTAGGACTTAGAAAAAAATCATCAGCATAATTGTTTATTACTGAGTGCAGATCTGTATTGAGATGGAGATTGAATACACCTTTGATGATGAAATGAAAAATGCTACATGATCGTGAATCCTTGAGGGAGACATGTTAACACTGAGTGCTTATACTTATATCTGATTTATTTTCCTGATAGTCTGGTATTTCATACAATTATGTAGTATTTTCTACATCAGCTGTGAGCACATCCCATACATCTTTTCTGCCGCTGATTTCCAACCGGCAGCTAATTCTAGCAGATGACTGGGAAATGATGAACAGCCGTTGTTTTGCAGAGGTTTACATGCTCAATACATAATAACGGTTGATCTCCAGAGTTCATTAAAACTGTTTTAAAGAGAGAAAACTAATTTTGTATTTTGTAGTTATGCACAGGCGATGAGCAGTAGATGATGAGTCCTGTTGTCTTCACAGTTGCTTGCGGCTGCTGTGACATTTTCAAATGTCAAGGTCTCACATTTCTAAGAAATCTGCTCACTCTCCTGAGTGTACATCACTCTCGCCAGCTGCTTGTATAGCCCGAATCTTCAAATATGCACTGGATACAACTGGACACCATGTTTATACATGTGGAAAAAAATTTATTACAATAATTTTCCAAGATTACCATTAATAAATATTTATGTTTACATTTCAGTGAAATGTATGATTTATCACTTTCTACACAGGACATTACACAAAGTCAAGAATACACGTTGTTTTAGTCTTTGTAATAAAGCTTGAATAAGTTGATCTAGAAAAAGGAGTCTTAAACAGCAGTTGATACAACCTATCAATGGAGTTGTAAGTTCAATAATGATTTGATTGTGTATATATATGGCAAGGAAAACAAGAAAAGTCAACATCTGGAAATCCTTGAAGCTCCCTTGACTGTTAAGATAGGCCGTTTTATTTAAAAACATTTCCATTGGCCTAAGGCACAGGAATACTAAAAGTTTATATCAATCATACATAACACATTTTAAACCCCATATGGTGATTTAAAGTTTAGAATTTTATAGCATACACTAGGGTGCATTTGATATTTACACCTCTCATTGCATTTGAAATCTAGCACAAAAGAAAGATCTTTAGCTGACAAAAACACAATTTGACCGATCTAGATCTGTACATTGTGCGTAGCCCAGGAACTATTACTCTAGAAATCATGTGTTGTCTGACTGAAAAAAGATGGCAGGTGAGTTCTTTTCACTTCAGCATTTTAATCATCTTAATCTAACCTGAACTGAGCTAATTTATTTTTCCACAGGAGCAAAAAACTTTTACAGCTTTTCCGTGCCATTAAACAATTTGAAATTTTTTTGTTTGACTTTTGTCAATTAAAATAATGCATCCAATGCAAAGGAACTTCTAAGCATTTCAGTATAAAATAATAAAAAAAACAAAAAAAAAACAAAAAAAAACGAGAAAGATCCAACCCTTTGATTCATTTTGGTCAAGGATCTGATTACCATTACCCATAGTGTTACTGTGACACGTCTGTACATCATATTTATGGGATCTAAACTATACGTTCCTTTTATTCATTTCTTATTTTATTTTGTGTCAATGGGATTTTAGAGTACTGACTGGGCTTTGAGAGTACAGTTCATGTTTTATTGCAGAGTGGACATGGGTGGGTTTGTACAGATTTCTACAGGTTTTAATGGAAAGCTGCACAATCAGTGTCAATCAAAAAAAAAAAATCTGATGAATTCCATACACACTATATGTGTATACTTTCATCCTCCTCAAGCAAATGTGTGCAGGCTCTCAAGCACCTAACTGGCCCTGGACTGCTCTACAAGATGCTTCTGGCTGACAGTACATTCGTCCTCTAACCTCTAAGGAAAATGGGAGGGAGAAAAGGAATTGTTTATAGTATGTGCTCTCTGCTACAGTACAAATAAAACTCTCTATACCCTTTGTGCAATGGTAACAGACTATGGAGAAGTTGGGCTACTAGTGAGCTTCTCAGAAATGAACATCAGTTACAGGAATACATGATTTTGGTTGAAGTCCCATTTTGACCTTTCTTTGAAACACATACTTTAAGCTTCATACTTATTGAAGAAGTGGTGACCGTTGAAGATTCCCTCCATAGCTCATTGGCTAGTCAATGCTACTTTATTTGAGCAAAAAAGAGCCAAAGCAGAAAGACCGTCAGAACCCAAACAGAATGTGAGCAAATCAGAAGTACAGAAGGAGCAATAAGTGACTATTGAATTCCAGCAGCATTTTAAGTGTGTGTGTGTGTGTGTGTGTGTGTGTGTGTGTGTGTGTGTGTGTGTGTGTGTGTGTGTGTTTGTGTGCGTGTGTGTGTGTGTTTGTGTGTGCGTTTGTGTTGTTTGTGGGGCTATAAAGAAAAGTATGAGTAAGTCACAGTCAGGGCTCTCAGAGTAGAGAGTCATCTGTGCATCCTCCCTCGAGGCCGTAACGAAACTCCTGCAGGTTGGAAACACCGTAGAAATGGATGAACGCTGCTGCCACGACCAGAACATGGAAAATCTGATGGGAATGGAACTAGAGACAGGGAAAGAAATATATGTGCATTAGCAAGATTTATTACCACGCACCTGCTAAATCAAATAAGAAAATAAAAAAATAAAAAAAAGGAAAAAAAATTAACCAATATCCAAAATTACAAGCTCAATCATTAATTCTCTATTTAATACATGATTTACAAAGTTGTGCGTACGTGTCTGTTATATCAGAAGTGAGGGTGATGCATTGCATTGTGAGAGTTTTAGCAGTGTAGCCCTTACCTGACAATAAGAATAAGAATTTTGACCGATCAATACTATCAGTTAACAGTTAAAATATCCTGAGACATCAGTACCATCTGAGCGGTTATTCTCCGCTGCGTGTCTCACAGTTAACAGATTGCGCACCAGACTAACCGCACTGCATGTCGACTGCATGTTGCTATTTCTGAATAAAAACCAGTGGAAAAGCTGCCCGCTATTCATTCTGAGAACTGAGGTATGCCTGGCCTGTGTATTTTAATTTGAGGTTTAATGCCAGTTCAACTCTTGTGTTGTGCGGGCAGTAGTCTGGCTGTTCACACCAGAACCACATCTTTCTGTGATTCTGGTCCTCTGCTCTGCTTTTTGATCATACGTAGAGCTGATCTTAGCCTCATGAATTTATAACGCAGAGGTTCTTATGTGTTCCTGGATGAGCGGGTTGTCACTTCTGCAACAATGAAGTTAAAAGGACTTGTCTTGTGTTTCCAGCCTGTCTGTGTGTGTGCACCTCTGTCTCACTCTGTTTCGACACTCAGGATCATCCTGGTACACTTTAGCCCTTGAGTATTGGTATTGGTATTGGTTTTTAAATGGGTGGGTTACAGACACTTGTCTGTTCTAAATAGTACATTTTAATCTTGTTGGTTAACGGTTTGAAGAGTGGATGTTGTAGTTACGTGGTGCGGTTCTCAACCATTTGGCTATCAGGACGACCCTGGACACTACATTTTTGACCTCAGTATTTATACCTTACATTCAGAGTCAGTTACTAGTCACAGGAACTATCACTCAGCCTGCGAAAACAGCTGAATAATGTCTTCTGTGGCTCTGCATTGTCAAATCTGCGCTCGAGTGAAATCATTTGTGCAATTGATTGACTTAAATTTGGAAACTATAAATTAGTAACGGAAGTCTTTGTATTACAAACCGGGGAGTTGAAAAACATCAACAATGTTGATTTATATTATGGTAAGTGCAGGATCGAGTGTTTTGGAAGTTGATTCATACAATATGTCTCTTTTGAGTCTCCTAATTTTAAGCAATACAGTGCTAAGTTATTGGAGGATAACTTAAAGCTAAACAGACAACAGATTCCTTGGCTAATGAGTTGAGCTGCCATTTGATTTTTCTGTACTTAAGGAAGCCGTCTCATATTTGTGCTGGAACTCTAAATCAAATGATTGATTTTGGAGAAAAAAGAGTTCATATCCTTAACAATTTATTAACTATCTAATCTATTAACCAAGCACCTGAAAGTTCTGGTATGTAAACACGTTAAATACTTACCCAGATGTCACACTTGCCAGGGAAATAGCGTTCAGGGATCCTAGCTGCATACAGACCAGCACCAGTGATATACATCGCCCCCATCAAGTAGAACCAACCCATCTGGCCGACAGTGGTGGCCTTAACAAAACCCTCCTCGATGGTGAAGTGCATGGTGGGGACAATGCCGCTTAGTCCCAGACCCATGAACACACCTAAGAGAAGCATGGACTTGAGTTACTTTGTGTAATTTTGAAATAAAAAAAAAAATCAACATCTACATTTCTAAACATTACAAGACAAAGATCATTATTATAAAATCATCAATCATCAACAGTCATTCATAACCACGACATGTTATCAGTGTTTCCACTACAAGAAAATTATCGCCTATCTAAAACATGGCTATTATCCTCAACTGGTGAGTACCTGCTCTTGTTGGCCTGTGACGAGGTGTGGAGAAGCGGTCCCACTGGGCCACTATGATGGCGGCAATGCCGAGGACACATACAATGGTGAGGTAGATAAGTCGAGGCTGAGGGGAACAATAGAACGAGTAGTACAGCCAGGGCACGAAAGAGCCCATGATCAGGAGGGCAATGCCCGAGTAGTCAAGTCTGAGGACAGAGGGGAGAGAGGAAAGAGAGAGGTTCTGGGTGTTGGGCTGGAAGATCTGCTGGATGCAAAAAAGCAAAAGTCTTCTCATGTTTCTGATCATTTAAATTTCTGAGTCTATCTCTGCTTTATAATCACTGTTCATGTAGGACATCCTGTACAATGACACCAGAACGTACAGTTATCGGATCTGTAAGTATTTTTGAGGCTGAAGTTCAATGACAAATGACAATTCAGGCAGTATCTTGCTCAAGCACATATGACATATGAACAGGAGGGACCAGGGGTCAAATCACTAACCCTGTGATGAATGGATGGCTGTTCTCCCGCCTGAATTTACCTTTTTTTAATATACAGTCTTTTGTGTCTTTTGATTGTTGTACCTACCACATGTTGGTCCCAAAAACATGTTCTAAAAACATTCACAAGCTTAAGTCTGAATGTGGAACTGAACTGAGGAAAATGTCAAATCACTCGATGATGCATTCATACTCTATGGGTAAGAAACTAACAGATGGATCTTGAAAGGGTAAGGAGAGACCGCACCTAATTTAAAAACAACAATACTGTAAATTCTTGAAATGAATTAAATTCACAATGGCAGGTTGCTGTGGCATCATGTTAGATTTGGCTGAACTATGAATCATTTTGCACGGATTAACGTTTTCCTCATTAATTGCACTGAACTCTAGGTGGCAAGCTGGAGCTGCATGTCCAGTATGATGACGCATATGGATGACTGAAATTAAAAACCCACCTACTACAAGGCAGCCTAAAATAGGAGAAGACTTTGACAGTTACAAATTATTCCTTTAAGACAGTTTGACAGTACAAGGCCTTACTTGGAGAAGGTGCGAGACACTTTCTCAGAGTGGCAGTAGACTGTATGGAAAAGCCAGGAGAAGCTGAGGCAGAGCACAGCTCCCAGGAAGAACATCCCAAACACCACTTTCTCTTGCAGTGGGGCCATAAAATACATGTTGGGCCGCAGCATGGTTAACGTGCCCAGACAAAGGAATAAGATCAGCCCTGAGGGAGAAAACAGACCAGTTTCATTAACAGCCGACAACAGAAAAGACCAGGACCGTCCAGAGTTTCCTGATAAAAGTATGTTATCAAACCAAAATGTCTGGTTGTAATCCAAATGAGAATATGTTGCTAAAAATCCTTGCTCAGCAATTTAGGAATGTTATGTAGGCCTTTAAATTCTCACCTAACAGGTGAGTCCAGATGTTTCCTGTCTCAGTGTGAATTCTGAAGATGCTTCCAAAACAGGCTCGAAAGGAGGGCATAGGGGGTCGATGTCCATGCAGGAGGTAATCGTTGTCCTTTAGCCACTCTGGCAGGACATGAAAAGGGATGACCCTCCAGCGCCCCTCCCAAACCTGAAAAGCAAGATTTACTTGATTCAGAATTACTGTATACCTGAAAAGGTTAACGAGTGAGAAATGTTATGGAGATTTAAGTAAAACAGACATCGATTTTAGTTTGTGTTATTGGCAGTTGTAAAGCTTTCAAAATATTTATTTTTCACATTTCTGTCTCAGTGCGCAGTTCTCTGAGATGACCAAAAATGTACCATGCTAGTCAAAGGTTTGGAAGAATTTTTACCATATTTTAGTATTTAAGGTAAAGTCTCAACATATATAATCACAATATATTTGTTAAGTACCCTAAAGTTTGAAAATACAAGTTATAAGATTATTTAATTCATTGGATAAGAATTTTCTCTTGATGACTATAAATACTCATCTGTAGCAGACAAAATGATGAATATTTATCTTATAATTGATGCTGACATCATCTTTGTTTGTTTGTCTCTGTTGGGCAATAATTCATTTCTCACATTTCTAACAATTTGTTACAGTTATCAGTTAACTCTTTTTGTCAGCTGTGCATAACCTGACATTTGCCTCCCATGGTGACGGGTGAGTCTCTTATATAACACATAAATCCTGTGTCTGACGTGGATTATAAAAACATGCGAAACTCACATATGACTCAGTCAAACTACACAGCAATCACAGGTTAATCCCGGGTTGCTGCTGTTCATCCAGATCTGCAACTGTATATCCATTAACCTCGCAGCAAAACCACAGAATTGTACACCTGCACGCCTACAAGATGAGCAGGGTGTTACGTTTCAGCTCTTAACGTGGTCGCTGCAATATTTATGCTGGTTCAATTTAAGGAAGGAGGCCAAATCGTGTAATGTGATAGGATCTAGGATCTTTCCTCATCAATCAATCACCAATATCTACTATAGGTTTATAACAAGATATCATATTTTTATAGTAAAAAAAATGTTATTATAGAAATCTATGTTCACTTTTTTCATACTAAAGCTAAGCACTTTTGAATTGTTTTAAAGCCCAGGTTGGGAACAGAGAAACTAGATTGGATAACATGTACTGACCTGTTCACACCAACCCCAAACATGGGTTAATCCCAGGTCGCTGTGTCGGAGTGAAAAGTATAAACCTTTGACTGGCATTTGACTGGCAAATTAAAACTTGGACTGGTGCTGTAATATAAAGTGGTACCTCTACAAGTTCAACGTACCTTGTGTACAAACTCTTCCATCTTCTCCATGGCGTGGTGAGCCTGAAGTGGTAAGGTAAGGACCTCTCCCACCTCATCATCCTCCTCTTCCTCATCAGCAAGCATGGCAGCTCCCTTCAAAGACACCACAAGAGATTACTGAAGCTACTGAGCAGAAACAACTTCTCTCTGGGGATCTTGTGAAACAGTCCTACCTCTGGATGGACGCCTTTAGCTGCTGCCTGGCGCCCCCCTCCTTCCTCCAGCAGTGGCCCCAGCTCCATCAACTCAACATCTGGGACATGGCAGTCCTCAGAGATCCGGCAGTCTGCATCACTTGCAGACCCGTTTCGGCCTGACATAGGGAGACTGCCTGATGACCCACTCACAATCTCTGTATTCTGCTTCAGATGGTATACTTCAATTTCCTCCTGCACAACCAGAACCACAATCACAGTCTTTATTGGTCTGTATCTATGTTGACACATTTCATGGAATTTGTGACCAGTACTCAGTGTCTCACAATATACAAACATGACAAAACATAACTGCTATTATATGAAGACAAGAGGTGGGGAAAAAAAACAGTATCAAAATGCAGCCCAGACTGTTCCTGTGTTTTGTACAAATAATAAAAAAGCAGGAATAAAAATAAATATTGTATATATAATAAATAGATATGCATGATACAATGATAGCCCATATATCACTGGCCAGTAAATGAGTAAATTCAATTACTGCTATTGTTCCATTAAGGGAATTTCAGACGATACTTCTATCAGGTAATGACGAGCCTTTTAACAACCCATGCATGTGACCTGAAACCTGCTTCTGAGAGGGGACCAGTTGTAAATAAGTGAAAACCCAGAGTATTTTCAAGGTCATTTCTTCCAAAGTAATATTGATGCTTTTTAGTTTATGTTATGACTGATTTTGAAGTTACAAGTTTACAATAACAAAATATGTCCTTTATAAATGCTAAACGCTCTCTAAATGTTGATTTTGTTAATAGGAAAATAAACACGTCAATCTAGAAAATGTCCCTAAACGGTACTATGTTTCTCACTGTCTATAAGGAGTTGCAAGTGTTAATAAGCCATTACTAAACGGGTAATGGCTTTGTCAATGTGTAATAAGTTATTAGAAACATTTGGTCTGTCACTTATAAATGTTAATATGCCACTGATAAGGGGTTACACAATAGGCCATCAGGTCTGTAGTTATTAAAATGAATAAGCTGTTTGTAAATAGATTTTGGTCCAGATGCCCTAAAGCCCCTTTCCCAAAGGTGAGTGGTCAAATAGGCCATTGGAGAGGTCTCACAGATGTAAATGAATTAAAGGGCTAAAAATACAAAATTCTCATGCCGGAGGCGGATTTTTCCACACCTGGCAACCCAAAAGCAGTTCCTACAAATAACTGATTAAAAAAAACATTAGCAAACAATTTATTACCCAATAACAGATCCATTAATTACAGCTTATAAACGCTTTATAACGTGGTACCCATTTATCCAACTCCTGATTTAAAATGGCTGATGAATGTATCTGGGTCTCATTAGAAATCCCATTCACTACAAAAGAACAAAGAAGCGGCTGAACTTATTTAGGTCTATGTCACCGGCCAAATGATCGGCCGACAGTTATAATCAGATAATACTCACTGAATCAAGCCAATATACGGACAAGTAATCCAGAGCTGAGGCTGACAACACGAACAAAACCTTAGACCAATTCACTGCTTCGCAAACCTGCCAGACGGATGTTGATTAGCAGCGTCAGACGGAACATGGAGTACAAAATGTAAACAACCGCAAGATACTGTCGAGTTAACATGAATCCGTCATCCCCACACGGCTTGTCATGCTTCATAACAAAGGGCTGAATAAACATTTACCGATCACCGATACATTTATAAGTCAGCTGGTCACGATATCGCTCATATTCCGGCTTGCTAACGTTACCTCTTAGCTAGCGCTGAACAGCCAAGCAGGCGACGCTGTTCTGTGGATATACCTGACTTCAAAGAAAAGTCCGTGCGACGACGCCAACCCATAACGCTAGCTAAACAACCTACTGTGCGGACATATGCTGTGATTACTTCATTAAATGAACATGAGTTACCTGACAAGGTAGCCTTCAAACCAGGAAGGTGAATTATTTATCTATATGCGAAACACAATCCTTTCCGGAAGTTGAGATCTCTTCCGTAACACTAATCCCTGTCCTTTTCAAAATAAAAGCATGCATTGGGTTGAAAACCATAGATCTTCATACTGCTTAAAAGCTTTAATTTATTTGCATTTATTTCAAGTGTTTCAAAAAGATATATAATATAAAATGTATATGCTAATCATATCAAAATTATGGTGGTCCTAAGATGCAAAATACAACAGAAAACACAACAAAATGGCAAATATATAACATGTCTATTTCAAATATATATTATAAATGTATCACAATTTTTCTACTTACTGTTTCATATCATATAAAAATGAAGCCTATTAGAGGCATTTTCATTCATTTTTTTAACAGCAGGACGATGATATCTTGTATATAAATCTATGTGAAATGCACTGTGGCCAGATATACTGCATGTTACCTTTATGATACAGTGAGTAACTTGCCTTCACAGTGAAAGTCACAAAAACGGAAAAGAGGCTGGTGCGTGGAGATCAACATAGCAGAGAATGAGGGAAAATAAGCGGTTGGATGAAAGCCTGTGTTCTCACAGCTTGTTGTGACAGATGGCTGCCTACGCTGATAAAAGACTTACACTTGTGCCATTTTCGTAAAACTGCTCCACACACTGTGAGAGCATGCATAGTGATGGTTTTCTGAAGTAGGGTTCATACACTTTGTACCTCTCACATACAAAACAGTGGGTAGAATCACAGAGACTAATGTAAGGTTTCAGAGCAAAAGAATTACATACAGCACATATTACATGTCAAAGATGTCCTAAAGAGTATGCCATAATATGCTGTTTGAAAATTATTTGTCTGTCTGAAGATTGCATTACAGTTTAAAGTACCAATACATCAAACATTTTCTGAACCCCTTTGCTCTCTGTGAAACCTGTGCCCAAAACAACACATTAATGTCTAATTACCTCATTTCCCTTAAGCATTTCCCTTTAAAAATAACAACCTTGAAGCACACAACTCTCAGGTGTTACTAATAACATTAATGATGGCTCTGTTCTGAAACTGCAGCAGCTAAATGGTACTCAGCTGTCCTTCAATTTACTGTTCATACCTGTGCTTTTCCTGCTCTGAAATGTAAAAATGTGTGCGAAGAAAAAGGCCTATAACACTGGAATAACAGGGCAGGATGCGAGTAAATGAAACTCAGCAATATGCAACATTATTCTTTATTTACTTCCACAGGAGAAACATTTTCACAGATTCTTTTTTTTTTTTAAAACAACAATGTAACACATTATTAGGTCCACTTAAACTACAGTAATGATAAAATAGAAGACAGTAAAAAAAAAAAAAAAAAAAAGGCCACACGGCACACAAGGTAACATGATTGTGGTCTGTTTTTTATAATATATATAATACATAATATATATATAACTAGACAGTCTTTACTGCTGCTCGATTTTGCAAACTCAGGTCCATGTCTTCTTTCATTTCAAGTCTGACTTTCTGTGGGTCCAATGGTGCAAATCACAATAAATTAACACATAAATAGATCACTGAGAGAGACCAGTCACTGTGTAGGTGTAGCCTGAATATGTGGTAATTAAATCTAATTCTTGACAATAAAATCTTATTTGGTTGAGAGACGTAGGTTCTGCTTGTGTATCACATGTGGTTAGTGTGTAGTGATCTGCTGTCTCAAACACTTTGTGAGACACTGAAGAAGATACAGTTAAAGTTCAGGTCATTTAAATTTATATTTGACACATTAATAGCTGCCAAGCATCAAGACTCTGATCTCATCTTAATTAGCTACTTTATATCTCATGTGAGTAAATTAGTATCTAGATTCAACTGGTTGATTAAATCAGTTACAAATTCAAGTTAACTGGCACAGCCACAGACACATGTAAGTATAAAAAAGGACAAAATTGACTCGAAAAGTACACGACAAAGAGGATAAACCTTGGACTTAAATTTAAGCAGCTCAAGTTCATTAACATGGTGACTCTATCAAAGTAACATTACAAACAAAATGTATTTTAAAAAAGGGATATGTTGCTCATTTACATTATTTTACAATTGATTTATGTCCTTCATAAGACTAGTTGAAAAGCATTTTTTATTCCCAAACTAACAAACTGCAAAAAGTGAACTTCTCATTCTTGATTTTCTCATATTCAACATTATGCGTTTTTGGCTACAGATAGCCACATCTAATGCAGCAAGATGTGATAAGACCAAGTTAAGTATATATAAAGCAGTCTACATGACTATTTTACATTTGTCTGAACAAAATCATAATTCATCTGAGATTAACTTCAGCAATGACCTTGAGTTATTCTTAAAACATTCACATTTCTCATAATCTAACTACAATGGGAAACTTTAGTGGTTATTCTTGTGTAAGACCTCCAGCTATCCTCAACCATTTGTGACTGCTTTACATATGAACAAAACCCTGTATTTAATAACACAAAAAACTGTGGGATGATTATCTCTGATTTTGATTCACTGAATAACCAGTATCGAGCTGGCAGATGATTTCATGGTGTCAGACTTGGACACCTCATTTCCACAGAACAGTCGCAGGTTAAAACAGCACTCACTAATAAAGAGCATTTATCACCTTTTCAATTCATAACATTTACCAAGCAGTAAATTCAATGCTTAATTTGAAACTGTCATTACAGAGCAATGTACAGAGAGTGGATGAAAACAAGAGACAAACTTTACAGTTCTACTCCAAATCCAATACAGCTGCTCTGAAATCAGCTATACTCAGTGTGACAGAGACATGTTGGTTCAACTTTATAGAAACTTTGAAGACTGCAGTTTGTGTTGTTGTACTGGATTGAATTTCATCCTCCCGCTGTATGCCCAAACACAGGCTGGCAGATAAACATGATGATGTGAGCTTTCCTGAAAAAAGTTTGAGGCGTAAACCGTTAATCCAACTTGACTTCCTGACTACTTTGCTTTGGTTTACTGGGAATTGATCCAGTTGCAGCCTTTGAGTGAAAATGTTCAGTTTAGTGTCCGAGTTTCACCTGTTTACACTTGACTTATGTAGTGAGAGCCATCATCTACAACCCAGTGCCCTTGTGTGTCATCTGCAGCTCTTTGGAGAGCCCTTCTTTGGATAACCTAAGGGTCAGCAACAGAAAAGAATCATGAGTCAATCAATCAGTAAAAACAAATAGTCTCAGTGTAATGACACGCAGTTGATTGGGTAATATTCAAATGTAACTGCAGCTTATACTCATACTCACATTAAGTAATGGTGGTTTATATCGCTGTATATTTAGCACTTTTCCATTATTGTAAACAAACTAAATCAACAAAAACCCATATCTGCTGCATCCAAGATTTTCTCTGTGACTTTTTAAGAGACAAGCTTGTATTTAAAAATATTAATGAGACAGAGGAAAAGTGTTTACATGTCTAAGTAAATGGAAACAATGAACAGAAATCTAAATGTTTTATCTGAACTGTGTGTGCAGTGGTGTTAACATGGTATCCCCAACATTTGCAGTACTGCCTTGATCAATTTAAAGTTAGATTATCACGGTGCATGCAAACCCGCTGTCTGTATCCTTATAAACTTCAAATATTAAAACACAATGCACGTTTCTTATCTCTGTGTGTTTAAAATCAATGTCCTTTTCACATCTATTAAATACTTAAAAACACCCATCTATCAGGTCTATCGAGAAACCTTAAATAGCATATCCAACTAAATTTAATTCTAAATTTCCCCTCAACTTTTGCATGTAACAATCTGTAATTTCCATGTACTATTCATCTCAGTAAAAAGTCCCTTTGGGCAGCATATTGTGAAGATGTGATGAGAAAAATTGTGACAAATAACACATAAAAATAATTAACTGCTTAACTCTCCTTTTTGCAGTATTTCTGGCTGACAAAGTGTTGGTCATCTTTGCTGCCAGACTGATAGTTTGGTGTGCTTACCTGCTCATGGTACTTTTGATTTTGGAAGCAGGGCGACTCCCGAGCTGACATGTTTTTCACTCTGACTGCTCCCTGTCGGTCAAGAGAACGGGACCTGGGGGATTTCAGCTGACTGCGCCGATGCCAGGACTTGAGCTGTTCATTCACCATTTGTCGTGGGACACCGCTGGAGCAGTAATGTGGGTGGTCCCATAGAGTTGGGGCAGGGGAGAGTCTGATATCAGGAGGTAAAGGCCTCTGTGCTCTCTGGTGGGGCACAGCAGGGTCATTATACCAATAGTCATATCTGTTGGAAGGACAGGGAGCCTGCTGGGCGTAATAGCTCCGTGTCATGTCCATATCAGGTGGGCAATACATTTCATTGTAATACGCTTTGTGGGTAGTGGGGCTGGGCTGGTGCCTGGAATTATGGTAAAAGCCAGTACGTGGGAAGGCTTGAGGTCCATAGCTGCCAACTGGGCTAGAGTGCGGGAATGCAGGCTGATACTGTCTGGGCAAATCACAGTGCAACTCCTGACACGGGGAGCTATTGTAAGATGTAAACGAGTGTTCGGAGTTGCTATCCTCAGAGCTAGCATGGCTTCCATAGTTCACTGTAGGGGGAGTGGTCTCTGGTAAAGTCACTGTGTACTCTGTCAGTCGCCTCCGTGGACCTCTGGTGCGGCCGCGGTCCTTTTCAAATGAAGATTCAGGGTTGGACAACCTGTGCAAATCACAACAATGTTCTATATCAACTATATCAACAAGGCTACTAAGCAAAGAGACTGAACAACTTCTAATTATGTCCATCTCACAGTCTCTGATTTCTTAAAATAATTGAATGTGTGAAACTAAATGATATCACTGTGACCAGAACTAAATTACATGTACAACAAAGGTGTGCAGCTTCTAACACAAAGCACTGTGGATGTAGGTGTGGTTACCTGAGGGAGAGTTGTCTGTGCACACGCATCTCTGGTGTGGAGGGTGTGCTGTTCGACTGGGTGCGGCTCAGCCTCAGATGGGAAAGTTGCAGTGGCAGAGATGATTGTGCTAAGCAAGCCTCCAACGGTGGCAACAGTTCAGTTTTGGCTGGACTGCTGAACACACAAAAAGGTAGAATGTGAAATATGGTATATTTTGTTTCTCAATTTGTGTTTATATACACACACAAAATAAATAAAATAAATAAATAAATAAAATGCTTAAAATATACCCAGAAATTGTTCTTTGGTCTTGATGACAAACATCAACGGTGGAAATTACAATGATAATAAATTGAAACAATTTTAACATATTTCAAAGTTACTGTTGTATTACTACCTCTGACATACTCCAGTCTAAACTCATTAGTGATTGAATGTAGATGTGCACAACACTGATCTATTACACTGACTGTTATAGCACCAGTGCAAAAGCAGATGGCAGTGTTGCACATTCATGAACACTCTCTACATTGTGATATAGAGCAGGAACAATGACAGTGAAGATGAGGCTTAAACTGATGAAGTATTTCAGAAACCATTATTACTGGAAAGAAAAGAAGTGTTTCTTCAATCTGCTCCATGTTGTCTCCACCAACAACAACCGCTACGCACTGGGAACATCAATGAGGTTACACAGCAGCCCAAGTAGACAAATCCACTCGTACCCATGCAGTGTCTATGGACCCACTACAATGAATATAACTGAGCATTATCTTTTTCACCTCCCAGCATCCTTTCAAGATCTGCTTTTCACACGGCTTACTACTCTCCAAGTACTAAAGGTCACATTTTGCTTCTCCAATACTAAAAAGTCGATGAACAGGAAAGGAGTTGCGATGAATGGCCTGTGTTACCTCGTCTTGATGGAAGAGCGTGACTTCTTGCTCTTCTGGTAAGGTTGGTCCAGACTCGACTCTGTCCACGGGGAGTGTTGGATGGGAGGAGCGTCGAATTCTGGGTTTGAGTCGAGGCTTGGGTGTGGAGACTGACTCGGGGTCAGTGGAGCCACAGACGGAGACATGAAGGAGCCATCTAAGGAGGACTGTGAGGACACAGGGGGAGGCTGGGGAGCATCCGTCTCTACTGAATAGGGGAGTCCTGAGGACGGCTGTGATGACTGGCTTGTAACTTCTAGAAAAAATAGAAATGATACAGTGTATGATATGATTATTCAGTGTCAATACCTGCATCGCCTCAACAGACTTCTTCCGTAACCTTTTAGGTAGATACTTTCATGCAGAGAGACTGTGAGCACTGAGGCATTCAAGATAAATACTTACTGGACTCTGCTCACATTGCCACGCTTTATGGTTAACTGGTCACCTGACAAATACTATCCAGCTTTCAAAAGTCATAGATTTGCTTTCATCAACATTGGCCTGTAAACAAAAGCTGCTCTTACACTGGTAGAAACTAGGCAAGGCCAAGTCTTACCTTCATCTTGCACTACAGAATCAGACAGGGAGCTGTCATCAGATGTACCCAGATCTGGAAACCAAAACAGAAACAGACTAAATGTTTTGATTCATATGTGAAGTATAAAATGACACATGAAAAGTCAAGGACTGCTCTATTAAGATATTCTGAAGTGAAAATCAATTTATACCCTGCACTGAAGATTATAGTATAGTATCATCTAGTCTGGCCAGGCGTCTCTCACCTTGTTGTGTAATATTAAAAGCAGGGAGTGGTGATGATTGGCCGTGCTCTAGTCGCAGCTGAAAGGCCGTCTCTTGTAGCTGTTTGAGTTTCTTCTCCTCTCTCTTGCACTGCTTAAAACGGCTCTTTTTAACAGCCTTGCTCAGGTGATCCTCCTCGAAGAGCTTGCGTGCTGCCTCAAATATTTTCATCTGAAGAGCCAACTCAGCATCCACTAAACTCAGCTCTGACTCCTGGAAAAAAGGGCGTGACAGCGGAATATATAGAGACAACAATGTGACTCTGGAAACAATCTATATCCTTGAGCTTTATGCATTGTTGAAAAATAATATTAATCCATTATGCAGTCTCGAAATGCTGCTTGTACCTCTGCTACCCGGGGGATACTTTGTGCATCCAGTTTGAAAGCAGCTCCAATACGTCTGCGAATCTGTGGAGGCTTCTCTCCAGGCAGGAGAGGGTAATCATCTGACAGCTGTCCTGTCAACTCCTAAACAACACAGACAAAAATTCACACACAAAGCAATATTTGAACATGACTAAAGGCTTATTTTTCACAGTTAATCAATATACAGACATCTTATAAATCAACACTGATAAATCCTATCAGTTTAGTTGTTCAAATAAAGACAAGCACATCTCTCCAGAGTCTATTCAACCATATCTGTGGCAGTTTTGAAATGATGTACAAGTATCTTTGCTCTCCTTACATGTTGAGGCAAACAGGTTCAGGGAATCTGTTGCACAATTCTGTGAGATTTCCTTTCACAACACATTCTTTCGGTCTCATTTTCTCACTGTAACACATATCCATGTCCAAATCAAACTCAGGCCATGACAACGCACTGTCACTGATTTCATTAAAGAACAGACATAAAGAAACTGTCACTTTGAGTCACTCCTAGACAGCCACCTTTACAGACAAAAAAACGTAATAGCAACCGGTGAGTTTACTTGTTCTTTTGTCACTGAGAGAAGGGAGAGGCATCATGTCTCCCATTAGTTCACCTAAGCATGTCCCAACAGGAGTGCCCAGCCCGAGTGTCAACAGGAAAGAATGATCAGTCCTGGGATTTTACCCTGGAGCAACCACGCATGGCAGCAATACTCAAAATGTGAGTGTGTGTCCAGCTTTGAAATGACTTACTGAACCTTTATTTGATAGTTCACAGTACGGAAAGAGAGAGGGGCATAAAAGATTGAAAATTAGAGGGATGACATGTGACAAAAGTCTCATGCTGAATTCAAATCCAGGCTGTTATGGGAGCATTTAAATTGCTTTGGCCGACTGAACCACCAGTATACCTTTTCAAAAGCTGTGATACATTAAAAAAAAAATCTCACTGCAGCCACATGGCATGTTCTAATTTCACTATAGACTGTATCTGAAATGAAGGGGATGATGTTTGTATTCTGCTTAGTGGTCAAGCCAAAATAATAATGTCACAAAGGAGAGGAGGTTATATTAAAACACCTATTGTTTCCTCTCAGTGGAGCTCCTGACTGGATATTAACCACTGTGACATGAAGTCCATGTTGAAGTTAATGCAGACATTTTGGGTCTTTCCTGCACAGACAGACACTGTTTTCAACAACCATCTCCTTGAATCTGCTGTTTAGAGAGTTTTAAAATCTTGTCTTGTACTGGTGTGAAAATCGAGCGCTTAAAAACTGCAGCCTATGATTGTGCTGTGATCTGTGCTGGTAATTTGCCAGGTCAAGTGACCTGTGTGCACTCAATGAAAGGAGATTCAAAATAATCTGAAAATGCAAGTGAGAACTTTTGGCACAAACACCATTTCCTATTTCATGCACATTAGTGTGGACATGGCAGAACACATCTGAAATATCCCTCTTGCAGGTTACTTTGTTCACCTGCAGTAAAATGTGTCATCACACATCCTGCACTAGACTACCCCACCTATTTAATCCTTTCTAAAAGCTGCTTAATCATCTGCAATATGGCAATATGGTGAGTGCACCTTGTCACAGCTTGCATAATGATGCTACAACTGTCTTGACGTTTACGTTAACTAGGTCTACTAACACCTTTATAAAGATTTTAATGAACGTAGATCATCATGATTAAGTGACTCATTTATTCTGTGATATGTATTTAATGTAATTTTATGCAGCCTCATTAGGTTTTAGTCTGTTGACCTGTTTTGTAGATCACTTTTACTTACAGCTTCACGGATGCAGAGTTTCTTCAGCTCCAGTAAGCAGATCTCCAGTCTGTTTTGGAGATCCTGGTGTTTGAGCTTCATGGCTCGTGTGTGTGTGGTCACATCCTTCGTATGCGTTGTTGGGCTGTCACAGCCTGTGTCATGCAACAGGAAAGAAGAAAATGCACTCGTCTGAGATTATGAGACTCAAGTGTGGCTGTTATATATTTCTTCAATCAACACTCAACACACAAGACCATAAGTAGGTGAAGTTAAAGTAGAAAGTTAGAAATGACCATATGAAGCCAAGATATGCCGTTGCACATTTCAGTTAAATAAAGATCAGTAAAAGCAAATTAGACCTGCAACTAGTGATTACATTCATCAAATAATTTGATCAATTAATTGATCATTTTATTTTGGTTAATTGATTTATTTAGTCTATAAAAGTAATTTAAAATGCAATAATATACAGAGTGCCTATCACAAGTTCCAAGAACCCAAAAAGATGTCTGCTGAGGAGCCTTTTTAGCCCAATGAGTAGTCCAAAACCCCACTGATAATTAATGTACAATGACAAAAAACAGAGAAAAGCAGCAAATCCTACCACTTAAGAGGCAATTGTACATATATATATATATATATATATATATATACACACACACACACATATATACAGTACATATATATTGTTTCAGTCACTGGTGAATGAATGAATTTGTTAACACTGAAAACAAAAGTTACTTGCAGGAAAAAGCAATATTTTAATATATAAATTCATTGATGCCTGTACATGTACATCATTTTAGGACATATTTTAACTCATGTTGCTGCAACTATATTTATTTGTTGTACGGTGAATGGTCCCATTTCCTGCTTGACCAATACATTAGTTGTGCAGGTTATAAAATGCCAGCGGTAAAGAAAATAAAAAATACTTAACACTCACACTAACACTTAGTTCAGACTGTTTACCATCTTCTTAACCTTGTGTGTTTTAATTTTAATTAATTCATTAAATTTTATTTTCTAAATGTGTATTTGTTGCCTTATATTCCTCATAATTTTTCCAAGAATGTATACTCACACCATGAACCCCCATATTTTAATTAAAAGTAAACTTTAATTATATTAAGATTAACTCCCGAGGCCACTCTGGCCAACACAATGGTTAAATTCAGTCAGAAGAATTTGTTTTTATCGTTGTTTTCATCAGTCAAACTGAAACTGCAGAGTGAGTTTCAAGATCATTGTAATTACAAAAATTGTGTGAGTGTTGGACTGGTGCTGTCTGTAGCCTGGGTGACTAATGACATCAGATTAGTCTCAGAGCCGTGGGAGTGGCTTCAGGCAAAATGCATTGAGCACCACATACCTTCAGAGATTATTAACAGAATCCCTGCAGGTACTGACAAACATCTGAGGTGCGACAGGAAAGAAGTGTGACAGCACTACAATGGAGCAAAAAATTCCTCTTCCTACAGGGACAATCCCCCCATTCTTTGTCGATAGACACTTTCTCATTGTATAGGGCAGACGTCACGTGGCTCAATTAGGGCGCAAGGAATGTCAGCGAGGCCATAACTAATCAGGAGACACTACTAGTCGCAGCAAAACACGACTGGCAAAGTTTGCTGTTAATTCTATTGTATTTTTACCTCTGCCGAGGAGGTAATATTTTCACCCATTTGTCAGTGGGATTACGCAAAAAGAACAGAACCGATTTGTGCCAAACTTGGTGGAGGGATGGGGCAGGGAAGAACCCATTAAATTTTAGGGCAGATCCAGATCATTTACAATGAATTAGATTTTTTTTTCTGTGAAGTCTGGTGTACGTTGCTTGATATTAGCCTTGGCAGAGGTCAGACAACCACATTTTGTGACTGCCTTTAATGAAGTTGATTGCGGCAATCCTAAAATACCTAAATACAAAGAATAACATATTCAGTAAGGTTGCAATCAAATATTATTTTTGTTATTGAATAATCTGTGAATTATTTTTTGTTTAATTGAGTAATCATTATGTCTAAAATGTCAGAAAAAAAGTGCCCCTCACAATTTTCCAAAAGCCAAGTTGACATTTGCTTTGGCCAAACAATCTTCCAAAACCAAAAGACATTTTTGTTTATTATAACTGCAGACTAGGAAAACCAGCAAATTCTCACTACTGAGAATCTGGAACAACATACATTTTGGTATTTTGGCTTAAAAAATTAGACAACCCATCATTTTTTTTAACATATCCTCATGTGGTCAAGGATGCAGTGACTTATCTGGCAGCAAGTCACAGTGGATCACATGCATTAGTCCCTGAGCTTTCACATGACAAGTTGTTTTCTTTAACAAAGTAGATGACTTTCGCTTGTTTTCAGCTGGCTGGAAGTACAACCTAAGACAAATTAAATTTGGTGTGTGCTGGAATTGATTTAAGAAAGTAGACTATTATATTGCGGACATGATTGAGACCTCTGCTGCCAAGAGAATCATAACAGCACTTATTTACTCCAGGTAATCTTCTAGGATTGTGTTATGCTCTGAAAGGATGTCATTTTGCTAAATATTATCACAAGTGCGACCTCACTCCAGCCAATAAAAGATGTGAAATGTGCCAGAAGGAAATTTATGTTTTGCCAGATATAAATGATGGTTAGTTAGAAGGAGTGACAGCTCTGTCATGTGACTGGTAACTGAGCCTAAAATAGTCAATAAACCAAATTATTTGTGACACACATACATGGGGAAGTAAAGTGAGAGACCATTCTGATAATCTTGCGTTTTGTTTGCATATGGGTATACTTTGCATTACATTTGTCATAAACAATAATAATCTACGTTTTGAATTAATCGGAGATTTCTTATATGTCTTCTGTTTGAGGTCATTTGAAAAGCAGGTGCAGCGATAAGATTACCGTAATGTGTGTGCTGAGTTTCAACAATGATTTAGGCTTTCAGCAAAAACCTACTGGCTCAGCGTTTTGTTTTTAAACAAATATGTACTTTAAATCAAGGGTGTTGGTTCTCACACCAATTTGTCAAACTCTTTATTTAGGTTTGAACAGTCAAAGAACATTTTGATAAGAAACTGCTCGAACTTCTGAAATGAGGCTCGACTTAAATCCACTTTTCTGTTTTCACATTAACTAAAGCAATTCAGTAAAGCTGCCCAGTGTTTCTCAGACACATTTGGGCAACCAACCAAAGAAAATCAACAGCCCAGGTTTTTTTCTACCAATTTCAGTTCACATGATGCTGGACATTGTGGCTGATGTAGATTTCTAATGTTTAATATTTACTGCGGTCAAGCAACAAGCCTTGCTGCAATGAGCTACAGCGATTTAATGTAATTACACCTGTTTTGTGGAGCATGTCTGGTCCATCAAGTTGTTTTGTGCTGAGTGGAGAATTTAATTTGAAATTCAGCCTTTATGATCAAATGTAACGGTTGTGTTGTAGAGGCATTAGTAGAGACACTTTAGATCATGTGACATATTTCAAAAAGGTCTGAGTGATACATAAAAAGTGTTTTACCTGAATGAAGGATGATGCCACTGTCGGTGTCACTCATCTCTCCGTTGCCTTCCATATCAGTAGATCGACTTCCTGTAGCAGTTCTTCAGTGGAGACAAAGGATAATGTTGATCATCACCATGTCCTGTAAAGTATGATTTCAGTTTTAGGAGCCATCACTATTTTTTAAGCTTTTTTCAAGTCTACATCAACATGAATTTCACAGTCAGTCAAGTCAAGGATATTTTGTTTCATGTGGAGGCCATTTCAATGAATCAATCCTATTGTGAAAGTGACAACGATGGCTGATCATTTGTGACAAAGTTTGATAAACACCAAAATTTCAAATCAGGACTGATTCAAACTCTGACAATTCAGCCCAGAAAGCAGCACAGTTTGAAGCTCACAGCCTTTTGGGAGTCAAATCACGAGGAAAGGAAACATAAAAAACACACCTGAATGTTTAAGTACGATAACAAGCAACTAGTCATTAGGCTACAAAGAAAAGCAAGCCTAAGTCCAAACAGACGGCCCATGACGTAATCTTGTGACCTGTTGATTCAGTGATTCAAGTGTTACGTGCCTTCTTGACACCACAGTCAGATGTAGTCATAGTCTCCCACATCATGAGTACACATACATGTTACCAAGTCTAGGGAGTTTCCTGTGACACCATGTTTATCAGTCTTTGATGTCATATCATTCCTGTTATCTCCTTTGGATGAGTGGCTCAGGATGCATGAGCCATATATACAACTGGTGTCAAATAAAAACTGTGAGGCTTGTTGGTTCGATTATTAACTATGAGAATACGGGAATGTGGCGGTGGTTGCATTCCAACACACAGGGACGTTTGCCTCAGCTAGTGGTGGGAAACTTCTCACCAGTTATTGTTTTTAAGAACAACTAGTTGAGTTTAAGTCATAAGCTACAACAAACAAGAGGTGATTACCATAATGTTGTTCGAGCTACAGGGTGACATCCAGGAACATCAGCATCCTGAATATGACATAAACTTGAAACATCCTCCGCACATCATATGACTGTGACTGGACAATTCCCACCTCCCACAGATATCTGACTGCTGTGCTTACAAAACAGTCAATCTACAGCACATAGAAACAACACCTCAAATATAAACTATTAACTACTACAACAACTCTTTACCAGGTACAATTTGGAAGGTGTAGATTTGCATGTTAGTCAGTGGGTCAACAAATATCAACTCAGCCACAGGATATTTTATTGTGTATCTACACACTATAAAATTACAAGCAACAGTTATTGTGTGAGGATCACAACAGTGATCACTTGGATGACAGCAAAAATCAGAAACGGCCACAGCTAACAATTTTCATTGTTGATTCATCATTGAATATTTTTTTTGATTAATGGACAAATTATATATAAAATGTGAAAATATAGATATACCTATCACATGTTCCCAGAGCCATATTCAAATAGCCACAAGTATGATGATCTAATACAGTACTTAATATATCAAAGAAATGCTGTACTTGAAAAGTTGGGGTGTCCAATCGTATGTCCTGGAGTGTTTTTAGTTTCCCTTAGGGGCTTTATCGTGAGCTAATCACTGAAATCCCCTGAAAATCCTGCGGACTCTCATCCCTCCACCGCACGTCTGGAGTGTTATAGGGAGGGAACAGAAACTACTAAAGTAGTTTGATGCACAGTAGATGTGCAGGATCACCAAGCAGTCCCCGGCATATTTCTGATTATTGTTGAGTCTGTTGTGTTTTACCTGTATGGAGACATTTCTTTTGCACATTATATTTTGTAACTATTTTCCTTTTTTTGAATAGATTATTACATCCACTAAAACGATATTTCTAATTACAGGCATTTCTTATGGGAAAGGGTTTTAAAAAAAATCAAACACACATACAAAAACAGGAGTTATCCCTGTTTTGAAGGTGTTAAGAAACAGTGTGGGTAAAACCATGACTGTGTCAATACAAATTATTATCTCAAAAAATACTATTAACACCATGACAGTCATTCCACATTCATCCACATGGATTTAGCCAGAGGATGAATTAAAAAAGGCATAGAGAACATGAAACTGGACAACATATGAAAAATCTACTTACTTTATGAGAAACTTGGTAAAAAACTGTAAAAATCTGAAGACTGAAAATTGTCCCTTAGAATTCCCGACTTGAATGGAAATGCACAAAGCCCAAGCTGTGTGGAGTCTGGACAGGAATGAGAGACTCGCCCACTAACAAAGTGGTGCCTGCTGAAGAGGAGTGGCCTTGAACAGAGAGGGCTGAACACTTGAGTCAGTATCATATAACTCAGCACTCCCGTCTGAGTTTGAAACTGTGTCAACAACAATGGCCAAGACACTGAGAAATTATGCCTCACTTTACTTCCTTATCAGTATACTAATAAATTGGTGGTGGCAACCTGACCGAAACATCTGTCCCCTTACAAAAGCACTAATGCAATATACAGTATATTTAAAAGAAAAGAAAAAAAAAGAAGAGGAAAAGCATGACAACAATTTTGGTAATTTTTCAAGCAAAAATGAAAAAACTTGTCTCAGTTTTTCAAATATGAAGATTTGCTGCTTTTCTTTGTCAAATAAGATAATAAAGTGGTAGGATATCACCTCCTGCTCTTTTGATGGGTGTTTCTTTTTGAAGAAAGTTCTAACATTTCATACACCGAACAATACATTGATTTGACAGATCAGTCAATAATGAAACTATTCAGCAGTTGCTGCTCTGGTCAGTTTATCGACATGATTTTAGTAAACAACAAACTTCAGCAGTCAAAGAATCTGTTTAACTATGAGATGTATGGGTGCAGGTATATGGGACATTTTCCAAAATGTCTAAGGTTTAAGCATAAATATATGAAGTCAAACATCATCTCATAGTGCTTTCATCACTGATTACAGATAACTTTATGACTTGGTTGTTAATGACTGTCTCAGTCTTGGATTACTGTTTTCTCACGATGACCACCATAAATCAATGGTAACTACTGTGACAGTTCAGCTCTGCATGTTCAAAGATCAAATAACTGGTCAGTGCATGACTACTGCCATCTCCTGGCTGTTTAAGAGGCAGAGGCAAATGGATAACCAATTAAGAATTTACTAATTCACTATCTTAGATTTTCATATAGCTTCTGAAACTTCACCATTTCTCCATCTATGTCCAAAATGCCAGTACCGAGGCCCTTTTGTGGCCTGCCATTTTTGTTTCCGCTAAAAAGAAGGAAACACATGGTGGTGGGATAGTCCTCATGATTTACAGACACCCAGAGGCAGCACCTGCTCTGTAGCTGCATGGCTCACATTCATTCTGAATCTCAATATTCATTTTGGCTTTCCAGGAATGTTGGTGCACAGACACTCTGAAAAAAGGCCCCACAATTCCCAGACACTCAAGAATCAGATCTCAGATGACATGGCACCGAGAAAGAAGCAGCTACAAGACAAAAGCTGAAGATACTTGGTTCTGCTTCTACATTTAGGCTTCACAGTGTGAGCATAAGTGGGAACATTTCACAGATACCAGGCATGTAGACCTGCAACGATCTGTGGATTAATCAATTTGTCGAGCTACATAAAATTAATCTGCAACAACTTTGATAATCAATTAATCGTTTAGATCAGACTCGAGGCAAAGATTCCAGCTTCTTAAATGTGGATATATCTGGTTTTCTAGACTTTGATGAAAGTAAACTGAATATCCTTTTATCTAAAATAAAACAAGATATTTGAAGATATCAACTTGGACTCTGGGCACATGTGATGGGCACTTTTCACTATTTTCTTAAATTACATACTTAAAATTTGTGATTAATTGATTAACTTGATAATGAAAATAACCATTCTTTGCTAGTAAAATATCATATATTGCTGTACTGGCACTTGTACTGGTTACCAGTAAGCTGAAGCAAAGACAGAAAACAAGAAAGACATAATGCCTGGTTGATATTATCCATGAATATTGGCTCATTAACAGATCAGTGTGCATATGTTAGCAGCCTATAGCAAAATACCAGCCTTGTCACACTACTGCCATATTTATAACTGGAAGGTTTCAGGAGATTTCCACAACCAAGCATGACAGGCTGCAGGCTATTGCATTAAGGGAGTCCCGACCTATGAGGCGCTGCATGTTAGAATTTATTGCAGGACTGTTGAATTAGACAGCATTAATTTTAGCTACGTGTTCCCAATAAACTGAAAAATGAGTGTAAGTATAAGGAAGGTCCGAAGGGAGGGATAAAACCTACCGCTGACCAGCGCCTGTAAGGTTAATAGAACAAAAGAGCAACAGCAGCAGCACCTTGTGTAAACAAGCTGCACACCAAACAACTTGATAACCTAAAATTAGATGTAAGGGAAGTGTAGTCATACTGATTAGCAATCTCTATTGATCATGGGAAAGTACTCCCACTCAAGAGGTCATACCAACACTAATCTCAACAGCAAGAGTGAGCAGTATAATGGAAAATGCTCACAGACACATCTTAAAATCTATTCAGACACAGAATTGTCAAATGAAACCTCAGAGCTGGAAGGAAATCAGTCATATCACAACCTTCCTCTAGCAATAAAGCAATCAGTATGACCGTGCTGTGAAGTATGTCATGTGTGATGTGACGACTAGTTAAGCAACTTCCCACTACACTCCTGTACAACACAAACACCCATCCAGTGTTAAAGTAGCCAGTTGGTGGATGTCATGGGTAGTTTATATAAACCAGAAGTTCCTCAGAGACAGAGAGAGGGCTTTGTGTAGGCAACCCAGCAGCTGGCATAACAAATTCTTTAAATATTCTTGAGTCCTTTTATAAGTGTACAGCTAGACTACTACTGCCAGCATGTGGAGCCATCAGCTGCCAGGGGATCACACATTTTCCTCTCAATATTTTACAACTTGCCTCTTCCACCAGGTGCTAATGGATCATTTTGCCATAATGATGCTTAAATCAAGGTGGTGTCATTAAAAAGTGCTATAAAGTCGCACTAATGTACTGGAGATCCTGAGGCTTTAAAAGGCAAACAAAGCAGCTCATGGAGCTGCTGGGCTGCCTCCCACCTCTCTCTGCCTGCAGCCAACTTTAAGCTTTGTATTGCCTAAAGGCTCTAATTGAGAATAATAAAGATGTGAAATGAATACTGTGTGTATCTCAAATGAGCAAGCGTGCAGTAGTGGCGAGTCTGATGTGGACCGCTGAATTATAAGTTTGTGCACCACCATATAAATCAAGGCCTATTCTAAACTGAGACCAAGCCCTAGACTGTGGCTGAGACTGAACAAGCTTAAACACATCAAAACCATTTCACAGAGACACATTTATACCTAAAGCTTCTCTTCAGAAGCTTTAAATTCAGATTGTTCCTGATTGCATGTATATCTGTATTCTGCTTTAGCTTGTTTGAGCTCCTCATTGAAGCTATAGATGTTTACAATGAGAGAAATTTTCAAACCGAAAACACTTTTTCATTGTTGCACCAATTCATTAAATAGAAGAATAGACTGAGGCTGTCTGTTTTATACTAATTTAAAATAAAGTTAGGCAAGTTTGAACAAAGTTATAACGCACAACAGGTCAATGCTCAGGGATGTGTAGACGGCAGAAATATCTCAATGTGCTGACATTACAAACTGACTAATGAACTTCTGCATTAAAGAAAACCTTTACAAAGATTAAAGACGATAAGAAAGAAAATATTATCATAGGTTTCCCATATGTCTCCTATTTACCATTTTGTAAATTATCTGTCACCTGCATAAGATACACTATGGGTATACTGTTCAACTATATATAACAGTGCTGAATGTGAATGCATGCAAGATAGCATCAAAAATCCCCTACAACTTGAGTTTCATAGTTCCTCTCAGATATGATTTCTTTCAAGTGCTGTGCTTTTCTGTTAAAAGAGGATGTTGCAAGCTCATTACTTCTCTGCTGGTCAGTGCAGTCAGGTATCTTTATACAGTTTATAGTACCTTTAGACTTTGGTTTGACACATGTCGACAAAGAAAACAGAGACTGTCCTTAAAACCCAAGCTTATTATGGAAAGAAAGAATGAACTCACAGTTCAGTGTCCCAGATAGACAACCTGAAAAATCTTTTGTTTCATTGTTTTTACCTCCATGTTAAAGTTAAAAGTAATGGGGAAAGCTATAATGGATATTACCTACCAAGAATGACATAAATGCAATGTACATCTGAATACTGTAGATATGCCATTGCAGGGAGATTTACACAATACAGAAAAATGGTAGGTTTCACCAAAATCTGGACCAGCTTAGGAGGTGAACTATATGACAGGTAAAACATCTCTTAGAGGTAGTAACAAAACAAAAAAACTTAACTAAAACAGTAATTAAATAAAGAAGCATTGTGGTATTTCTTCACCCCTTTCATCCACCCGCTCAGTCAGCTTCATAAAGCTGCTGGGCCTCAACTTTCAGGAGTTTAGCAAACTTTATAACTCGCTTTAGTGGTAAGCCTTTCCCAAAACTTTCACTCTGTGGTTGCAGTTACTTATTTTCAAAGGAACAGTAAGTTCAATAGCACTAAATAGCCAACCCCCCTGCGCACATGCACACAAAGTTTGTTAAACAAAACTTAAAATGCCAATTCTTTTTGCTCTTACCTTAGTAGCTAGTTAGCCAGCTAGCATCGTGCCTCATCTGCATCCATACAGTCTGAGCTCCATTGGCTCTCCCAGATTTCAGCTGGAAGTTTATTTCTTGTTACACTGACAAAGGAGCTGAAGAAGACAACACTTAACAGCTGAGTTACGTCTCTATGGCCTAAACGAGTGGACTGGAGGAAGAGCAAACATTAAAACTCGCGTTTTAAAGCGCAAACTAAACTTTTGCTGGAGAGGCTATCTTTTCAGCTCAATAAAGTAAAGCAATGCTGTGGTGCGTTAAGGTGCCGTCGATAACACGAACTTCCTAACAACAGTAAGAGTTTACCATGGTAACCGCGTTTCCGACACGCGATTTATAAACAGGTATACTTATTAAGTCGGGTTATGAAAGTCGACAACATCATGATTTAAGTGGTCAATACAAGTCAATTTGTCCATTTAATGAATTCATCTCGGTGTTGTTTTAGACTCATGTTTTACTTGTATTTCTCCACTCTGTTGTCTTGCTGTTGAGAATTTTGCCAATGTATTAACTGACTGATAGGGTAAAACAATAGCCACCATGTGAAACAATCCTTGCAGGGCTCATTGTGTTTTTATTGTCATTTAGAGGCACGTGAAAGACTTTCAAGTTACATTTGTCACCGTAGTCACAGAAGTTACGAGCTTAGTATGGGCTTGTGAATGCTGCAGAGATCATCCACTTCTCCAGAGCTGTGTGGGCGGTTTACGGGCAGAGATGATGCAGGTACGTCTGAAGTGCCTGTTTGCTGGTTTTCTGGTTATTTCACAATATTTGACGTCAAACACTTTCTCTAACGTGGCCAAGGGTTTTTTTATATATATTTGGAGAACAGCATGTTTTTAGTGGCCCAGATTTGCACTGTGTCCTTTTAGTTTCAGACACTAGAGGTCAGCACTGCGTTACATAGCCTCCAGTAATCCAGTAACCCCTCCCAACACATCAGGTCGCAAAACACCTTGTCTCTTAAATTGTGTCAGTAGTCAAAGAAAATGAAAGCATCAACAATACTAATCAAATCCACTTTAAGGTAAACATGCTAAATAAGAAAAACAACAGAAAATTATCTCACTTTGACAAAATAAATTAAAAAAAAAAAAAAAAATAAAAAAAAAAAAAAAACATGAATAAATTGTAGCTTACTTGCTAAGGGATCCAACATTGTAAACTTACCACCAAAAGCAAAACATACATTTTCTCAGAATTCAAAGGGCAATAATATCCTTTTAAAACCCCAATAATCATGAATAACTAAACCACACTTCTGTCCTAAAAATCAAATGTAAGTAGAAATAAAGCTATTATCTTGACAAAGTGAAGCGGGCACAAATCTGGGTCGCTTGTTATTTGTGCTACAGATCTACAGGTACATGATAACAACATATATTTTCAAAGCGTATGACAAGCTAATGACCCCTAGTCTGTCATCTATGCGTCACATCACTATAAAAAGAGATCTGATATAGAAACGTCACCAAACATGACTTTAAAAACCTATTGACACTCATTATAAGAGACAAATTACTCACATCTACGGTGCAAATACAAACACCCCAAGGCCACTCTCTCACATGGACATGTTTGCTATGGCAGTCAGTTTAGATGGTTTGGGAGAGCTGTGCATGTTGAACATGCATGAAACAGTTTAATTAAAATCACATAATGTTCTGAGAGACTGTTGGATATCTCTCAAGTTTAAACATTCTTCTACATTTCTGATTGACAGAGGATGAAGTCATTGTGTAATGGTAAACAAGGTCCATTTTCATATCAGTACTTCCCTTTTTACTATGGCTTGGACCTATTATCATAAAACCTAACCCTAACGCTAACATTAAATCCTATCTCTCTCAGTGTTTGTGTTTTTTCAAAAATTCTGAAAGTTCTGAAGTTCTTTGTCATCTTTGGCAGCTTTAGTTGTAGAGGGAACTGTGCGATGGTTCACCAACATGTGACATTTGTGTCCAGATGGGGAAGTTTCAGTAGAAACCAAAGTCATGACCATTTCTTGTCCCTATGTTTAATCCTGCACAAGAGAATTTGTTATAGTGAGACACTGAACCTTGACACTGTCATCAATGGTACCAGATGTCAGTTTTGTTCATAGGACAGTCACAAGTGAATCATCCAAACCTTCAACCTGAGCTTTATTTATTTATTTTTTTTATCATCAAGCCGACTTTGCACAGATCAAGTTTAGCTCATGTATACTTGGCTTGAGCTGTAGTTTTAAACAACAAGGAAACCACAGCCAATCATCTGATCTGAGAGTTGCAGCATTAGCATGATCTGTGTGAACAGACTGCATGTTGGTGGTTCAGCGGTGGCAAGTTAAGATATGCCACCAATGTGCAAAGTTACTGTATCTCTAAACGTTTTTATTTTTTAGAGCTGGGAAAAAGTGGGAAAAAAAGAGAGATCACTAATGGGACAATACATTGTGTGTGCATGTTTATACTGTTCATGGAATCTAGAGTTTGTGTAAGTGACATCTGTGCATAGAAAATCATAATAATATGACTATGAAAGGGAAAAGCTTTCACATCATTTTTACTTAGCTTCAACAACCTACCAGATTCAGAAATTGTACAAAAGAAAAAAAAGAAAAAGAAAGAACAAAGACAGAAAGAAAAAAATAAAGTCACAGTTACAGCATAGTAATAAATGCTACAACATGTAACAGCAGTACACGGATAGAAGATTCATTAAGTCGGCAAACCGGCTCAATAATCTTAGTCATGCAAAAATATCTATCTAAAGTTTTAATCATCATGAGCCAGACCAAAGATTATGCCGGTAGCAGCAAAACCTCTCAGGATGTTGAATTGGATATGTTTGCATTTTTATTGCTTATTAATTCTACTTTGTATTTGTAAAAGGACGATAAAAATCCTGGACGGACAAAATCTCTGAAGTCTGTATATCAGTGTATACCATCAATATATCTGCAGTTTATATATACATATATATATACATATATACATATATACATATATATATACATATATATATATATACACTTTTTGTTGTCATTTTGACATTGTTCATTTTTTCCCATTAAAGAGTTAGAATTAGTAATGCTCATTTTACAAGTTGAAAGTAAGTTCATGCATCAAGGAGCATGACTGTTTTAATTCTGAAAATTGGGGTTTTGTTATGAGAAGCTCACCGGCATAGAGAACTGCAGACAGGGCTGTGAGAACATCACAAGTCTGTAGTCTCACCATGAACAGTAACATATTGACTCACCCGTAGGTAAAATCTGATAAGACTACCAAGTACCAAGGTCTCACCTTTCATTTTCTGTGTCACAGACTGGCAGAATAACTGTCAACAAGTAATTAAATTCAAAGGAATTTATTCTTGACAAATGACATTTATTTCATAACTTTTTTATTTCAAATTCCGCTTTTACATTTAAATGAAATATAATAATCAGCAATTACTCTCCTGGTTAGAATGTGGATTCTGTATTTAATAAAATAAGCAAACTGAGTTGAGGGTAACCAATGACAAACATTGTAAGTAAAATTATTATGTATCTTATTTCTTCATGAAAAAAAAACATCCACAAAAGTGTTCATCACCATTATTTAAAGTGTACAGAAAGTATAAAAAAAATAGATATTTAAAATAATTATGCCAGTCACTTTAGATTGACAGTATTTTAATAAGCATGATCAATAAAATACTTTATAAATACTGTATGAATTGACTCTATACACATCATGCATTTTCAGCATTTGAAACCTCAATTTATTTTTTTCAGTTTCATTTTTAATCTGCTTGACCTTTAACATTACTCTGTCAGATTAACACTGGAGAAAATATTTGTCACAGGACACTCAAACCACAACAGTTAGTGTCGAATGCACACACTGTAAGAATTACGCCTCTCAGAGTGGCATATACAGTATAAATCAGTAAGCTGTGTGAAAGCGAAAAATGAATCTGTGTATATTCACATTAATGCATTTCATCTGTGTGAAACATTTTCCATTATTCGGTGAACAGCTGTTGACGGCAGTAATTCAGTAAACCTTAGACTAGCCAGTGCCTGGTATGCCCGGTGTGTGTTTCCGTGCATGTGTGTGTGTGTGTGTGTGAAGCTTGTGAACATAAGTCCATTAATATGTTCAACTGTCCAATAAACAAAAAGAGAAGTGAACTTATTCATTAATTAATGTGAAATATTAAATAGATAAAATAGAACAGATTCCTTTAAAAATGAGTGAAATGTTAGGGAAATCCACACAGTTTCATTTTTCAACTTTTCTTTGACCCTGACCAGGGCTGTTTTCTGAAACATTGATCTTTACAAGTTTAAATAAATGCATTTGAGTTGAGACTGTGTGGCTCTCTGTTCTCTTTTTTTTTTTTTTGATGTTGTTGTGTGTGGTTTTTTTTTGTCCTGCGAGCCAGTACCTTGCAGCAAAAAAGGAAGTGTGCCTTTCACCAAAATCTTTTAATAATTAAAAAATAAACATCAAAATGAAAAGCTCTGAAAAATAACATTTTAAACAGTTTTGTGGGAAAACAATGGTGGCAGTGCTCCTAAAATGACTTTTTCAGGAGAGGGGAAATTCCTGACCCCTTGTACCTACACCTTGGCACCTTAATTTGGTTTTCTCACTTCATCAAAAGACAAACCACCACATTCATATCAGACGTACAACTGAAAAACAAGTGGGCACAACTGAACATCTGAACTTTCAACCTGCCTTGCTGGTAACACTCGCATAAATACTGTTGATTTCTGAGAAGTTATATGTAACAGTTACATTTAACCTTAGTGACTTAACAAGCTCCTAAAAAAAGAGGGCAGGGAAAAAGTTTGTGCACATACAAATGTTTTACATGCCATCTTCATCTCAGGAGACATCACAGATGTCAGATCTGAAGTGTCAGTTGTTTACATATTTGTTTAGTTTCAAGTGGCAAGTTGTGGCCTGAGAGTCTTTGCTGAATGTTTCCAGTGGGTCTCTTTTCATGTTTGAGGCACTTGCTGATTACACGTGAGTGTTTCTACCACCTTGCACTCTAAAGACGGTTGTTTCCTGTTGCAGACGCCTGTGTTGGTTGGTCGTAGGTTGGCAGTTTATTTGTCTCATACTTACATGTGCCTCATTCTCATGTTCATTTAGTGTTCTTGTTTTGTTTTGCAAAGCTCACGTGCGAAAGTGCTAAATGACCTCATATTTCACACCATGGAGTTTCACAGAAGTCTACATGATGTGTTTATGTGTCTATTTATTTGTCCTTTGTCTGTAATGTCAAAATGATTAATAATATCAGTAATTTTTTTGTCATTGTCTGTTACTTTTGAGAAAGCAATTTGTGTGTGTGTTTGATTTCGTCAACAAAGCGATGGGCAGAAATGGCTCAATGAGGATTTTTTCAAAACACACTATTAGGCTTCTTTGTCCTGTTCTCACATTACATTAGTGAGTGCCACAAGAGAGCCGCCGTCCAAACAAACAACATATCCAAATAAATTCTGCCTAATCAACACAATACATTGAAAAACCTGTTACTCTTTTATCTTATTATAATCACATTTTAAAGAAAAAAAACCCCTTGAATAATCGTTATCATACACACCAACAAAGGAATGAGCTATATTGCATTCATATTGAGCATTTTTGCATAACTGTGAATGAATGCTTTAAAACTGACACTTATTGTTTAAAACTGAGCATTTACACATCACAGACACTGGGTGGTACTGTGTTAGAGAACTGCATCAAATGTAACAAGTGCCTGTTCTGGATCATTAGCACCAATAATAGACTTAACAGCCTATTATCTTCACAATAGTATGGGGAATTATGAAATGAAAATGATGAAAATGATTTTTTTTATGATTTCATTCTAGAAATGCAACTTTATTTATCACAGCAATATATACATTTCTTAAAAAACATCCATGCACTGCACATTTTAATGTTATACAACATAATGAAATTTTTGTCCTTGATACGTCCTTGATATATGTATGTACAATATATTACATATATAATATTATATTTAACATATAATATATATATATATAATATTGTATGTATATGTGTGCGTGTGTGTCCTTGTGTCTTTGTGTATATATATATATAAAACAGAAACAACAACTTACTCTACAATCCATAATCCAGATTACTCTAGTATATTTATACAATATTTATACACTTATACTCTACTAATGCTGCTCAAAATGTTAAAGATTTTCATACAAACAAAAGATATTGGTGAACACTCACACATACAGAATATCAACATTAATGCATTTATGTACCGTATGGTATGGTTTGGTTTAAGCAGTATAAAAAGCATGTTCAATATTTATGGAAAATTAGAATAAAGGAAAGATATGAGAAAAGAAATTCACATTATTGTACTAACTGTAATCTGTACTTTGTGAACAAACAAAACTGTACAGCACAAATCTTTTCAAACCATGTCTTTGGTTTCACTTAATATTGAAACATCCCATCAAGAGTGAAACATGCACAAATTCTCTCATTATCAAGTTGCTGCACAGATCAGATCTTAAGGGGCGAGAGACAATAGGTTTAATACCTTCAACGTTAGAGATAGGAGTCTGTCTTCTTCTCCTACTCAAAGATCTGAAGCTGAGTTCTCCCACCAGTTCCAAAGCTCTCTGAAGTTCCCACAATGGTGAAGGAAGCTGATGAGTTGTGACTCTGCACTACCTTTGGCTTTCCCGTGCAGGTCTTGTACAGGATCTTGGCGCGTCGTCTGAAGTGATGGTCCAGGAAAAAGTAAATGGCTGGATTCACACAGCTGTTGAGGAAAGCCAGGCAGCATGAGATGAGGAGCCCATTTCTTTGCCATGCCAGGGTATCACAACTCAGACCAGCGTTCGAGAGTTGCGAGCCAATTATAATGGCTTTGAAAATGTTGAAGGGGAGCCAAGACACCACAAAGGCTACTATAATGGAGAGGACCATCTTGAGGGAGTGTCTGCGCCGGGCTTCAGCTCGAGGATTTACAGTAGTAACACAGTGCTTGTTGAGATGCATGACAATGATGCCATAGCAGAGTCCGATGATTAACACTGGAAAGACAAAGGTGAGCAATGCCATGGTCAGGCTCAGGACAAGAAAAAAAGGCGAGTTGTTATTTTCCACACAGGACAGTCCATCGCGGGAATGCTCCACTCCTCGGTACACCAGGGATGGGATGCCAAGCACCAGGGAGATCAACCAGACTGCAGCACAAGTGGCACGAATGCACTGACTGCTCCTCAGGTACCTCGAATCCATCAGCTTCACCACAGCCAGGTAGCGATCAACACTCATGCAGGTCAGAAAGAAGATGTTGGAGAAGCGGTTCACAGCAATTATGTAGCTGCTCAGCTTGCACAGCAGGTTCCCAGCCGCCCCAAAGTTCCACTGTCCGTCCTGGCTGGCAGAGATGGCCCAAAGTGGCAGGGTGAGGACGAAGATGAGGTCAGCCAGGGCCAGGTTGATGATAAAGGTGTCAACCAGTCGCCCACTTCTCCTGCTTTTGCTGCCCACGACTAAGATTACGAAGAGGTTTCCCAAAAAGCCTGAGAAAAATATGAGGTAATACGCAGTGGGAAGGAAGATGTTGAAGCCACGGAGGTGTGAGCTGTGACAATTCAGAGAAATACTAACATCAAAGGTTTCATTCTCTAAACTCTCATTGTAATTGTAGTAATCATAAAATGGATAATCAGTGAAGGCATCCATTCTGAGAGATCACAGACAGGGTCCGCAGTGCAGCTGTTTGTAATGTGGCACGGTGGTTAATCTAACTGTGTCAAAATGCTGTTGCTTGATATTACACGTGAAAACCACCGAGAAAAAAAGAGATCCTCTTTTACATATGTGCCTACCTCTCACCCCTCAGCACCATCTTCCGCCATAGAGAGGAACAATACTTTTGAACTCTTCTTAGTTTCCTCTTTCCATCCTTTTATTTTAGGCGAGTAAGAAAGACAGAATATTTCTTTACTGATTTGAAATAAAATCACACTTTGAATGTTTGATGAGCAGTAGTGGGTAGCAGCTCCAACATGGTAACACAATGTTTACAGCAGGTTGTATAATGCCTAATGTGGAGCCAATACAATCTTGCACTACTTTATTCAGCATGTGACTTATAACTAAAGTAAGGTAGAAGTTTACAAATGAGAGTGAAACTAAATGTTTGAACTCTTCATAAATCTCATGTTTGCAAAAGATTTCAAACGCTAAAATATTTTTAAAAAAACAGACATTATTTGTGTTCATACAGTTGCTCCATAGATGTTTGCTCACATGAGTGATCACATCTGCCTTAAAACTATGGAAGAAGACACATTCCTTCTACCTTATATTACTGTGTACGCACGTCTGCCTCTTTCACAGTGTATTATATGTATCTGACCAGTAGGGGGCAGGTGAGATTTACTTGTGTTTTGTATGTGGTGACCTCCTGCCTGAATTCAGAATCAGAGTGTGGTTCTTGAGAAAAGATCACAGATATTTTGCAAAAGAGTTTGTGTCACTGAGAATTAGTGAAAACATGTTTATGCTTCAAACCAGGCATCTGATTTTAGTTTAAGTCATATTGTATGTATGGTGCAGTCCCCTTTATTTTAAGTCACATGCAGTTTGTTCAACGTTGAAGCTGCAACATTTTTCTGAGAAAGTGAAATGTAAATAAGTTTTGCCTTCAATGATTCATTCTTATTAGGATGTTAATAATAATCACGTTGGACTTTTATTGCACTATTGGCATCATTCATTAGTTTCACAATGAAACGAGTGTACTAATAAAAGCACAAATTTCACAGAGTGAGGTAGTTAATAGCTCTCACTTGAGCAATGCAAGTAAATCATAGTACACCTAAAATACCATGACAACAAAATATTTGGTCAATTATGTTTCCAGAGTGAGGATAAGCATTCAATCTCAATTCATGTAAAACTTATATAAGTATATGATAATATGCAGATATGTCTTTTCCAGCTTCATTTACTTCTCACTGACGTCATGAGAGCTGGTCATGGACCCAGACAACCACTGTCCTCTTTGCTTTTGGGCGCTGACTGGATATAAACACGTTTGTTCGAGTATTTACACTTTCACCAGTCAGATTGAGGATTTGAACCACTGACCTGTTATGTCACAAGTTCACTTAATTACTGACTATTTGTAATTGCAGTGGCCAGCATCGTATCAGCAGAGTAATAGCTAAGATCACAGCCAACAATTAAAGTTTAGAGTGCAATTTTACCATTGTTATTTCTATTTCTGTAGACAACATCTATTGCATGTCTATCTATCTGGTAAGAGAGAGCTCTCCTGTGTTGCTCTGTCTGAGGTTTCTCCGTTTTTCCTCATGAAAGTGTTTTATGTGCATTTTTTTCTTAACCAGACTCAGGGTATAAAGATGGAGAACCTTAAAGCAAATTTGTGATTTCAGGGAAGTGTAAATAAAATAAAAGACACGGCTTTCTGCTACCTCACTGCCAGATAACAAAAAATCACAAAGGAGCAAGGATAGCAAAATAATTGTGTTTCATTCACCACAGACATGGCGTAGCTTGAATATCTTGCATCCTGGCGCAACAGACAATGTTAGTGCCAGTGTGATGTACGGCTAAAGTTGTTTTTCTTTATCAGCTGCCTGGCGGTTCCCATCACCACAACGGAAACCAAGCTGAAGCAACCTGAAACTGCTTGGCACTGCAATTGTGTGCATCGGCTTATGCTCTTTACCAAGTACTGGTTTCATCATATGACTTTTCTCTTTTCCTCAACAGCTAAGAGCTTCTCATTGAGCTTTGGTGAAAGATAATAGAGACTGACAGGACAGAGAAGGCTTTGGCAGCCATGGCCATTGTTACAGAGAAGGAAACTGTCATCATGACTACCTCCTCAAGACATAATAGACCTCAGGAGAAATGAACTCCGTGGTCCAGCTCGCAGCTATTGTGCTGGGGCCGGGAACAGTGAGGTTTGGAGGACAGGCCACATCTTACAAGAGGCCGGAGAGCGCTTCATTGTTCTGCAGGGAGTTTCAGTTAAGAAAGCACGGTGAATGAATGACCTCCTTATAGGATCCCCGCTCCACTTTCTAGCATTGTGAGTTATTCAAACACTCCTTTACTTTGTAGTTTCAAGGTGATGTGTGGATATACTCATCACAGCAGAAAATCCTGTCAGTCCTCATTGTTCGGTTTGACGTCGTTCTCCCTCACGCTCAGCTGTACCTTTTCCTTTCAAAAGTTTTAATTATTTCTTCTGCATTCTTGCTGCTCTGTCAGTGGAGCGCTACATTCCTCTCCCCGAATAAGTGCTGTCTCACTCCAATTGAGCAGAGTAAATGTGAGAGCCAGTGAATGGAGCAGCCTCAATAGGAGAAAATAAACAATTGCATTGGTCCATGGGTGCAGCGGGGGAGAGCGGATGAGAGGAAGGGAGAAAGGCCTCCCTAACGTGCTAAGATTCCCATGGATACTTAGTCCTTTTTCTGTTTAGAGGAGGATCTCGTAAAGTACTTCAACAGTGGATGATTTCTCTTTTCCTTTTACTCTGTTTTTATTTGAGGAGAGAAAGGGTGGTATGCGTCAGGGTGATTGTTAGACATGGGGTGGGTCACATGCACACACGTGCACACTCGTGTACACACACACACACACACACACACACACACACACACACACACACACACACACACACACACACACACACACACACACACACACACGTACAATTTGCTCCTCACTTGTCAAGTGCTAAGTTTCAGAAAAGGAGTCTATTGTTTGGGTGTGAAAGGTTCTTGTTTTAACTGTTTAACTAAATCAAAAGTTCCTCTAACACAAAGGATTGCAAAGCCTCAGTCCTCCTTTCTGTCATTTTAAGTGGTCATGGGCTTTTAACTGTTGGCTTTTGTTTAAAAAAAACACCATTTTAACCCACTCTCCTCATGCTTACATACAAACCATATAATCCAAAAAAATGTGAGTAACATAAAACGTAATTCCTCTGTCACTCTTCATAGTCATAGAAGTGTCTGCCCCTGTTATATCACTGTTGGTTTGAGTGCATGACCCCAACCGGTCAATTCAAAAAAGCTGGTGCCAGTTAGATGACACTACACTTAAAACCTATTATTGAACCATTTGATTGATTATATTTTCAAAACGATATCCAGCCGTTGCTATGTGGTTATTGTTGCTCAAGTTGATGCTGTTACGATTGGGAGGTTTTTGGTGAAACTTGGTGGATACTAAGGCTGCGTCCAAAACCACTCCCTTGTTCACTCTGTCATTACTCCTTATACGACACACTCAAGACACTTAGTAAATCATTGTTTGTATTGTCACTGCCAGGTGTAGAGTCACATAATGGTAATTTTTGCATCTATAAAACACAGAGCATTGCATTGTCAGATTGTTATCAGAAGTAGGGTGTGTAGATGCCGTGAACTCCGCTCTTTTCTCAATCTCTTGTGGAACTTTGAAGGCACTATATCGTTTATCAATACCCACTCAGATTTTGATTATTAGACAAATAAAGTGGCAGATGATAAATGTAGTGCACTGTATGGGGAGTGATTTCAGTTATTTCAGGGTGAAACGGTCATAGCTAGGGAGTTGCTAGTTGGTTTGTGGTGGATATGGGGTTGGTAGGGAGTGTTCTGTGGTTGTTTGGGCGTTGCATGTGCTTGCAGTAGTAGTAGTTCTGATAGTAGCACTAATAGTCTTAGACTGTGTGTGTGTGTGTGTGTGTGTGTGTGAATCTCAGTTGTTACAAGCAGAGACAATCAGTTTAGTTTTGAATCCAGGAGTGGTAGTTTTAGCTTAGTAATTGCCTTTTTAAACTCAGACATGTTGACCTACAATGTGAATTCATCAGGTTCAAATTAAAGGTTTCAGCAGTTTTCTGTGCCCGCATTTACATGTTGAATGAAAATAAGCATATCACATTTTACAACATTTTATTACATAAATTGTGATTTAAGCATGAAAATGGTGTAAAAGCTCATTTGAGTCCCAATGAGGTGACAACACATTAATGAAGTTTATCTGAATGAAAATTCAGTAGGTCAATCTGGAGGTTTTTCATTTTAATTGATAACATTGTTCCAACTGTACAACTTTATGTTTCACGTGGATTTGGAAGATGTTTTTATAATTTAGGCACACTTTAGCTGAGAATACCCAGATAACATAATGTAATATCTTTCTGTTGTTTTCCAACATTTTGCCCTGCTCTTCCGAGGCCTCTTTACAAATGAGACATCAGCATCTGTTGCTCTTGTGTATGCCAACAAGTACTTTCTTAGTGTAGATGGGAATTTTTCCTAACTGGAGAATAAACTGAATAAACACTGAAGAATAAAATCCAGTGTTAAATGTTGCATAATACCAGAACAAGGTATTACTTTATAACAATTTAACAACAGTGAAAATACATCAAATGTAATTGCTTTGCTTTCTCTGTGGAATAATAAATGTCCTTTAAACTGAACCACTACAAGATCATCACTGTAAACCACACTACAGAAGAGAAATGGAAAATATGCAAATGTGTCTGATCAGCTTGTTTTAGGACATTAGGTATAAAGTGATGAAACATTATTGGAATGGCAGAAGAATTCGTGGAGCTCAGCAAAACACAAGATCTGAGTGACACAGGTCATCCAGTCCTCCTAGTTTTTAAATATTGCAGCAGGACAAACACTTTTTTTTCATACAATTTAAACAGATTTTTGTTGTCCGGTGTATTTTCTTATTTACTCTATATTACGTCTTTCTTTTGTTTCTTTTTAAATGACTTGTTGTAAAATCTGTCGCACTATTTGCAAATTAAAAAAAAAAAAAACCTACATTACTTGACTTGACAGAAACTGAAAGATTTCAGCTAAAATGTTTCTTCCTGAGTTCAGGTTATCTTCCCATCTCAGAGCATTTAGTAAACACACAGCTTAACTACTCAGAGAGGAGTCATGTTTCATCTGCTGTTGACTCCACATGAGAACTTAATGAGCAGCTTTGAGAGAGGACAGGAGAGGCCTGTTGACTATAGTTACCCTGTGGCTGGATCTGGTTTGTGTTAAGGAGACTATGATGCTTAAATGGTTAGGTAAGAAAATCATTATTGTTGATGCACTACTGGCAGCTGGTGGCAGGAGTGTGAAAGATTGGGCAACGGACGTTTCTACATAGAACAAGTTGATTAATTGAAAATACATTGTATAAACTTGATTATGTGCACTGTAAGGCATGCGCTGTTTTGTCAGGTATGATTTGTCATCAGCAAAAATTTCTCTGCTGTTGTAATGAATACATTTGACACTGGCCAGCATATATTATCATACAAAAAAATAAATTTCAAGTTGTAATTGTTACACATGAATGGCTTATGTAAGTTTAATAATGTCCATAAACAAACTCCATCCTGCAGCATCTATTGAATAGGAAACCATCAGCCATGTTGCATGTTGCTGGCAGCACTACAAAGACTAATGTCAGTGCAGGTATTTCACCTTTACAAAATATACCAATCAATCAATCATTAAACATGTTTTTTTGGCCCTCCATGTAGAGATGTGTAATCGCTCCTCACAGCCACATATTCAGTAAAATGGATGGTTTCAGTTGTCAAAAAAAGTCGGACGCTGGGTGATGCTTTTTGATGATAAACTGGTTAGCAACAGGTACCATCAGACATATGTTCACGCAGTGCACACATGAACCAAACATATCTCATTAAACTATGAACGTTAAATATCAAAACAGGCCTAAAACTGTATTTTCACAACTCTCATAGCATGAAATGTATTCCTGAATCCAAATGGTCTGTTTGTCAAACACCACAACATGTAATGGTGTACTAAATGCTATATTGACTTAATGATCATGTCTCTACAATTACCTACTTAAATCTGGACACAAATGAGGCTCAAGAGACCTTTGCTTTGGTGCATTAATGTTATTGGTGTTGGGTCGTTACATCTTACAGTTTTATTACTTTACATTACCACTTTACATGACTCCAGCTGATGACCCATTCATACTGTGTGGGCGTCATTGGAGACATATTCTACATTCACATAATGAATGTTATTGCTACTGTGTTTTTGTTGGTGCTCTAACAATACGAACATACATTTTCTCACTATTTGACATTGCAGAGATGAAATGGTGTGTGAGTTTGTTAACCTGGCAAAATAATCTATGGCTATTTTCAACTAAAATCATGCCTTATGAAAAGCTATACAACAGTGCATGATGAGTTGTACAAATGTGTGAAGATAGTTGATAGTTTATGTAATAAATTGTGACACTTTCACAACATCGTTTTGGATGATAATGATGATGGGATCATGGACATTTGTAAGGGTGTGTGGGTGTGTGTGTGTGTGTGTGTGTGTGTGTGTGTGTGAAGACTAGACCAGCCAGTTGACGGATATACTTGTCTTACTGGACTGCCCTTGTCTCCCAGGGGAAAGTTTTTGGAGCAGATGGTTGCCTCAGTGGGCAGCGTTGAGAGTCAGCTGACAGTGAATGATCCTCTCAGCAAGGGGCCAACATGTTAGAGCTTGTCCTTGTAAAGCCAAGAACAAGGTGGTACCATACTGCAACAGAGAATGTGACGATGCTTCTGATTATTGAGCTACAAAGCGGGTGAGGATTGGTTGTTGACATTGATCCTCCTTGTTTGATTGGAGTAGAGCATCTGCTGCTGCTGCTGCTGCTGCTGCTGCTGCTGCTGCTGCTGCTGCTGCTGCTGCTGCTGGGCCGAGCTGATTAAAGCATGAGATGATCTCTTCCCGGGGTGAACCCAGGAAGTTGAAAGTCTCAGCTGTGTTCACAATGAAGGAGCTGATCTCCAGAGGGGAAGAAGAGCCAAGCAGATTCCCTGTGAAGTCAATCCTCATCTTAATACTTTGGCGTGTTTTGCTTGGCATGATTAATGTCAGTGTGACCACGGTTTTACCTGTCACACCGTGTCTCGGTCACGATGAGCTGATTAAACTGCCTGCACTTGAGCATAATGAGTCTCAACTCCTGTGTGTGAGTAGGCACTCTGCCCCTCTCACTCTGACCCAGTGTGGCAGGTCACACAGATTTCATTCTCAGGTTTGTTATTAGCTCTGCGGACCTGTTCACATTAGGAGTGTTTTGGGTCAGTGGGTCAGAGGACAGACTCACCAACACCTGGGGGACACAGAGTTCATCACTCAGCGAGCCATTATGAGCAGAAGGCTGGCCCCCGACCAATGACAGGCAGGAGAATCACTTCATGCAGCAGAAGGGAGGTGATCAGTGAGAACACGCGTTTGTGTGTAAGGTGTTTAGTGGTATGATTGTGTGCAAATGTGTGTGTGTGTGTGTGTGTGTGCGCTTCAAGGGAGTCAGAGGGTAGGCGGGCGGGTGGGCTTGGCGCATGCACGGCACAAGCTAGGAAGTGTTGTTGATTTTGGAGAGGGATTGTTTTTTTGAATAGAAAGAAAAATGGTGGATTCAGAGGTGGGTTGATGAATGTGTCGATGGTGGCATTTTGATAGGGGTAATTTTGACCTGACAGGGCCCAGGCTCTCTCATGAATCAAAATGTGTCAGCCAGGCGCTGGAGATGGAGGGCTGCTCATTGTGGCTCTGACACCCATGTGAGGGGCTGAGGCTGCTGGGGGTCAAGTGTGACACCTCATTAGGACGATGTTGATTTAGTGTGGCCACAGCGCAACAGACCTCCTCCCATGGGGTATGGAGAGGCGTTTGAGCGAGGGGGTGGGGAGCACCGAGCCCTGGACAGAGAATGGGGGCCTACTGCTCTTCATCCGCAAGGCCGTCAGCTTGCAAATCATGCACCTAGGCTGAACACACCACCCTACCCCCCTCTTTAATTTTCACCCTGTCGCTAGTTTTTAAACGTGCATTTTGTTAAACACAAAGAAGTCTTAGCCGATTGTTTTTGAGAGACATAAATGTGTGTCTACATCTCTTTTTTTTTTTTTTTTTTTAAAGGTGGCAGCTCTGGTTTGGTCATTTTCCCCCCTTAATGAACCCAACACCCCTGACAGAATAACTCTGACCTTTCACCTTTGATCTTTCGATTTGAAATTGTTTTCTGTAATGTCAAGATTACTTCTGACAAGCTGCAGTTGTGTCTCAGCTCAAGTGCAAACTGTTATTTACTGATTTGCTTATTTTAGGAATGAGAGTTTATGATCTAAAATCAACTTGTTCTTGTAGATTTCTGTGTCATATTAAAAATTTATGTTGTGCTTTATTTTGTTTTTAGGTGATATTTACAGAGATTAAATTTAAGTAGCTAATTAATTATGTCAAACTACAGGTAATTATTGAGTATTTTTGTTGTTCTGTTGTTTTAAAACTCTTTTAAAAAGTGTTTCTGGTGGCTGCTTGGTGGGTGAAACCACAGAGTGCTGTAATTAAACACTAACATTTTCTCTATAAAGTTTTTTTAAAATAGCACAAACTCCAGTTCCAGATGTCCTGGCTTCATGTCTGTGTAATGATTGAAGGTTTTCAGGGATGGCTGTATCAAACAGTTTAATTTAACAGTTTAATAGTAGGAATTTTATCCATTTTTGCCATAAAGCTAGAACAGAATATAAAACTTGTGAATGCTGAAAAGCTCAAAGAGCAATTCATCTTTCCTCAAATTCTGGATTTGATTGAAATTTGATTGTAGTTGCTTCACAAAGGTGTAATAAGTTGTAATAACACCAATCTGCACCACCCAGCGACACTAACGAGTGTAGATCCACCAGTACTGACCAGCACAGTTTATACCTGCAGCAAATCCACACTGACATTAATATAAATTTCACTGTAAATTCAGGTAAATACAATTTTGTTGGATATTTGACAGGGACTAAAGTTAATTTATATAAGTTTGAAGCCTCTGTCACCAAATCACATCTGCTACTCTTTTCTTTAAATAAGGATAGCAGAGTGATGGCAGGATGAAGCAAATGTGAAGACTGAGGAGTATTTGAGACCAATCTTAACTCTGACCTTTAGCTGTAGTGCCCCCACCTGGCCAACTTATTATACTGCATTTAAAGTTGTGCAGACATAATTCCTGCAAGTTGCAAAGTTTTATCTCAGCTGCTTTATGCAACATCTCACAGGACATTGAGAACAATTGTGGGAAATATAATTTAACTATGTTTACCTAAAATGTCAAAGGGTGTAATTGATCACCAATATGGACGCCGTTTAAACGTCAGCATTTAAATAATGACGGGAAACGGTTACAAAGCGTTATGATCAATCATCTCCATTATACTTTTTTTATTCAGGTAGCTTGACTGATTCATTCATGTCAACTGATTTTCTTTGCCTAATTTCTTCTTTGTTATTACACCTCTGTTTTAATTTACGCCACAAAGCCACATGATGCTGGACTGTCATTGCATCTCATTTGCTGGAAATTCATTGAAAAAAAAATTAATGTCTGTCTTAATGTCTGCAACTGCTTGAATTTGATTGCACCGGCTCAGGGGCGTCCACCAAATGTCATGGCTTGTCACTGTGCAGTTTCCCCCTCTTTCTGCACCACACAAAAGACATTAAGTAACCCCTTTTTTTGCATTAACTCATCATGCATACCTAAATCTAAAATGATGGAAAGCATTGAACTAAATTTGTGTATAAGAGAATGCATGAATAATGAATGAATCTTCACTCACAGATACGGTCATTTATCATTCAATAAGTAAAGACGGTGATTAAATATTTGGGATTATGTAATTTACAAATTCTGGCAAAAAAAAAAAAAAGAAAGCCTTATGTATAATAAGCATTTGAATTTAAAATAATCTTGTCAATAAACCTGACCTTCTTCACTTCTCTTTCTGTCTCTGCAAAGTGCAGGCACATGTGCGCACACACACACACACACACACACACACACACTCACACCCACCCCACCCACCCATGCACACACACACGCTCCCTCTAACAAAGGTGTAGAGGGCCATCTGTCTTTTCTGATGGTACAGATCTGGGGAAACAATGAAGGCTTCGTGACATTTCACAGATTCTCCTCCAAACACTTCACACAGCCACAACAGATATCTGCTGTTTTCATCACCAATGTTGTCTGTGATAATTAAAATTTTATAAGTTGCAGCAAACGATATTTGTCAGCCACTTATTAATAAATCCCTCTTGCCAAGAATGAATGATTTATGAATGCTGTTATAGCCGATGTCACAGTCCACTTTTGTTGCCTTTGAGATTTTACTCATTAGTCTGAATAATAACTGTCACTAATTCAAGCTGTTCTCGAATGGCTTTTTGAATAGAAAGAGAGGGAGAGAGTGCGAGTGAGAGAGAAGCAGCAATAGAGAGGAGAGAGGCCTGAGAGATTAACTCCAGTGAGCTCACTCTGAGAGGCCCAGGAACGGCTGAATATTGTTCTAGTGGTGGGGAGATGGAGGGGAGGAGGAGGAGGTGGTGGTGGTGGTGGGGGGGTTGGTCGAAAGGAAAAAAATCCCTATGCAGCCAGAGAAATGAACTTGATGATCTCAGGAGGGCGGGGGGGAGGATCACCATTCCTTGCTCCTGACAATCAAAATTAGATTGGCCAGCACTGTGTCAACACTAGCCTCAGTTAAGGCATGACAGGGGAGGGAGGGAGGGCAACTACCCCCCACACCCCCCACCCCCACACCCCCCCATGGGTGTTTGAGAGTTTGCCATGTGAACTATGGAGACCCCACAGTGCCTTTCACTGACTGCTCAGGCCTCAAAGAAATCCACAACCCCTTTTTATTGGCCTTCACTGTAACCAACGGCATCTCTGCCCCGAGTTCTATATATTGGCGACTGGTTATTGCTGCCATGTCTCATTAAATCATGAATCTGCAATGCTGAGATTACAACCTGAAAGGCCCATAGAACAAAATATTTACACTTTCTTCATGAGCAATAGATTATTACTTAGTTCATTTCTTCTTTTCTGTTTCCTTCTCTGTGTTTCTCATTCCATCCATATAATGTGCATGAACTTTTAGGGTCTGCTGACTGCTGGCGTTGAAAGGCAAAGGCAAATTATTTTATATAGCACAAATCATAAACGTGAGGCAGTTTTCAGAGTGCCTTGCATTTATTTAAAAGTGTGAATCTGAAATAAAATATTTTAAACACATCAATTTCTTTTGCTATTCATGTTATACTGTATGTCGACAAAATGAGGAACTGTAATATACAAGCAATTCAGTCAGAAATTATACAAATTAAAAAGCACCACAACAAGCAATAAAGAGTCAGTCACTTATATACTGTAAAGGAGGCAAATATAGAAAAAAAATATAATAACATGTGTAGTCTCTGCAGTGTGATGTCACACCTCAGCTTCTCCAGGTGCATGTGGGACATGTACAGTGTGTGTTAATCACAAAACACACAAAATCTGTTCCTGTTTGTCCATTTTCTTTCACGTCGAACACGGATGTGTTTTGAAGGAGGGTTAAGACTGAGTGATCAGGGGGTTGTGTTTTTGAGGTTTGATCAGTGACCTGGAATATTTCAGTGTGTTCAGCCCTACCACATTGGAAGGGAGTGCAGCTGTGTCCTCGTATAACCTTCCTGTTTTTTTATTAATCATCCCAATGAATTTTATCCAAGAGAAGAGAGGAGAAGAACAGAAGAACCAACTGCTGTGTCATGACTTCACACTATAGGAACAGAGCATCCTGATGTTTTTTTTGTGTCTTTTCATTTGTTTTTTTGCCCCTCAAGGTTTACCCAATAACATCATAAACAATAATAAGACTGCATATACATGTTCTGGTGTTCGATATGCAATCATAGTCATGCTACAGATTGAAGATGTTATTCCTAAAACGAGGCAGATTTAGGATTATTACCAGGCTGCAGGATGACAGCGCTGGGACAAAAGGAGTTTTGTTTTTCGCCTTGGGCTGATTCCTGTTGTTGCCAAAAGATCCTCTCTT